>NC_143580.1:103124538-103486776 GCF_048544385.1 Mastigoproctus giganteus
CACTCGGGGCCAAGGTCTTTCTGGGGGATGTCAATCCCAGGTGGCAAATAAACAGAGCAGACAGTTAATAAGAACCCCACTGTAAGGCGAATTGCTACAGCTTCAATGCTAGTTGTAAGCTGCAAAGCCGGAAATGGGATCTGGTTGCCGACGAGGATTGCGACTCCTCCGTGGGCAGAACCATCCACAATTCTATCCTTACGAATGATGGTAATGTTGTGCATGGTGGGGTCATCATTTGCCTTTAAATAAGTGTCCTGTATGCAAAAGCAAACTGGTTTGTGCTTTTGCAGGAGTGTCTTGATGTCGTCAGTATTTTGCCGGAATCCACGACAATTCCACTGTAGGAATTTAGCCATTATTTGGACTTGGTGGGTCCATCAGGCGGCTTCCGAGGTGCTGAGGGCTTAATTTTGTCAGTCTTGGATTTATCTTTCCTGGGGAAGTATGGACGCTGTCCTGTGTCCATTTCTTCCTCAGCAAAGAGTTCCAAAACTGACTCATCATGTACCTCCTTCTGCTCGACATCCATGTTTTCCTGGGTACTAGGTGCAACTTCCCCTTTCTTATTCTTTTCTTTTGTTACTTGTGGAGAATTAGGAGGTATCGATATAGGAGTGGCAGCTGATTGGTCCTTCTGTGCAGGTTTTTGGGAGCTTAAAAGATAACGTGCAATGGGAGTAAATGACTCTTTGGGAGGGACGGACATGTCCGTCTGTGTCCAAATCGAACATCACCCTGCTACCTTCTGGGCGTAGGTAGGTTTTTTGATGTTAAGAGGTTTCACTGCTTTTCTTGCCGCCTGGTACGATATGTTTAGCTCTGACTTCAGCCGTTGAATGTTTTTTCTTCTTTCCACCTCTGGCATGCCCTTGAATAGGCCAGATGTTCTCCCTCACAGTTAATGCAGGTGGGTTTACTGGCTGAACATGCTGTTGTTTCGTGGTCCTTTGCACCGCACCGGGCGCATGCAAGGACTCCACGGCAGGCCATTTGAGAATGTCCATACTTCTGACATTTAAAACACCGAAAAGGGTTCGGAATGTATGGACGTACTGGACAGTTGATGTATCCAGCTTTAATCTCATCAGGAGGTTTGGGAGAGTTAAAAGTCAGGATAACACTCCTGGTTTTAACTATTTTTCCATCCCTTCGCGCAGTGATTCTCTTAACAGCAGTAACTCCCTGTGGTTTTAATTCGGAGCAGATTTCCTCCTCGGTGACGTCGAGAAGGTCCCATTCCGAAATGACACCTCTCGAAGAATTTAGTGTTCTGTGTGGTGTCACTGTTATGGGTATACCTCCGATTGATGTTACTCGGAGTAGATGTTCAGACTGCCTGTCATTTTTTGTTTCAATCAAGAGGTCCCCAGAACGGAGCCTCTTAACTGACTTGGGTGTACCTGCTAACCCATCTAACCCTTTTTGTATAAAAAAGGGCGACATTTTACCAATCGGTGTTTCGTTGGTGGAATGCATTATTAAGAACCTTGGGACAGGCCCTGTTGGTAGTTCGGTTCACTGCCTCTTTGTAGCAATAATGCTATCTGCCCCTCCGTCATTAGTTTCAGATAGGGACCGGGTTGGGGCCCCTGAAGGAATATGTTTATCAGGATTCATGAAGTTTTGTAAATTTTTCAGTGCCCGGGCTCCCCACCCACCACGGAGCCCAAAGGGACGCCCACTACCCGGCATGCAATAAATGCGCTCGGGAGTGGGACGCCAGGGCTACCCAGACACTATACCCGCATCGCCGCCAGCCTGAATCCTGTCCCTCGGACCATGAGGGTAGGGGCGTGGCATTGACTCGGTTGACCCTCGCAGGCGAGCCTACTAGCCGATTGATCCTAGCCGGGCCTTCCAGGACCACCCGTCTTGTCGAAGCAGGGGCCAAAGTGGTGTATTGAAGCTGGGCCCCTCAACCACCAGGATCCCCCTTTCCGAATTTCCACGGGTCGCAGCGCACGGCAAACACGCCGGATTCCATTGATGTAAGCCTGGAACCTGGGCTGTGGGCGTTGGATCCCAGTGATGCTAGTCTGGAAGTCCAGCAGCGTCACTGGGAGGTCCCCTCACCACGTACAGGTGCCCACGTCGAGGGGAACAATTGGGGAAGACTGGAACTCCTCTGCACACAGTTTGCGAATGGCCATACTTTTGGCATTTGTAACATCGTAAAGGATTGGGAATATATGAGCGAATGCGGCATAGTAAATAACCTGCTTTTACAGAAGTGGGTAAGGCAGGGGTATTGAACGTGAGAATAATGTTTCTGGTAGGTGTAAGTTGATTGTCTTTTTTAGTCATTATGCGCTTTGCTTCAATGACATTTTGTCCCTGCAGCTCTTAGATTATTTCTTCCTCGCTGACATTTAGAAGATCCCAACTGGATATCACACCCTTAGATGAATTTAGGGTTGCGTGAGGAGATATTTTTACTGGGATACCAGCAAAATTACTATGTTGTAAAAGTTTCTCCTAATGTCTGTGGTTATTAGTTTCCACTAATAAGTCTCCTGATTGCAGTCTCTTAACAATCTTAGGAGATCCTGCAATACCTTCGAGATGTTTTTGAATCACAAAGGGAGACAGTATACTCATAGGTTGACTAGAGAGGGAGTGAAAAATTAGAAACGATGGGCAGTGTTACTCCATCCTGTCAGTTTTCAGTCTTTTTGTGTTATTACCTAAACCGAGATTTGTGTCATGGTCATTGTAATTTTCTGTCTTGGAGCTCGAAGGCTCTAATGGTGGATAAGTATTTTTATCCATGTTAGCTCCATTTGGCCCTGGGGGTTTTTCTTTACCTCCCAGTTTACCGGCCCCGCCACGGGTAGGCAGGAGCAGTGCCACGAGGTGAGCAAGCGGCTGTTAGTTGAGTTAGTACTAAAGGAAAAAGAAGCAGAAAGGTGTTTTTCCTTTCTGGGCCTTTGCTACTACTTGTAGAGCGAAAGAGCTACTGAAATATAAAATGGAATGAATTTAGATAGTTCACTTGTATAAACGCACTGAAATGGCATGGCCACGGAACGCTTGACACCCGGGGCCCCTACGTCTTGTAGTGCGGAAGTGCTGCAGTAATTTATAAATAAAGAAAACGGTAGTTGGAACGAAATATAATTTGTTCAAAGGCTCTTTGGTTATAACGCTTTGTAGAACGCACAGAAATCACTTGGTCAAGGAACACTTGGCACCCGGCGCCTTGCTTTCAGAAAGTGCATACTATTGGGAAGTGGTCACTGCTCATGGGATCGTTTATTACATGCCACTCAATGGTTGAGACTTGTACTGGTGAACAAATTGAGAGTTCTATTGCTGACGTGTGTCCTGCTGGGAGCTATACGTGTGTCGGTGCACCAGTATTGAGTATAGTGAGATTTAGTGCCTCTAAAAAGCTTTCAATTAGTCGGCCCGGTCTGTCCAATTTAGGAGAGCCCCATAATGGGTGGTGCCCGTTAAAGTCCCCTAATATAGAGAGAGGTGGAGGTATCTGTATGTAGAAGTCTTCACGATCTTTTAAAGAGTTAGTACGGTTTGGTGGTAGGTAGATTGAGACAAGTGTTATTGCACTATGCACTATACGAACAGCAACAGCTTCTAATTCAGTTTGGATTGGGATATGTCTAGTTGGGATCTTCGAGTTTACTAGGATTGCTACACCACCATGGGCAGCATTAGCAGTATTTCGATCTCTTCGATAAAGGCAATAGTTCTTTATCGAAGGATATTTTTGTGAGGTCAGGTAAGTTTCCTGTAAACAGAAATCAACTGGAGAATATCGGTTAATTAGGTATTGAATATCAGTGTTGCAACGAAAACCTCTGCAATTCCATTGAAAGATACTGTGGTTCATTTAGGTTTAGTTGAGGATGATTCATCAGACTGCTTTTTGGTTGGGCACTTTTTCCGGTCTTTTTTGGGGAAGCTGGGGCGTCCAGTATCCATAGTGTCGTTTGCATGAAGTTCTAGTATGGGTTTTTCAAGATTTGAGTGTACACCTACTACCATACTATTGGTGGATGATTCAGGTTTCTTGTTGTCTTTAGTAGTTTTTAATTTTTCTTTCTCGTGCGAGACTGTCCGAGTATCAGTTGGGATGCTGATTGGAGTGTTGGTCGATTCACTGGTTTTAGTTTAGTTTGATGTGTGTCTTTTCATGAGTTAGATAATGTATTTTTAACCCAATTAGTCATAGATATGCTGGGGGGGAGGTATTGATACATCTGTTTGTACTGCTGTTAAATTAAACCTTCGAGTGTGAGATGCATATGAACGACTGGGCATGGTCAACATAACCTGTCTGCGTGCCTCAGGGTATGTGACTTTGTGTTCAAATTTATATTTTTGAATTTTCTTTCCTGTTTTCCACATTTCACAGGATTTTGAAAATGCTGGGTGACTTTCTTTGCAGTTGGGGCAAATGGGACTTGATGCTGAACAGTCTGCTTGTGTATGTTCCTTGGAACCACAAATAGGACAAATAGCTTCTCCTCTGCATACCTGTTGAGAATGTCCATATTTTTGGCATTTAAAACAACGAATGCGATTAGGAATATAAGCCCGAATTCGGCAGTTTAAATAGCCAGGTTTTACTGAGGATGGCAAATCTGGAGTACTGAAAGTTAAAATGATTGACCTAGTTGGGACGAGATTTCCATCTTTTTAGTCATTATGCGTTTGGCGTTCATTACTTTTTGATTACTCAGTTCTTGAACTAAATTCCCTTCTGATATTGTAAGTAGGTCCCATTCGGTTATAACGCCTTCCGAGGAATTTAAGGTGTTGTGTGGAGTAATAGATACTATCAGGTTACCGAATGTCGTTGTTTTGAGCAGCCACTCGGAATGTTTGCGGTTGGCTGTTTCAATTAATAGGTCTCCGGATTGCAGTCGTTTAACCATTTTTGGTGTTCCAGCAATCGATTCCAAAAATCTTTGGATGACTAATGGTGATAATTTACCGACAGGTTGTGGGGGAGAGAGAGTGTATTACCAGCAAGTTTGGCATTTCATTGCACTGAACTTCTCTTCGGAGCCTTTTTGGTTGGTTCAGATCTTCATTTGGTTTATCTAGCCTTGAGTTTGAAGGCTCTAGAGGTGGATAGTCATTTTTATCCATCGTTACTCCTTTTAGCCCTGGGGGATAACTTTTCCCCCAGATTACCGGCTCCGCCACGGGGAGGCAGGAGCAGTGCCGCTCGGAGGCCAAACGGTTGAAGTGTTAGTTGATTAATAGAACAAGGAATATAGGAAAAAGAAAGGTGTGTTTCCTTTCTGTGTTCTAACTTGTGGTTTTCAAGTATAGAACTAGTTTTAAAGAAAGGCTGTTGATAGAAATGTAGGAACTTAAAAGGAAATAACTTCAATCATTTTACAAGAGCGCTCTGTATATCACAAGAATATCGCTTGGCCTCAAAATACGCTTGGCACCCGGGGCCACATCCTTTTGTACACAATAAAGATTATAAATATATATAAAAGACGTCTGTACGTTTCAGTTTTCAGAAATATGGAAGTCGCAAAAGGAATAACAAACTGCTCCAAATCAAAGAGGAACCACCATTATGGGATTCCAGCTACAGTACAAAACAGACAGGAAGAAGTTGTACTATCAAGACTTAGGACAGGACATACGTACCTAACCCATATGTTTCTTCTCATCGGGGACGACCCACCAATATGTATGCATTGTACATCACCACTCACAATCAAACATATACTTTTAGAATGTACGCACTTTTCCCTTCTTAGAAAAAATACTTTCCATTCTCAGTCACGATTGCAAGAATCTCTATCGCTTACCCAGATCATTGGAAATAATACTAACCTAGTTGAACTGTTTACCTTTCTTAAAAAAATACACTTATATGAATCGAGTTGATGCTAAACTGAATCAAATTATTGTTATATAATTGTACAATGACAATATAGGAACTGGCACATTTTGACCTATGCTGCCCTTGTGCCCTAATACACCGATACCAATACCCTCTGATAATTCTGAATTTTCCGCTACACCACTCTTTTCAGGTTCCCAATCAGAAGTATCAGAACGAATGGCAGCAGGTCCGTGTATGGTGCTCAGTAAACTTCCACTGAGGACAAGCTCTTTTATAATTTATAGGAAGGTCAGACACAGCCCGTCCTGATGACTTAATGAACTGTTAATGTAAAAGTTATCAGTATTTGTATTTCTTTTAAGAACATACTTTGTATAATATGTTGTTCCACTAAAGACTGTTTTTTTTTTTTTTTTATACCCTAGTTTCGTATTTCAATGGTAATTCGGTAAGTAGCCATTGCAAAATCAAATACCGCATGCTTTCATTCTGGGAACGCGGAACTGCTTGAATATGCCTTAACCTGGATGCTCAAGTATTTCATTAGGAAGTTACAAACAAGTTAAGTCTTCTCGGCTGTCTGAAAAACATCATTCTGTTAAAACATTGTTCATAAGTGTCAAGATTTGATTTGATTTGATTTGGGTTTTATTGGCGCAAAAAACAACTAAGGTTATACTGCGCCAGGAAACGATTAAAATATCATCAAAGATAAATTCTGGTAACCTTTAAAAAGGTTACCTCGTCAAATTGTTATTTATATATGTGTGTATATATTAATAGCTTGTAAAAACTTAAAAACTGCCGACACGTGGTCGTTGTCTGATAAAATCTGACTGAGTGTATAAGGCTCAGTCGGATGAGTAAAAGCGATAAAATGTATATTGCAAACATGGGTAAAATGAACGCAATCTATTAAAATATGCTTGAAAGTTAAAACGGTGTCGCAAGACTCGCACATAGGAGGGTCATCCGCCCTCAGCAGAAAAGAATGTGTCAGATGACTGTGTCCTATGCGGAGTCGAGCAAGAACAGCTTCCTCGCTCCGATTCCTGCGCAGACTAGACTGCCATGTTTCTATTACAGGCTTTATTTGGTATAGATTATTTGTTCTCTCTCTATGCCAGAGTTCTTGCCATTGGAAATACATCTTGTTGCGTATTATTTGCCTGTAGTCTGTATAGGGGACTGACAGGCAACGATTATTAGTGGGTGTTACTGATTTGGCTGCAGTGTCAGCCAAATCATTTCCCTTTGTCCCAGTGTGGCTAGGAATCCAGCAGAAGCGGATATCAAACTTGTATTCACGAAGAGAATGTATCTTCTGCTGAACCCGACAGAGAACTGGATGAGAGTTGTGTCTCAGAGATAATAAAGCCTGTACTACACTCAAACAGTCAGAATATATTATTTAACTTTGGCATTGACAAGTTCGAATGTGATCCAAGGCTAGCTCTATAAGCATACAGCTCTGCAGTGTATATGCCGGATTCAGGAAGAATCTGCTGAGATATTATAATAATAATAAGATTCTTTATTAGCATAAATTTTATACAATAGTGATTCCTTACACAGAAAGCCAGAGGAATCTTACAATTAGTTGTTTATACAAGTGATTTTGATTTATAAAAAAATAAATAAATAAATAAAATAATAATAATAATTAATAGATCAAACCAAAGGTATTATAGTGTCCGGAAACACAACAGCAGATCCTACGGACGATTCAGACTTCGAGCCGTCTGTGTAAACGGGCAGGAAGTCTGAGTATTCAGCTCGGTGTGCAGAATAGAGCTGCTGGTAGACAGATGATGAGGTCTCAGACTACCCATTTCTTAAGGGAAAAGTCGCACGATCGGGTATGAGCATACCAGGGTGGAAGAGTTTCTTTTGGTGTTTGTGCAACCTTGTCTACCATGATGTTAAACTCTCTGATTAGCTCTTGGACACGAATACCAAAAGGTCGGTTGGCAGTCTGACGGGTATTGTACAAGTTTTCTCAGCGTGGCTCAAAAACGGATGTACACGTAGGATGGTCTGGCAGGGATTTCAACTTTAAAGCATAGTTTAAAGACAACTGCTTACGTCGAAGGGATAACGATGGTTCGTTTGCTTCGACGTATAAGCTCTGGACAGGAGATGTTCGAAAAACTCCAGCAGCGATATGGATAGCCTGATGGTGGACAGGGTCCAGCCATCGAAGGACACTATCTCTAGCTGAGGAGTATACCTGGGCCCCATAGTCTAATTTGGATCGTACAAGTGCACGGTAAATACGCAGTAGGGTGCACCTGTTTGCTCCCCAACGCGTGGAGGAGAGAGAGCGAAGAATATTTAGTCATCTCGTCCATTTTGTACTAAGTTGACTAATATGTTAGAGAAAGGTCAACTTTTTATTAAACACAAGTCCCAAGAATTTTGTGTCTGACACTACTGGAATAGCATTCTGTCCGAGCCTTAATTCAGGTTCAGGATGAAGATTACGCTTACGACAAAAGTGTACGCAAACGGTCTTCTCCGACGAGAACCTGAAGACATTTGCCAGTGCCCAGGAATTAAGGCGATTGATGGCTTGTTGCAGTTGTCTTTCAATAACCCTCATGTTGCATGACTGACAAAATATGCTAAAGTCATCAACATAGACGGCACTGTTTACAGGTGAAGGAAGTTGTTCAGTGATGGAATTTGTTTTGATGGCAAAAAGCGTGACACTTAAAACTGATCCTTATGCTACTCCCTCCTCTTGGCAGAAGGAACGAGAGAGTGAGGATCCCACACGAACTTGGAAAAATCGATTGGATAAAAAGTTTTTTATAAAAACTTGGAGTTGCCCTCTAAGACCAAGGCTATGCAAATCTTTTAAAATGACAAATCTCCAAGTTGTGTCATACGCCTTCTCCATGTCAAAGAACACTGAAACCAAGTGTTCGCATTTTAGGAAAGCATCCCGGAGGGATGTTTCCAGTCTAATTAAATGATCATGAGTTGATCTGTTTTTTCGGAAGCCGCACTGGATGCTTGAGAGAACTTTCGATTCTAAATACCACATTATTCGAAAATTAACCATTCTCTCCAGGATTTTGAAGAGGCAGCTAATCAGAGCTATACGACAGTAATTAGTAGGGAGTTTAGGATCCTTTCTGGCTTCGCAAATGCAAGCACAAATGCCATGCGCCAGGAATCCGGAAATTGCTGTTTTATATAGATTCTGTTATACAGAACAAGCAGGCGATCCATTGATGCAGGTGATAGATGTGCAAGCATTTCATAATGGATGCCATCTGGTCCAACAGCACTTGCCTTGGAATGATAGAGAGCTCTTTTTAGTTCCTGCAGAGTGAAAGGCAGGTTGTAGGGGAAAAAGCCTTTCTGTGTGAAATTTAGTGCCTCTTTTTCTCTTTTATGTTTCAGGGCTAGAAACTCTGGGGAATAGGATGATATCCCAGAGATGTTTGAAAATGTTTCCCCAAGAGCATTGGCTATTGCAGTGGTCTCTACAATAGTGCATCCATTATAGTCTAGGATCGATGAAGGGTGGGATGTATATTTTCCCTTCGTTTTTTGGATTTTATCCCAGACTACCTTAGAGTTGGTAGACTGGTTAATAGATGATGTAAAACGGATCCATGATTCACTTTGACTCTGACGGCGAATGTAGCGTGCTTTGGCTCGTGCACGGTTGACGCCTATTAGATTAACAGTGGTAGGATATCGGCGGAATAACCCCCACGCTTTGTTTTGATCCTTTTTTGCTGCTGTGCATTGTGGATTCCACCATCGCTTGGGAAAAGGTGGAAACCGGGCATATGTTTTCGGTATGGTATTGGCAGCTGCTTGGACGATATTTTCTGTAATGTACGTTACTGTATCATTGATAGGCTCCTGACTGACGGTACTGAAGTCAAAACTTGCCTGATATTGGAAGGCAGTCCAGCCAGCCTGAGCAGTCTTGCACCGTGGTAACCTGAAATGAAGACATGGTCTCCCACTGTGTTACGAGGTTATCACAGGGAAGTGATCACTTCCGTATGGGTTCTCCTCCACTTCCCAAGTGAGTGAAGGGAGTAGAGAAGGGGAGCAGATAGAGAGATCAGTGGCACAAAACGTACGGGTAGGCATGTGGAAGAAAGTGTTTGTTCCAATATTTAGAAGGGAAATGTCATGTCATTTAGCATACGCTCTATTACTCGTCCCCTTCTATTGATGTTAGCACTAACCCACAGGGTGTTATGTCCATTAAAGTCCCCGAAAAGTAAGAAAGGGAGAGGCAACTGCGTTATAAGATCATCAAGGTCTTCCTGGGAGATGTCAGTCCCAAGTGGCAAATAAATTGAACAGACAGTTAAGAGAAATGCCACTGTAAGGCGAATTGCAACAGACTCTATGCTAGTTGTAATTAGCAAGGGCTGAACTGGGGTCTGGTTCCCCACAACGATAGCCACTCCTCCATGAGCAGAAACATCCGCAATTCTGTACTTACGAAAAAGTGTTATATTATGCATGGATGATGGGTTATCATTTGCCTTTAGATAAGTCTCCTGCAAGAAAAAGCAAACTGGCTCGTGCTTTTGCAGGAGGGCCTTGATGTCATCAGTATTTCGCCGGAATCCACGACAATTCCATTGTAGGAATTTAGCCATTATTTTGGCTTGGTGGGCCCGACAGGCGGCTTTCGAGGTGCTGAGGGCTTACTTTTGACAGTCTTGGATTTATCTTTTTTGGGGAAGAATGGACGCTGTCCCGTGTCCATTTCTTCTTCCGCAAAGAGTTCCAAGACTGATTCATCCGGTACCTCCTTAGTCTCTGCATCCATTGTTTCTGGTGTTACGGGTGGCTCTTCCGAACTTTTTAGCTTTTCTTTACCACTTTGTTTTGGTAGTGGTGGAGAACTAGGAGGTACGTGTATAGGAGTAGCAGCTGCCTGCGTTTTTTGGTGGGCTTTTGTGAACTTAATAAATAGCGTGCAACGGCGTGAATGACTCTCTTGGTAGTACAGTCATCTCTGTTTGTGTACCGATAGTGCACTTCGCAGAAACCTTCTGAGCATATGAAGGCTTCCCGCTATTTATTGGTTGTATGCGTTTTCTAGCCTCTGGGTAGGAGATGTTAAGCCTTGTTTTTTACTTTTGTATCTCCTTTTCGTCCTTCCACCGCTGGCATGCTCGAGAGTATGCAGGGTGCTCTCCTTGGCAGTTAATACAGTTAGGCTTAGGAGCTGTACATTCCTTGCTCTCGTGATCTTTAGCACCGCATCGAGCACAGGCAGGGTTACCACGACAAGCTGTTTTTGAGTCGCCGTACTTTTGACATTTAAAACACCTCAGTGGGTTTGGAACGTAAATCCTCACTGGGCAGTTTAAGTACCCTTCCTTGATGGAACTTGGAGGCCTTGGGGATCTTGAATGTTAGGATGAGAACTCGGATAGGGACGAGATTCCCATCCTTACGCATGGATATTCGCTTGACAGCTGTTACTCCTTGTTCTTTTAATTCAGAGCAGATCTCTTCTTCAGAAACGTGAAGAAGATCCCACTCTGATATGACACCTCGTGAAGAGTTCAGAGTTTTGTGAGGGGTTACGATAATGGGTATTCCCCCTATAGATGTGGCTTTCAACATTTTTTCTGCTTGATTTGTGTTCGATGCTTCAATTAGAATATCTCCAGAACGCAGCCGTTTTACGGATTTGGGTGGACCTGCCATCCCTTCTAATCCTTTCTGGATAAAGAAAGGTGACATTTTCCCTATTGACTGCTCTCCGGTGGAATGGAGAATGAGGAAAAGCGGTGTCACAGATGGTGTTTTCTCCTCAGTTCTGGCTCTTTTAGCAGAATTGCTCTCACTTTCTTCCGACGATCGATTAGGTAGGGGCCTTGTTGGGGCCCCAGAAAAAGAGGGATTTAAATTACTCATGAGAGTAAAGAGAAAGTGTCTGATGCCTAAGTACCTCACCCACCACGGAGCTCTATGAGGGGACGCCCACTCGTGAACTAGCAGGTACTGCGTACACGAATGGGACGCAGATTCGCTTAGGAGCACCATACCCACGTAACCAATAAGTCTTTATCCCGTCCCAGGACCATAGGGAGGGAGACTTATTGGAACGTAGTTGACCCTAGCAGTAAAATACCACCCGCCGATTGATCCCAGTCGGGCCGGTCCGGGATCTCCCGTCTTGTCGAAGCAGGGGCCAAAGTGGTGTATTAAGCCTGGGCCCCTCAACCACCAGGATCCCCCTTTCCGAAATCCACGGGTCGCGGCGCACGGCTGCACACACCGGATTCCAAAGATTTAACCCTGGAACCAAGGTATGGGCGTTAGATCCCAGTGATGCTAGTCTGGAAGTCCAGCAGCGTCACTGTGAGGTCCCCTCACCACGTACAGGTGCCCACGTCGAGGGGCATAACTGTCAAGAAAAAGTGTGCGCATCCTTTGTCTTTTCTAGTAGGCTGACTACTGGCATTAGATAATCTTTCTAATAACGCCCATGGATATGTGTAATATATACCAATTGCAAACAACTGGTATGAATTCCATGTTGTCGATTAATCGAAGCCTCGTTTTCTTTGATTCAGCTTAACAGGGTAATCAATATATTCTTTTTCTAATATTCTCTGAAATCAATAGGTACTGAACTGGCAGCACCCTACCTCTTAAAAAATAAAAGGGGAAAGTTTTAAAAATAATTTATAAACGTATTACTGATAAAAAATCGTGTGAAGCCATTACCAGTAGGTGTACTTTAGAATTCAGATGTTTAAACCATTGAGACAGATGTTAACATCACTGGACTCCTGTTCATACATGACAGACGTAACTTCGTTTTTTTTTTGTTTTTTTTTAAGTTTTAGGATAAAACAGTAGATAATTCCTTCTCGGCACTCCAACTGCCTTCTAAAAGAACTCTAAGCTATAATGATGAAAGTAAACCTCACTAAAAGCGCTAGACATTTCGATCACCTGTATGTGGTCTCAAGGCTCCGAACAAATGAATTACGGCTGCCTGGGAGGCTTTCAGTACTATCAACAGCAGTGCGGATCATTTACTCTACGGCATCAGTAATGTGTCCGAGACGCCTGGAGTGCTGAAATTCCGCGTGTAGCACTTAAGTTCCCGACCTTTTGAGCAAATATTTGGTTCTGCACAATCACTTACGTTTCATCTGCCGTTCTAATGTTTATGAGCAACAATTCCATTTTTGTAGTTAGATTCTTTGGACAACACATTGTTTTCTTTAACTAGTCAGGAAACAAACCATCTTTTCAAGCTAAGTCCTTAAGCTAAATTAAAATCATTATTAAGAACGCGTGATATTCTTAAGTTCCAATGTTTTCTTAACAGGAAAGATACTTAAAAAAATACCCCTATAGGTAAAGAAGGTAAAGAATTATTGCTCCATTAATGCATAGTTTTCTTAGCTAAGTATGTTAAAATTGTGCACACTCATAAATATCAGTAATCAGTGAAGTTCTGTTCTGAATTCAATGATTACAACTGTTTCAAATTCTCTCACAAAACATTACGTTTCAATGCAATATTTCAATTGAATTTTGAGTAGTAAATGGCAGCGATATCTAATATGAATATATTATTATCATTATTATTTCTCCTAGGAGACACCCGGTTACAGCCATTGACTAGGGGGTGTAGATACATATTCTGTTATGCAACAGAGAATAATATTATATACAATTTTACATGAATAGTCACATTATAGCCATAGCAGCTTATGTGCCATTAAGCCTCCATAACAACAACAATTTTACATTATATATAACACTCCTTACTAAATTATACAATACATGTAGTACTTATTATCATAATTATACAATACATTAATAACTTGTAATCTGCTTAAGACTTAATAAATAAATGAAAAAAAATTATACTGCTGCGTTTAAAGCATAAAATCACCATACTTACATTAGCACAGATATTCTCAGCAGAACGGTATACAGAATACAATATAATACAAAGTAAAAGCGTAAAAGTTCATTTTTACTGTTTTCAGCAGGTTGTTTCTTCTGTGGGAGTAGAGTGGATAAAGTGTAAAGTGTGTTTAGGGTCTAACGGCACCAGGAGTTCCCCCCATCTCCGTGTAGTCTACATTGTCGTGTGTTACAGAACACTGTAAAGGCCAGCGATTTAAAAGTGTATCGATATTGTTGGATGTAGTGTCGTGTACCGTTGTTCATCCGGCCATTTAGCCGCTGGACCCCAACTGAGGCCCAACGTTGCCCACACTTAGCCCCGTGGAGGCAAGCCAGGTACACCAGTAATTTTAAATAAGTACTCTGGCAGGTTCTGCCACCTAATTTCCTTGGATTTCGGTGGCTAGGACAAAAAAAAAAAGGGAGGTGTGCTAGAGGTTGGGTCAGGCCAAAGGAGTTTTAAGTTATACAGTGTAGAATTAAGAATTCTGGGTGTAGGGCTAGGATAATTTTGACATGGGATGAACATTAGTTGGAAAGCTAGAAGGGTGGGGGAGACTGAAAGCTGGGGGGTTGAGAGACAGAAGTATAGGGTCGATAGATTAGATGACCCCAAAATCAGTGAGGCAGGCACATGCCCCAGCAGAAGGAAAGATGGGGCGGCGGGAAGGAGACAAGGGAACCTTCACCTCCTCCCCGCCAGGACAGGGGAGCACGGGTTCAGGATCGCCACGTGTCATTGGCAGCAATGCTGCGTGAAGTCATTGGTATTGGTGTTTAAGGGCACAAGGAGAGCTAAGGCCAAAATCTGCCAGGTCCTATATTATTATCCTAAAGTAATATAATTGTTCCATTTTGGCATCAGAGGAATTCATATATATGTATTTCCTTCAGAAAGGTATAGAGTGTAGTTAGGTTAGCACTATTGCCAATCATGTGGTTAAGCGATAACGGTTCTTGCAGTTGTGATTGAGAGTGGAAAGTACTTCTGAAATGGGAATAGTGAGGACAATCTAAAGGTATATGCTTGACTGTAAGCGGTAGTGTACAATGCGTGCATCGAGGTTGGTCATCCCCCATGAGTAGAAAGATATGGGTTAGGTGCGTATGTCCAATCCCTAGTCTTGCTAGTACAACTTCTTCCTGTCTATTTTGTCTGAAGCTGGAAATTCATAACGCTGGTTCTTCTTTGATTTGGATCAATTTGTTATTACTTTGTGCCTTCCATATTTCTGACCACTGAAATATACAGACTTTTTTTATATGCTTCAAATAATCTCTATATGGTACTTGGTAATTTGCTGGTGTTGTACTGTTTGGGTTTTGGCTGCCTGATCTGCTATCTCATTGCCTAAGATACCATAATGGCCAGGGATCCAGCAGAATTTCACTGAATGATTCCTACTTCGAAAATGGTTTAAACAGCAACTGATTTGTTTTTTCATTGCTGTGATATTGAAAATCGATTGGCCATAGCAGACACTGCACTCAATGAATCAGTGTATATTATACTGCTAGCATTGTGGAGAGTGTTAATATTCTGAAAGGCTAGTTTGGCTGCATATAACTCAGCAGTATAACTGCTCCATTCAACTGTTAGTGATATGGAGACTGTAAAAGACAGAAAGACAGCTGCGGCACCAACGGCAGAACCTGGTTTTCAGCCATCTGTATATATTTGGTAGCTTTTTATATTGTTGAGGGCACGTTTTTATGTAGTTGTTTGATATTTTCATCTGCAAGAGAGTTCTTTCCCCATTGCTGAAAGTAGGTATCTCAGTGAGGGAGATTTACAGACCAGGGTGGGTCAGGAATATCGCTCTCTTGAAGAATGTTATAAAAATCAATATTCCAGGTGTGAAGCAAATCTTTTAATCTAATGCCAGTTGGTCCATTTTCAGTCGGCTTACTGTTATAGAATGCTGCCCACTCAGGGTTGGAAAGCAACGGTCGAACGGGATGGTCTGGAAGGCTTGATTTTCTCTAGACAGCTGTCACTCCTTGGTCGTTTAGTTCAGAGCAGATCTCTTCTTCAGAGACATGAAGAACATCCCACTCTGAAATGACACCTTCTGAAGAGTTCAAAGTAGTTGGGGTGTTACATTGACGGGAATTCTCCCTATGGATGTCACGTTTAAGATTCGTTCTGCTTGCTTTGAGCTTGAAGCTTCCAGTAAAAGATTGCCAGAACGCAGCGGTTTTACCGATTTTAGTGATCCTCCCAACCCTTCTAATCCTTTCTGGATGAAGAAGGATGACATCTACCCAATTGACGGCTCTACAGTAGAATGGAGTATGAGGAAAATCGGTGTTATAGATGGTGTTTTATCCTCAGTTCTGGCTGTTTTGGCAGAATTGCTGTCATTCTGATCTGATCGATTAGGTAGGGGCCTTGTTGGGGCCCAGAAGAAATACGAATTGAATTACTCATATGAGTAAGATAAAAAATTCAGATGCCCTCAGTACCTCACCCACCATGGAGCCCTACGAGGGCACGCCCACTCGTGAACTAGCTGGTACTACCTACACGAATCGGACGCCAAGGTTGGTTGTTGGGTTTTATTGGCGCATTAGCAACTAAGGCAATAATGCGCCAAAACCACGAGATATATAAAAATTTTAATTTCACTCACCTAATTACTTAGGTCACCATGTCAAGATATAAAATAACAACAGTATAAAATGGAAAAAAGATAAATCAATAAAGAAATAACGGGACGCCAAGGTCGCTCTGGAGCATCATACCCACGTTTCCAATAAACCTTCATCACGTCCCAGGACCAAAGGGAGGGAGGCTTATTGGAACGCAGTTGACCCTAGCAGTAAGAACCACCCGCCGATTGATCCCAGTCAGTCCGGTCCGGGACCACCCGTCGTGTCGAAGCAGAGGCCAAAGTGGTGTATTAAGGCTGGGCCCCCTCAACCACCAGGATCCCCCTTTCCGAATTCCACGGGTCGCGGCGCACGGCTGCACACGCCGGATTCCAACGATGTAACCCTGGAACCAAGGTATGGGCATTTGATCCCGGTGATGCTAATCAGGAAGCCCAGTAGCATCACTGGAATGTCACCTCACCACGTACAGGTGCTCACGTCGAGGGGAATATCATGGGGAGCTGACCGATATCCCTTCTTCCCTTATATAAAACCATAATGCGATCCAGTCTAGACTATGATGCATCTGTATATGACTCAGCTAGAAAGTCAGCATTACAGTCCCTGAATACCATTCAACACAATGCACTTAGAATAGCTCCAGGTGCCTTCCGAACATCTCCAGTGCATAGTCTATATATTGATGCTCATGAACCTCCATTATCCTTACGGAGACAGATGCTACTGCTTACATATGCTGCCAAACTTCGGAGAATGCCCTCACATCCTATCTGTTCTTACCTCTTTAATCCGTCTTTCATACATTTCTTCAGGAATAAACCAAATGAAAATAAACCTTCTGGAATCAGATTGAAATATATTGCTCAGTATTGGAGTGTCCTACTCGACAATATCCACCAAGATACCGGAGAAATACAGCCTTCATGGTCGACCTTTAAAACTTTATGTGATGACTTTCTTTCCGAAAATGGGGAAAACAGGCGCTGAACAGTGAAAATATACAGCAGCTACATTTAGCTCATGCATCAGCAAACACACACTGTCTGCAAATATTGATGGATCCAAATCTGATACAGAGATAGGCGCTGTAGTACTTCTTCTCACTTGTGCAATCTCTGAAAAACCCTTCCCAAGTTGCAGTATTTACACCGCTGAACTTCATGCAAGTTCAGCGGTGTAAATAAAAACTGGCTATCGAACACGCCAACAACAGGTCTAATGAAGAGATAATAATCTATACCGATTCCTTGAGTGCAGTAATTCCTTTATAACATAAATATCCGAACTCTCACCCTATTCTGCAAGAAATCAGAGCAGAGTTAATTAATCTCACAGAGCATAACACAGACGTAAGATTCTGCTGGATTCCCGGGCATGCCGGAATCCAGGGAAATGAAAAAGCAGATCAAGCAGCAAAACATTCAGTCAACCCAGTGTCTTCACTTGCCTCGATGCCTTATATGGACTGTAAAGTCATCATAAAACAGTTAGGTTTTGACCAATGGACAGCAATATGGTAGCAACAGTCCCATAATAAACTTTTCCAAATAAAGAAAAAGCGTGTGTGTGTGTGTGTGTGGTATGGGTGTTTATTGGCACATTAGCTGCTATGGCTATAGTGCGCTTATTCGAAGCTATATTAAAAAATAATCCAGTTTAAATTAGTTTCAGTTCTGAAGCCTATTTATAAAAGATGATACACTCCAATTTGTTTTAAAAAGCAGAAAAGTTCGTTAACATTTGCGTCCTCTCCAATGATATGATTTCAAGTCAATGGTTCTCGACGATTAGCCAGATTTTGAAGTATTGCAGCTCGACGTTGTTGATACTGTGGACAGTCAATCAGAGTGTGTTTGACTGTTAGATATTCTAAGCAGTGTGGACACTGAGGAGGATCATCGACCATTAGTAGATGGAGGTGAGCCAGATGGGTGTGTCCTATTCTCATTCTTGTGAGTACCACTTCTTCCCGCCGCACTGTCTGATTGCTGGAGTGCCAGAACTTTGGGTTTGTTTCAGCTGGAAAAGTTTGTTATTCGTTTGGTTATGCCATAATTCTGTCCACTGTGTATGGCATGCTGCTTGAATTAAGATATTATAACCGGGCGCTGGAATAGGGACAGAAGTTAGATCTGAACTTGTACGTTTGGCAGATATATCAGCCACTTCATTCCCTTTTATGCCTGAATGTGCTGGAATCCAGCAAAACTTCACTAGTTGTTGACGATGATAAATCTGCATTAACAAACTCCTGATTTTCATTACAATATGGTGATTCTTTTGAGATGTATTCTGCATTGCTTTAATTGAGCTGAGAGAGTCAGTATAAACTATATATTTTGCAGATGGATGTAGAGTCAAAATTTTAGAGCTAACTGTATTGCATACAGTTCTGCTGAAAAGTTGGTATACTCAGGTGGAATAGAGGCTGATATGATAGCAGAGGGACACACTGCTGCTGCTCCAACAGTTGACAGAGATTTCGAACCATCAGTATATATCGGCAAGAAGTCAGCATAGGTTTGAATGATTTGATTTGGATTTAGATTTTATTGGCGCATTACCAGCTTTGGCTATAATACGCCAAGACCATGTCATTTATAAAAAAAAAATTAAACATTCTTTGACCTAACAAGTTAGGTCACCATGTCAAAATTTTGCTCAGAGCCTCTTCACGAGGCGGAAAACCCTACCACGACCACAGAATCAGACCCAACCAGACAATGAAACGGCCTAATCAGCCATGTGTAAAGACCACTACTTGCTTCAGCATACTGCAATCCCTGTGAAGCCTTTCAACTTGCACAATAATTGTGCCTTTACAATGCAGTCTCAACATCACCTTCATCTACCATGACTGCCGCTCCGGCTTCGCCTCCCACCAAGTTGACTCACCACTGAAATGGCTCCACTATCTGGATGGGACTTCTTTGTCCCAGGATTGACACTACTCGGATTGACTCTACCAAATACATCTTCATGCAGCTCACTACTGAAATGACTTCACCACCTGGAAGGAACCTGTCTGTCCCAGGACTGCACTACTCGAATCTTACCCTCTCGGACTGGACTCTGGCAACTATGACTTCATGCAGCATTGCTGCCAATGCCACGTGGTGATCCTGAACCCGTGCTCCCTTGCACGGCCCTGTTTCTCCCCTGTCCTGGCCGGGAGGATGTGAAGGCCCCGTGTCTCCTCCCCGGCACCACCTCTTTCCTTCTGGTGTGGCATGGGCCTGCCTCACTGATTTTGGGGTCATCTACTCTATCGACCCTATACTTCTGTCTCTCACCACCCACCCTTTAGTCTCCCCTCCCCCTCAAGCTTTCCCACTAGCGTTCATCCCATGTCAAAATTATCCTAGCCCTACACCCAAAATTCTAAATTCCACACTGTATAACTTAAAACTCCTTGGCCTAACCCAACCTCTACCGCACCCCCCACCTTTTTTTTTTTTTTTTTTTTTTGGTCCTAGCCACTGAAATACCAGGATATTTGGTGGCAGGACCTGCCAGAGTACTTTTTTAAAATGCTGGTGTACCTGGCTTGCCTCCACGGGGCTAAGTGTGGGCAACGTTGGGCTTCAGTAGGGGTCCAGCACCTAAATAGCCAAATGAACAAGGGTTCACGACACTACATCCAACAATGTCCATACACTTTTAAATCTCTGGCCTTTACAGTGTTCTGTAACACGTGACAATGTAGACTACACCGAGATGGGGGTAACCCCTGGTGCCGTTAGACCCTAAACACACTTTAAACTTTACACTTTACACCATGTCAAAATAAATAATAACAAATGTATAAAAGATAAATCAATAGAAAAGCACAATAAAATGTAATTTTATATACCAGTAAAAATGTTTATTGATTGTAAAAAGCTAAAAACAGCAGACACATGGTCATTGTCAGATAAAATCCGACTGAATGTGTAAGGCTCAGCCGGATGAATAAAAATGGTAAAATATAAATCACGTTCGTGTCTAAAACGTGGACACACGGTTAAAATGTGATGAATAGATAAAATGGTGCCACAGTTCTCGCACATAGGACAGTCATCTGCCCTCAGCAGAAAAGAATATGTAAGATGACTGTGTCCTATGCGGAGACGAGCTAGAACAACTTCCTCCTTACGATTCCTGCGCAGACTAGACTGCCACGGTTCAATTACAGGCTTTATAAGATATAATTTATTCGCAGTCTGTCTATTCCACGAATCCTGCCATTGGGAATGTATCTTTTGATGTACTATTTGCCTGTAGTCTGTATAGGGAACTAACAGGCAGCGGTTATTATTGGGAATTGCTGATTTGGCTGCGGCGTCAGCCAAATCATTTCCCCTAATCCCAAAGTGGCTGGAAATCCAGCAGAAACGGATATCATATTCGCGTTCATGGAGAACGTGAATCTTCTGCTGAATGCTAGACAGGACTGGATGAGGATTATATCTCACAGATATTAAAGCCTGTAACATGCTAAGAGAGTCGGAATATGAAATGAACAGTTGGTATTGGCATTTACTAATGTGATCCAAGGCTAACTCTACGGCCTGCAGCTCTGCAGTAAATATGCTGCATTCAGAGGGAATCTGCTCTGATATAGTGCTGTCTGTAAAGACAGCAGCAGATCCCACATATGATTCTGATTTCGAACCGTCTGTGTAAATTGGCGCGAAGTCGGAATATTCAGTTCGGTGTGCTGAATGAAGCTGCAGGTAGACACATGATGGAGTGTCCGACTTTCCCCAATTTCTAAGGGATAAGGTACATGCCGGGTCATGAGCATGCCAGGGTGTAAAAGGTTGCTCTGATGTCTACCTTGATATTAAGTTCCTTGAGTAGCTCTTGGAAACGAATACCAAAAGGACGATTGCCAATCTTACGAGGATTTTATAAATTTTCCCATCGTGGCTCAAAAACGAATGGCCACGTAGGATGGTCTGGCAGGGATTTCAGTTTTAAAGCATACTTTAAAGACGACTGCTTACATCGAAACGATAACGGTGGTTCGTTTGCTTCGACGTATAAGCTCTGTACAGGAGATGTGCGATATGCTCCAGTAGCAATACGTAGGGCCTGATGATGGACGAAGTCCAGCCATCGAAGGACACTGTCTCTGGCTGAGGAATATACCTGGGACCCATAATCTAGTTTGGATCGCACAAGTGCACGGTAAAGCCAAACAAGGGTCCATCGGTTTGCCCCTCAAAATGTAGAGGAGAGCGAGCGGAGAATATTAATCCCACGTGTGCACTTTGTGCGGAGTTGACGAATATGATCCAAAAAGGTCAGTTTTTTTATCGAATATGAGTCCCAAGAAATTTGTGTCCGCTGCTACTGGAATAGCATTTTGTCCAGCCTTAATTCAGGTTCAGCATGAAGATTATGCTTGCGACAAAAGTGTACGCAAACGGTCTTCTCCGGCGAGAACCTGAAGCCATTAACAAGTGCCCAGGAATTCACTCTATCAATGGCTTTCTGCAGTTGTCTTTCAATAACCCCCATGTTGCCCGACTGACAAAATATGCTAAAGTCATCAACATAGAGGGCACTGTTTACAGTTGGATTAAGTTGTTCTGTGATGGAATTTATTTTGATGGCAAAAAGCGTGACACTTAATACTGATCCTTGTGGTACTCCCTCCTCTTGCCTAAAGGAGGGAGAGAGTGAGGATCCCACACGAACTCGGAAAGATCTATTGGCTGAAAAGTTTTGAATAAAAAAGGAGAGATGCCCTCTTAGGCCTAGGCTATGTAAATCTTTTAAAATGCCAAATCTTCAAGTTGTGTCATACGCTTTCTCCATATCAAAGAACACCGACACCAAGTGTTTCCAATCTAATAAGATGGTCCAAAGTGGACCGGTTCCTTCGGAAGCCGCACTGGATGCTGGAGAGAAGGTCATTTGATTCTAAATACCATATTAAACGGGAATTAAACATTCTCTCCGGGATTTTGCGCAGACAGCTAGTCAGAGCAATAGGACGATAATTGGTGGTGACTTTTGGATCCTTTCCTTGTTTAGGAAAGGCAAGAACGATTGCCTTTCGCCACGAGTCTGGAAACTGCCCTTCAATAAAGATTCTGTTATACAGAAGGAGCAGACAATCCATAGATTTTGGTGAAAGATGTTTAATCATTTCATAATGGATGCTATCTGGTCCAACACCACTTGCTTTGGAAACAGTGAGGGCTCTTTTCAGTTCCTCTATAGTGAACGCCCCGTTGTAGGGATAGAGGCCCTTGGACTTAAAATTAAGTGCTTGTTTTTACAGTTTATGTTTCGGGACCAGGAACTCAGGGGAGTACGAGGATGTTGCGGAGATGTTAGAGATTGTTTCCCCAAGAGCATTGGCTATTGCAGTTGGATCTGCAATAGTGCATCCATTATAATCTAGGATTGAAGAAGGGTGGGATGTATATTTCCCCTTCATTATCCGGATTTTATCCCAGACTACCTTAGAGTTGGTAGACTGGTTAATAGATGATGTAGAACGGATCCACGATTCCTTTTGACTCTGATGACGGATGTAGCGTGCTTTGGCTCGTACACGTTTGAAGGCTATAAGGTTGTTCGTGGTAGGATATCGGAGAAATATCCCCCACGCATTGTTTTGAGCCTTTTTTGCTGCTTTGCATTGTGAATTCCACTAAGGTTTGGGTAATGGTGGAAACCGGGCAGATGTTTTTGGGACAGCATTAGCAGCTGCTCGGACGATGATTAGTAGGCATTACGGGTAGGCATGTGGAAGAAGGTGTTTGTTCCAGTATTTAGAAGGGAAAGGTCATTGTCTTTGAGCATACGCTCTATGACTCGTCCCCTTCCGTTCATGTTAGCACTGCCCCACAGGGTGTTATATCCATTCATATCCCCGAGAAGTAAGTAAGGGGGAGGCAACTGCGTTAGAAGATCATCAAGGTCTTCCTGGGAGATGTCAGTCCCAGGTGGCAAATAGATAGAGCAGACCGTTAATAAAAATCCCACCGCAAGCTGAATTGCAACAGCTTCCATGCTAGTTGTAATTAGCAAGGGCTGCACAGGGGTCTGGTTACCCACAAGGATAGCCACTCCCCCATTAGCAGAGCCATCCGCAATTCTATCCTTTCGAAAAATTGTGATGTTGTGCATGGTGGGATCATCATTTGCCTTTAGATATGTCTCCTCCAAGCAAACGCATACTGGCTAGTGCTTTTGCAGGAGAATTTTGATGTCATTAATATTTCGCCAGAATCCACGACAATTCCATTGTAGGAATTTAGCCATTATTTTGGCTTGGTGGGTCCATCAGGCGGCTTCCGAGTTGCTGAGGGCTTACTTTTATCAGTCTTGGGTTTATGTTTTTTGGGGAAGAATGGACGCTGTCCCGTGTCCATTTCTTCCTCCGCAAAGAGTTCCTAGACTGAATCTTCGGGTACCTCCTTCTGCTCGACATCCATATTTTCTTGGGTACTAGGGGGAACTTCCCTTTTTTATTATTTTCTTTCATAGTTACCTTTGTTACTTGTGGAGCATTTGGAGGTACTGATATAGGAGTGGCAGCTGATTGGCTTTTCTGTGCAGGTTTTTGAGAAATTAAAAGATAACGCGCGATGAGAGTGAAAGACTCCTTTGGAGGAATGGTCATGTCCCTCTGAGTTCCGACGGAACATCTCCCTGCTACCTTCTGGGCGTAGGTTGGTTTGTTGATATTCAGGGGTTTTACCGATTTCCTTGCCTCCTGGTATGATATATTTAGCTCTGCCTTCAGCCGTTGAATTTCTTTTTCTTCTTGCCACCTCTGGCATGCCCTTGAATAGGCCGGATGTTCTCCCTCACAGTTAATGCAGGTGGGTTTGGTGGTTGAACATGCTGTTGTTTCCTGGTCCTTTGCACCGCACCCGGCGCATGCAAGGACTCCACGGCAGGCCATTTGAGAATGTCCATATTTCTGACATTTAAAATACCGTAAAGGGTTTGGAATATATGGACGTACTGGACAGTTGATGTATCCAGCTTTAATCTCATCAGGAGGTTTGGGAGAGTTAAAAGTCAGGATAACACTCCTGGTTTTAACAATTTTTCCATCCCTTCGCGCAGTGATTCTCTTGACGGCAGTAACACCCTATGGTTTTAATTCGGAGCAGATTTCCTCTTCGGTAACGTCGAGAAGGTCCCACTGCGAAATGACACCTCTCGATGAATTTAGTGTTCTGTGTGGTGTCACTGTTATGGGTATACCTCCGATTGATGTTACTCGGAGTAGGTGTTCAGACTGCCTGTCATTTTTTGTTTCAATCAAGAGGTCCCCAGAACGGAGCCTCTTAACTGACTTGGGTGTACCTGCTAACCCATCCACCCCTTTTTGTATAAAAAAGGGCGACATTTTACCAATCGGTGTGTCGTTGGTGGAATGCATTATTAAGAACCTTGGGACAGGCCCTGATGGTAGTTCGGATCGCTGCCTCTTTGTAGCAATAATGCTATCTGCCTCTCCGTCATTATTTTCAGATAGGGACCGGGTTGGGGCCCCTGAAGGAATATGTTTATCAGGATTCATGAAGTTTTTTAAATTTTTCAGTGCCCGGGCTCCCCACCCACCACGGAGCCCAAAGGGACGCCCACTACCCGGCATGCAATAAATGCGCTCGAGAGTGGGACGCCAGGGCTACCCAGACACTATACCCGTACCGCCGCCAGCCTGAATCCTGTCCCTCGGACCATGAGGGTAGGGGCGTGGCATTGACACGGTTGACCTTCGCAGGCGAGCCTACTAGCCGATTGATCCTAGCCGGGCCTTCCAGGACCACCCGTCTTGTCGAAGCAGGGGCCAAAGTGGTGTATTGAAGCTGGGCCCCTCAACCACCAGGATCCCCCTTTCCGAATTTCCACGGGTCGCAGCGCACGGCAAATACGCCGGATTCCATTGATGTAAGCCTGGAACCTGGGCTGTGGGCGTTGGATCCCAGTGATGCTAGTCTGGAAGTCCAGCAGCGTCACTGGGAGGTCCCCTCACCACGTACAGGTGCCCCCGTCGAGGGGCTTTGGAAAGAGTGAGGGCTGTTTTCAGTTCCTGCATAATGAATGCCCCGTTGTAGGGATAGACGCTCTTACTCTTAAAATTAAGTGCCTGTGTTTCGAGTTTATGTTTCAGGACCAGGAACTCTGGGGAATACGAAGATGTTGCAGAGATGTTAGAGAATTTTTCCCCAAGAGAATTGGCTATTGCAGATGGATCTGCAATAGTGCATCCATTATAATCTAGGATTGAAGAAGGGTGGGATGTATAATTTCCCTTCATTTCCGGATTTTATCCCAGACTACCTTAGAGTTCGTAGACTGGTTAATAGATAATGTAAAACAAATCCACGATTCCTTTTGACTCTGACAGTGGATATAGCGTGCTTTGGCTAGTGGCGTTTAAAGGCTATAAGGCTGGTCGTGGTATAATATCGGCGGAATATCCCTCACGCTTTGTTTTGATCCTTTTTTGCTGCTGTGCATTGTGAATTCCACCAAGGTTTGGGAAATGGTTGAAACCGTGCAGATGTTTTTGGAACAGCATTCGCAGCTGCCTTGGACGACAATATCTGTGATGTACGTTACTGTATCATTGATAGGCTCCTGACTCACGGTACTGAGGTCAAAATGTGCCTAATGGTGGAAGGCAGTTTAGTCATCCTGATCAATCTTCCACCGTGGTAACCTGAAAGGAAAACATGGTCTCCCACTGTGTAACGAGGTTATCACAGAGAAGTGATCGCTTGCGTATCGGTTCTTCTCCACTGGCCAAGTGAGTGAAGGGAATATAGAAGGGGAGCAGATAGAGACATAAATGGCAGAAAAGGTACGGGAAGGCATGTGGAAGAAGGTGTTTGTTCCAGTATTTAGAAGGGAAAGGTCATTGTCATTTAGCATACGCTCTAGGACTCGTCCCCTTCCGTTGTTATGTCCATTAAAATCCACGAGAAGTAAGAAAGGTGGAGGAAACTGCGTTACAAGATCATCAAGGTCTTTCTAGGAGATGTCAGTCCCAAGAGGCAAATAAATTGAGCACACAGATAATGAAAATTCCACTGTAAGGCGAATTGCAAAAGCCGCTATGCTATTTGTAATTAGCAAGGCTGAACTGGTGTCTGGTGTCCCACAAGGATAGCCACTCCTCCATGAGCAGGACCATCCGTATTTCTGTCCTTACGAAAAAATGTTATGTTATGCATCGTGAGGTTATCATTTGCCTTTAGGTAAGTCTCCTGCAAGCAAAAGCAAACTGGCTCGTGCTTTTGTAGGAGGGCCTTGATGTCATCTTTATTTTGCCAGAATCAACGACAATTCCAATGTAGGAATTTAGCCATTATTTTGGCTTGGTGGGTCCATCAGGCGGCTTCCGATGTGCTGAGGGCTTACTTTTGTCAGTCTTGGATTTATATTTTTTTTGAAGAATGGACGCTGTCCCGTGTTCATTTCTTCCACCGCAAAGTGTTCCAAGACTGATTCATCAGGTACTTCCTTGTTTTCTACATCCATTGTTTCTGTTATTACTGGAGGCCCTTTACCACTTGGTTCTGGTAGTGGTGGAGCACTAGTAAGTACGGATATAGGAGTGGCAGCTGACTGTGTTTTTTTTGGTGGGCTTTTGTGAACTCAATAAATAGCGTGCAATTGGAGTGAATGACTCTCTTTGTGGTGTAGTCATCTCAGATTGTGTCCCGATAGTGCACTTAGCAGAAAACAGTTTCTGGGCATATGAAGGTTTCCCTCTATTTATCGGTTGGATACGTTTTCTGGCCTCTGGGTAGGAGATATTCAGCTCTGTTTTTAACTTTTGGAACTCTTTTTCATCTTTCCACCGCTGGCATGCTCTGGAGTAGGCGGGGTGCTCTTCTTGGCAATGGACACAGATCGGTTTTGGAGCTGAACATTCCTTGTTCTCGTTGTCTTTAACACCACATCGAGCACAGGCAGGGTTACCTCGACAAGATGTTTGTGAGAGGCCGTATTTTTGTCATCTAAAACATCACAGTGGGTTTCGGATATAAATCCTCACTGGGCAGTTTAGATAGCCTGCCTTGATGGAACCTGGAGGCCGTGTGGTGTTAAATGTTAGGATGAGAACTCGGGTAGGGACAAGATTCCCATCCTTTCTAATTGATATTATTTTGACAGCCGTCACTCCTTGTTCTTTTAATTCAGAGAAGATCTCTTCTTCAGAAACATGAACAAGGTCCAACTCTGAAATGACACCTCGTGAAGATTTCAAGTTTTGTGGGGGGTTACGATGATAGGTATTCCCCCTATTGATGTTGCTTTCAGGATTTTTTCCGCCTGTTTTATATTTATAGCTTCGACCAAAAGGTCGCCAGAACGCAATATTTTTACAGAATTATTTGACCTTGCCAACCCCTCTAATCCTTTGTGTATAAAGAATGGTGACATCATTCCAATTGACTGCTCTCCGGTGTTATGGAGAATGAGGAAAACCGGTGTCACTGATGGTGTTGGTGGTGGTGGTGGTGTATCCTCAGTCCTGGCTCTTTTTGCAGAGCTGTTTTCGGCGTCATGATCTCGGTTAGGTAGGGGCCTTGTTGGGGCCCCAAAGAAGAAGGATTTATAATTCTCATAGGAGTAAGACAAAAATTTCCGATGCCCTAAGTACCTCACCCTCCACGGAGCCCTACGAGTGGACGCCCACTCGTGAACTAGCAGGTACTGCATACACGAATGGGACGCTAAGTTAGCTTAGAGGCACCATACCCACGTTTCCAATAAGCCTTGATCACGTCCCAGGACCAAAGGGAGGAAGACTTATTGGAACACAGTTGACCCTAGCAGTAAGAACCACCCGCCGATTGATCCCAGTCGGGCCGGTCCGGGACCACCCGTCTTGTCGAAGCAGGGGCCAAAGTGGTGTATTAAGGCTGGGCCCCTCAACCACCAGGATCTCCCTTTCCGAATTCCACGGGTCGCGGCGCACGGCTGCACACGCCGGATTCCAAAGATGTAACACTGGAACCAAGGTATGGGCGTTAGATCCCTGTGATGCTAGTCCAGAAGCGTCACTGGGAGGTCCTCTCACCACGTACAAGTGCCCACGTCGAGGGGTTTGTTGATAGGTGATGAACCTGCTCACTGTCGTCATTATTCCGCCCTACTTACATTCTGCTCGAGTGTCCCTACAATCATGCTGCTCGATTAACAAATTTTAATTCGGTTTTAACCGAAAACAATTCATTAGAGATGAACCATATTCTCAGTGATGACGCAAATTTATCCGATTTTTTAAATTTTTTAAAACAAATTCATTTATATGAACTTATCTGACAAATGACTTTAAAAAGGAAAAAAAAAAAAACATTTGCAGAATTTCTGTGACAGGCGCAATTTGGCCTTAGTTACCCTTGTTCCAATAAACTTCCATTTAAACCAATCAACCCATCCAGTTCTCTGTTGGGTTCAGCAGAAAATACATTCTCTTTATGAAACCAAGTTTGATATTCGCTTCTACTGAATTCCTAGCCACATTGGAATTGGAGGACGTGAATTGGTCCAACACGGCAGCCGATCAGCAACTCCCACTGATAATCTTTGCCTGTCAGTCTCCTATATAGACTACAGGCAAATAATACGCAACAAAATGTACACCCAATGGCAAGGAGAGAGAAAAAATGAATTATAACAAATAAAACCTGTAATAGAAACGTGGCCATCTAATCTATGCAGTTATCGTAGTGAGAAAGTTGTTCTTGCTGGACTCCGCATAGGTCACAGACGTCTAACACATTCGTTCCTGCTGCGGGCAGATGACCGTCCTATGTGCGAATATTGCCACACCATTTTATCTATAAAGCATATTTTAATCGATTGCGTTAATTTTATTCGCAATATATATTTTACCGCCTTTATTCACCAGACTTAATACACTCAATCAGAATTTATTCAGACAACGACCATGTGTCAGCAGTTTTAAAGTTTTTACAACTCATTAATACCTATACACGTATTTAAATTAGATAATTTATTTTTAAATTTATATTGCTTATATTTATAAATACATATACATAGAATAATTTTAGGAGATTATCTTTTTGAAGGTTACCAGAATCTGTCGTTTTTCTTAATTTTAGCTTTTTCCTGGCGCAGTATAACCACAGTCGTTTTTGCGCCAGTAAAATCAAAATCAAATCAAATCAAGCATAACCAAACCATGCTGGAATCCGAGGCAATGACTTTGCAGATGCTGCAGCCAAATCAGCACCGCCAAAAATTCGCATCCGCATGTCCGTCCCCCGTCCCCTATACAGACTGCAAACATACAATCCACAAAAATTTATTGCACGTCGGCAAGAATCTTGGAAAATTCCCTACGAACAAGCTAAATGAATTTAAGCCTGTAACAATTCATTAGCATTCCTGTTAGCGCAGGATTCGCCTGAAGGAAGCAGTCCTTGCTCGGCTACACATAGGACATTGTCACCTGACGTGCTCGTATTTGCTGAGGGCAGATGATTGTATTTTGTGTAAATATTGTAACGTAATTTAAACAATTCGACGGATTTTAGTAGAATGTACGTCTTTTATTAATGAACGCCGTTTATGTTTTAGCCATCTGTCTGAGCCTTATAAACTCAGGCAGATTTTCTTGGACGACCACAATGTGTCAGATGTATTCGAGTTTTTACAACTGATTAATCTATATAATTTAATTTTAGAATGTTTTAATGTACAATATATTTTAACTGTTTTTATGTGTCATATATTTGTTTACAATATATAAATTAGATGTGTTATTTTATTTTTTACATATTTCTTCCCTCTTTATATTTTATACCTTCAGACTTGGCACACAATAGCCTTAGATTCCGAAGCACATTAAAACTCTTAATAACTAACTAACTTTACAAAACAGGTTCCTTCTACCTACAAGTGCTGGCCAAGCTGATAAAAAATTTCCCCCCAAAAGCCTTGCAGAATCCTTCAAGTCTTGAGTTAATCCAGAAAGCGTTTATGGATTAAATTTTTTTGTAGTTTGATTAAATTTCTAGTTTAGTACTTCAGCCAAGGATAAAGCTGACCTGCTAGCATCCCATTTTTCTTCCAAATTATGTATTAATTTGGAAGAAAGATCTTGGTAAAACATCTCCGTCCATTCCCAACACGCTCCATTCAATGTTTCCTGTGGTCTTCCGTCAAAAGGATGTCAGAAGAATTTTGATGAATATTGATGCCGAGAAAGCTCCATGTCCCAATGGTATTTCTCCATTTGTTATCAAAATCTGTGCTCCTGAACTTACTCCTATTCTTTGCCGCCTTTTTTCACTTTTTTATTCCAAAAGTGTTTTTCCTTCTGCTTGAAAATTTACTCATATCCAGCCAGTTCCTAAAACGGGTGACAAATCCCTCCCATCCAATTATCGTTTCATTGGAATTACTTCTACTCTTTCTAAAGTAATGGAGAATTCAATTAACCGCCAACTTTTAAACTACCTAGAAATCTTCCGGCTAATCAACGATCGCCAGTATGGATTCCGTCAGTGTTGATCCACTGGTGATATTCTGGCTTATGTTACCCATTTATGGACTAATTAAATGGAAAGGTTCGGTGAAACACAAGTAGTTGCTCTTGATATCTCAAAGACTTTCGATCGTGTTTAGCATAAAGGTCTTCTAAACAAACTTTCATCTTATGGTTTGCTAGTTAGTTAGTTAGTTATTTGGTTTTTAGGAGCATTAGCAACTAAGGCCATATTGCTCCGGGATATGCGGTGGTCATTCCTTGACCTTTCCGCATCCTCCGTATTTGGTGGTGACGGGCTCGAACCCCGGTCTAATCAAGAAGCGTGTGCTACGCACTGCTGCTCCTTCCCACCTGGCTACGGAGGCACCTTATGGTTTGCTATCTGTTTTTTGTAATTGGTTATCCAGCTTTCTCTCTGATCGCTCACAGAGGGTGATGGTAGATGGCTCTCTTGTCTTCTAACTTCTCCACTAATGCCTGTGTCCCCCAAGGTTCAGTTCTTTCTCCTAGTCTTTTCCTCTTGTATATTAATAACCTTCTTTCATTGACTGGAAATCCTATCCATAGTTTTGCCGATGATAGCACATTGCATTCCACTTTCCATTTTAAGAAACCTTGTCCTGGTCAATCAGCTTCAACTTCTCGAAAATCTGCTACCAATTCCTTGAATGCGGATCTTCCGATAATTCTCCAGTGGGGCAAAGACAACTTAGTTGATTTCAATCCTTTTAAAACTCAGTCTTGTCTTTTATCTCGCAAAAGAGGATTCTTCTGCTCCTATTCTCATCTTTCGTGACACACCGATTTCTAGGCAAAATGATATATCTCTTTTGGGATTTCCCTGACTTCTAATCTCTCTTGGTACAAGCACATTACAAATATTGCTTCCTCTGCATCTAAAAAACTTGGGTTTCTCTTTCGCTCTGGCGTTACTTTTTTTCCAAACAGCTGCTCACTCTGTAGAAATCGCAAATCCGCCCTACCATGGAATATTGTTCCCACATCTGGGGTGGTGCCCCGAAAACCTCTCTTAGGCTTCTTGATTCCATTCAGAAGAGGACAGTTAGGTTAATTAATGATTCATCTCTAACAGAGTCTCTCCACTCGCTTTCTCATAGACGTACTGTTTCTGCTGCATGCCTCTTCTACAGATACTTCAATGGGCACTGTTCTTCTGAATTGGCTTCTATAATTCCGCTCTCTCTTTCAAAACAGCCCAAACATGTGCAGCTACCTGCCAACATCCATTTATTGTCCAACTTCAAACTCACACAACCAACTTTTCATCTTCCTCGTTTATTCATTCAACTGCCGTTTTCTGGAACAAACTTCCTTCATACGTATTTCCTGAAAATTAGTCTACAGAAGTTCAAGTCCAGTATCATCAAATATATTTTTTCACCTTTTGTAAATACTATCGGTTATAATACCTCTTGTGTTTGGAATTTACATAAAAAAAAAAAAAAAAAAAAGTTTATTGATTATTTTTTGTAGGTAGTTATAAATATTATAATTAATTAAGCTATAACCTTAATAGAATTCAGTTTAATTTCCAAAAATGTTAAGTTAATCCGAGTACAAGATCATGCCGAGATATTTTTTTGTTAATGCATAAACAGCCGAAGCACCTTTAAACATGTGTGTATGCGTATATAAAGTTATTGATTACTGTAATAAGATTTCCCTTCTGAGGTTGACTTTTGAATGGTTTTTTTTTTTTTTTTTTTTGTTAAAGGAATTCACACAATTTTGTTCTTTCAAAAGTAATTTTAGCGTTCTTTGATATAGGGGATGTTGAGAAATATCTGCAAGAAAATTCTGCCAAGATTGACCAGTTATTAATGCACAACGAATTTACACTGAATTAGAAATATGTGAGAGTTAATGAAGTGTAACGAATATTCATAGCCCAGCACCAGAGAAATATGAAATAGACAAATTGAATGCTACATTTTACTTGAAATAAATGCCGATGAAAATTAAAAGATGTTACATCATTACGCTGGGGACTCAAGATTTGAACATAACTCTTGCAGTCATTTATAACTTTGAAAGCGGCATTTCCAAAAGTTCCCCTTACTTCCGTAGTCGTACAGCACTAGTCACGCATTAATCACCTTAATGATACAAGACTCCGCCTATGTAACACACTCCAGCTTGAGAATCTTACAAGTATCAAGAGATCTTGAGCAAAGAATCTTCCATCTGAACTAATTTGTTCAACTTCGTGTTGGAACTAGCTCACATGTGGCAAAAGGTTATAGAAGTTTAATAGTTTTGCAAGCTTTCAACGCATGAAAGCCATTTTATCGTGAAGAAATTTTTAATATCTGGTTACATTTCAAGCCGATAGAATGTTATACGTGCTTCTTAAACTATTTTTGTTTCATTATACCTTTAGCTCCTTACAGAAATTTCCCCGCCTGGGAAAATGTGCATACTTATACCTACAGGTCAAAATATGTTGAATGAAAGATATAAATGTAGACGGCAAACGATTGCGTTTATGTATTAATTCAGCACCATTTACTTACGGAAATGCGATACAAGTCATTTCCTGGAGAACGGCAGGCCATGGAGCACAATGTGTTTCTATCGGGATTTGACAGGGCATTGACCTGCTGGAAAATAGTATTAAAATAGCATAATTCGCATTAATGTTAGCAGAGGAATACGATGCAAGAAAGCAAGCTTATGCAGCATCAGCCATAAAAAACACCCTCCCATTTCACCACTCCATTCGTTCCAAATGCGTGTCTAGCTCAGCCTTAAATTTATTTAGGCTATCAACTTCCACAACAAAAAATGGAAGTCTGTTCCATCAATCAAATACCCGCTGGCTAAAGGCAAATTTCTGCACATCTATTCTACAACTGTCTTTCCTCAATTTTAATCTGTGCCCCCTCAGGTTCTTATTTGAGCAAGCGGAAGAATCCCATCAGCATTCAGCTTGCTCAACCCATTCACGGCCTTATAAACATCAATCAGATCACCTCGCAAGTGCCAACTCTTCAAGCGCTGCAATTTGCAGAATTTAAGTCTTTCTTGGTAAGGCACCCCTTTGTTACCCTCACCAATCTTGTTGCTCTTCTTTGTACTCGTTCTAGCATCTCTGCATCTTTCCTAAAAATGAGGTCTCCAGACCTGTACACAGTACTCTAGATGTAGCCTGACCATTGCCTTGTATAACGGGATAATCATCTCCATGTCCCTGCTAGCAAAATTCCTACATATCGTTGATAAGACTTATGACCTGCCCTGGTAGCCCCTCTGCACTACTCAACGAACTTCATATTTGACTGCACAATTACCCCCAGAAACGCACCACACAGTTGGTACGTTTCTCTTCGGTTATTGCTACCCATATGCAGTACTTTGCATTTGTCAATGTTGAACTTCAGTTGCCACTTTTCAGCCCATTTGCCTAATTTATCTATATCCAGTTGGAATAGCATACTCTCTTTACTGTCCCTAACGACACTGCCAACCTTTCTATCATCTGCAAACTTGGACATTAAACCTGATATACCTTCATCGATATCATTGATAAATATACAAAACAAGAATGAGCAGAACACCGAATCCTGGGGAACTCCATTAACATTTGTCCACGAAGAGCAGTGTCCATTGATTACCACTCTCTGTCGTCTCCCACTCAACCATCCCTTTATCCATTGTAGCAACTTACCCTTAATGTCACACCTCTCCAATTTGTACAGCAGTCTTCCATGCGCAAGGGTATCAAAAGCTCTACTGAAATCCAAGTACTGTATATGATATCAAAATTATTTTTGGCATTCAGTTCCTTTGTGACCACATCATAGTATCCAATCAAATTGGTCAGACAAGACCTACCTTTAACAAACACATACTGTGTCTTAACTATTACTGCCGTCTTCTCTAGATGATACTGCAATGCTCCTTTAACCAGTGATTCCATTTTTATCCCTGGAACACAAATTAAACTAACAGGTCTAAAGTTAACTGTGTCACCCATTTGTGAATCAGTGATACAATCGCACACCTGCAGTCCATTGGGGCCTCCCCTTAGTCCAGGGAAGCTCTCTCTCATAATTATGGCTAAGGGTTTGCTTACTTCCTTTGCTGGCCCCCAGTGCCAAGCGATAGTGACAAGCGATTTTCTCTGAGATATACAGTGTGCTCTTTCTAAGCGACAAAGTTTAATTTTCTTTCAAGTGTCGTTTTCTCTTTTGTTTATCTAAAGTGGTTCTGCTTCAAGTGTTAAAATAAGAACCGAGAAAGGAAAACTACATTTCTTTTTCAGAGTATATATATTAATTACTAACAAGCTACTAAACTTTACAACCGCTTGGTCACTGGTGGCACCGCTCCTACCTCCAGGTGGCTGGACCGGTAACCTGGGAGAAGAAAGCCACTCTCTCTTCCAGGGCTAAAAGGAGCAAACATGAAATTTGACAATTTCCCTCCAATTGGGCCTCGGCCCTCATACTGTCCTAAATCAAATGACAATGAGACATCACAGTCGAAAAAACTGCGGACTGAAACAGAGAAAAAGGAATGTCCAACTTTCCTTATGTTCCTGGGGCCTTTGATCGACTATGGTGGCCCTGTGTTCTTCGGAGGCTTCGGCAATCAAATGTTTCCAACAACCTATACAACAGTTTAAGGTCATATTTAACTGGAAGAAAATTCCAAGATACCAACAGATTCCAGACAGTGACTAGGTACATCGATCGAGGCTGTCCTCTGGGCTCTGTGATTGGCCCTTTCCTCTGATCTATTGTCCTGGATGAGTTCCTGGGCATGGACCTGGGAGGTGTTCAGTCCTTGGCCTTCGCGGATGATCTTGTCCTTTTGGTATGTGCTAACACCAGGACGAACCTGGAGAAAATGGCAAATGGAGCACTGGTAAAACTTCAGAACTGGGCAGCCCTGCACAACCTTACCATTTCAGGAGAGAAAACAAAGTCCATACTCCTTAAAGGCAGGCTACAAATCACAAGACCACCTATAATAAAATTAACTTTATGCCCATATGGCTGCACACTGCAGTCAAGCTCCTAGGTATCTTCATAGAGTCGGGGCTTACCTTCCACCACCACCTAAAGTATCTCGCTAACAAAATTCCAAGGTGTAGTGCTATGATAAGGCGGGTCAGCAGGGCAGACTGGGGGCTGAAGCACAAAGCTCTTACTCTGATATACCAAGCGGCATCCGTGTCAATTGTGTGTTATGGTGCCTCCATCTGGTACCGAAAAGCCATCCGAGCAAGAAATAAACGTAAGCTGGATTCAATCCAGGGATTCATGCTCCTTTCAATTTGCAGGGAGTGCCGCACCGTCAGCACCCCTGCTCTGCAGGTATTAACTGGATGTCAGCCACTGTACTTAGAAGTGGTTAAAAGAGGGCTTTTTTATCACTTAAGGAAGGGAGTTCCAACCCAACTACTAAATTTTCAACTTGACACCACAAACGGCACCAGGCAGGAAAGACAACGGATAACCCAACATCTACAAGAGATATGGCAACATGACTTTTTTTTTTTTTTTATGAAAACCCCAAACACGAAAGGTATCAAAACCTATAGTACTTAGTACCGTTCATGGGTTGAAGGAGAAGTATGGGGGGAGGGGGATGCCGGAAACTTTGCTCTTGAGACTAAACATGGGTTTTACCACTTAAAGCCTCCAATAAGGAAAGTGGTGGTATTTCACCGGTTGATGAAAGTCATCTACCACCTACAAACTGGGACACTACAACAAAAGGGGCCATCACAAAACGATTCCTTCCATCCATAAGTTCAACTCACCCAGAACCTCCATCCTGGTTTTCGCCTGGCCTCCATGTGACCTTTATCATCACCGGCCATGGATCCTTCCAACAAAAACTGACCGCTATGGGAACTGAGAATGATCCACGTTACCACTGCGGCGAAGAGGAGTCCTGGAGGCACCTCATGTATGAGTGTCTCAGCTACGACAACATTAGGCTTAAATTCCTCATCATAATACAGAGAAACCCTCGCAATCAAGAATCCACTCTGCTACTCGAGGAAGATACCTATAAGGCATTAGCCACCTACGCGCAAGAAACATTTGGACTTAGGCGAGCTAAGATTGCAGAACTCAGAGCCCAAGAACTAAACCGGACTGGCGTGTGATAATTCTCCATTCCCCCGGAAAAATGCAGACATAATCATACAAACCCAAATAGGGTAGGATCTACTGCAGGCACCATCCAAGGTACGGGATGCTGGCACTCCTCGGAGTGCGGGATTTAAAAGTCATCGCAAACCCGAAATGGGTAGGATATACTGCAGGCACCGATCTAGGTGTGGGATTGCTGGCACTGACCTCAGTGCGGGATCTACAGGCACTATGCCATTGCCAATTACACAGGGGCACCTGTCCCCTGTGACTTTTAAACCCACACTCTTTCCTATACTTCGCCTAACTGGGGTGGATTTATTCTCCCCTGTCAACCCACCCAAAATCATTCCTCCTCAAATCCTCTCTTCTTCTATGCCCCTCTCTCTCTCTCTCTCTCTCTCTCTCTCTCTCTCTCTCTCTCTCTCTCTCTCTCTTTTTAATCTACTACTTTTTTTACTTATTTTATTATTTTTATTTATTTATTTTATTTTTTTTATTTATTTATTATTTTTTTAATCTATTACTTTTTTTACCTATTTTATTTTATTATTTTTTTTTATTTATTTTATTTTATTTATTTATTTACTTATTATTATTTTTTTAATCTATTACTTTTTCTTTACTTATTTTATTTTATTATTTTATTTATTTATTTTTTATTTTATTTATTTATTTTTTATTTTATTTTATTATTTTTTTATTTATTATTATTATTTGTTTTTTTTTTGGTCTCCGTCAGAAAGCTCAGGCAACCCTGGCGGAAGCCAGCCAGAATATAATGGGCAGCCTAGCTCACCTCCCAGTGGTGGTGGCGGGCAATGTGGGGTTCCCTTAGGGGCCTTGCGGCTAAGCAGTCAGAGACAGAAAAACAGACCACAGCACAACTCTGTCACAAACCACACACCACATTTTTTCTGGCTTTTACGGAGATTCTGTAAATTCTTCACAGAGTACCATGGTGCAGATATGGGAAACCAGCGGTGGCGCCTTCCACAAAACACTATGCCACTATGCCACTATTTTCTAATGTTCCATTCTGCGCCCGTAGCACAGTAGTATCGTCACCGTCCTCCCCACACCGGGTGGAAAAGGCCTGGGTTCGAATCCCGTCGATGACGCCAGGAACTTTAATGGGATTTTTTCACTCCGTGGCTGAGTTATTTGGTCTCAGGCGTAGATAGAAAGGTTTTTCACCCCAGTAACTGGGGTTTTTTCGTCCAGCAAAACAGGCAAATCAACCATAGAACATACGCAATTTACAGACACAAATACTGGTTAATGTATGTAATTATGGGCAACCCTAAAATAATAATTTGAATAATTTTTCCTTATGTTCCACTCCTTGTCCAACAAATGCATGAGTACACTCTCCCCATTTATGATAACGAAATGTTTGGAAAGCTCAGCAGATTCACCCAAAATGATGAAAAGACTTAGATCAGGTGATTTACTAATTGAAAGTGAGTGTGAGTCATAAGCAATCAGAGACTCTGCTGAACTTCTCAACCTTTGGTGGTATTCCCGTGTAAGTTGCCCCACATGCAACACTAAATGCCTCCATAGGGATCATCAGTGAGTGGAGTTTGATCAATGTCACAGAAGATGAATTACCGAAGAATTAAAAGAACAAAAAGGCACACATGCTAAGCGGATTATGATCAGAAAAGATGGCTAGCTTGTTCCCACACGGAACGTCATCCTTACGTTTGGCGCATCAAATTTACCATTGATTGTTAAAGCCGGCTATCTCAATTGCCGTATAAGACCCTACATTCCTAATCCCATTAGGGTTATAAGTGTCAAAAGTATGGAAACTGAGCATGAAGGAAAAAAGAGTCAGGAACCCCCAATTACCCAGGTTACCCCGTTGACTGGCACTCCAGTCAACGGGGAACAGACTATTGCCATTAGAGGAACCCTAGAAAAATACATAATCTAAGCAAGGCCAATCAAGGCTAAGCAATCAAGTAGAATTACTGCTGCCATTAGAACTGACGTGATAGAGATCTTCAGTAAAATGGAGACAGGAGTCCAAAAATTGCACGTCGATCACGAGAGGCTTAAAGCAAAAATCGAAGTTCTCACACAGGAGGGGGAAAAACAAATGCAACAACGCCCCCGCTCCTTTTCAGAGGCGTTGTGGAATGGAGCTCAATATGTGCCCAACCAACCAGGAAAATACAAAACCGAAAGGCGGTAAGAAAGCCTGAATCACATGTTATTTTGGTTAAACCAGTGGAAGACGCACATTTAGATACCAGTGAAGCGGTCAAGGAAGCACTCACAAAAAACTTCAAGGAGCAGATGAAAACTGTAAAAATAAAGAGTATTAGAAAGACCAGGCATCCAGGAGTCTTAATAGAAACAGACACCAGGGAGAGGCACAAACCATCCTGAATGATGCCGACATGACAAATTTCGAACTTAGGGCAGAAGCCCCAAAGAAAAAAGGGCCTTCAGTTGTGATGTGGTGATGTGGACGAGAGATTAACACCAGAGGAGTTTAAAGCCGAGATTTTTAATAAAAATCTAAGTATATACCTGCAAGATGAGGCTAGCGTGCATGATATCAGTCCCAAATACAAAAATAAGACCAAGTCACCTACAAACATAAACTGTGTAATCGAACTATCAACCAGAGCATGGCAAATTCTGGGAGCTCAAAACAGAATATTCATTGGATGGGGCAGCCATAGATTCAAAGAATATATTCCTGTCCGCAGATGTTACAGGTGTCTTCGCTTTGGCCATACCTCACATACTTGCAACCAGCGTGAATCCACATGTGGCCACTGTGCCCAAAAGGGACACAACAATAAGGATTGTCCTGTCAGAGATCAGCCGCCAAGCTGCGCAAATTGCAAAACTGCAAAGGCTCCACACCAACATTCCATCCGAGATACCTACTGCCCTGTCTATCTAAAAGTAAAGAGTCTCTACCAAATGCGGATAAATTATGGATAGAATTCCTTCTCCCAATTACCAACTGGAGATAAGAATTGTACAATTAAATGCGCAGAGAGCAAGAGTCGTTGCAGACCAGCTGAAGATAAAGGCTGAGGAAAAACAAATAGATCTAATCCTGCTCCAGGAGCCCTGTGTTCCCTGTGGAGTGGTAATGGGCTACCCCTCATCATATAAAATGGTCCACTGTACAAACGACCAACCATGGGCTGCGATTGTCATCCAGAAATATTGATATCACAGCAACCAAGATCACCCCACTATGCACTTCCATCAGTGCCTGTGCCCAAATCATGACATCTCTTGGATCACTGTTCATCCTCTCTCTCTACAGCCATCCAGGTGAAAACATCACAGCTGCAATCTCTCTGATTGAAATGGCACACCAGCTCCTCCCGGGTGGGGAGCTACTGATAGGCATGGACTCAAACTGTCGCTCGCCACTCTGGCACAGTCAAGCACCAGATAGTAATGCCCTAGGAAATGGCTCAAGACTTGAGGACCTTATCCTCACATCAGGCTTACAAATCTTAAACCGCCCAGGACATCTACCCACTTACAGTGGCCCACTCTGGGAGAGCGAAATTGATATCACAATGGCTACGCCTGACTTAGCCAACAAACTTTCCGGCTGGACGGTCCATGAATCCCGGACCACTTCAGACCACAGAGCGATCACATTCTCCCTTGTTCGCTCGGTGGAACGCGTCGCATCGATTCCAAAGGACATTGTGCGTTATAACACCAAAAAAGCGGATTGGCAACGCTTCCTTGTGGAACTGTCCAGAAGGCTACAGGATGATGTTCCTCTACCCGCTTCACTCTCGCCGGATCACTGTGTACGCAATATTACTGACATCATCAAAAGTGCCTGTGATCTGTCCATTCCGCGTAGGAGGCCATACTGCCGCTATGCTGTTCCCTGGTGGAATACAGACCTTCGGGACTTAAGAAAGAGGGCACAACAAGCCAGGAAAACTTACCAAAATGCACGTGCCCATCTTCCCCCACATGAGGTTGAAGCTGCCAGGGAGGCATATCGGGTAGTTAGAAACATGTACACCAAGGAAATTCGTAAGTGTAAGAAGGAATCATGGTTGTTGTTGTTGTAGTTGTTATTTGGCTTAACGACACAAGGGCTACTGAGGCCAAATTGTGTCTGCTCATAGTTTATTTAGTCGAAAAATACCACTGTTGATGTTAAATTAAATACTCCTATATAGGCTAATACGTTTTAAAAATATTACAAGTTCATTTATGTTTGCTTCATTTCCCAGGATATGAGTTAAATCATGTGAGAGGTTCAACCTAGAGACCGACTGAAAAGTGTTTGACCGTATGGTTGAATATAGGGGACAATCAAAGAGGAAATGCCTAACAGTAAGTTGACTGTCACAGGATGAACACTGGGGTGGATCTTCTTCCAGTAGCAGGAAGAGATGAGTATGATGAGGGTGCCCAATTCTGAGTCTTGCCAGTACTACTTCCTCTCGTCTGTTTCGTCGAAAGCCTGAGAGCCACAGCTTTGGTTCTTGCTTTATCTGGAAAGTTTATTGTTGATGTTACTCTTCCAGATCTGTGACAAGATATCGTAACTTGCTTTGCGAATAGCAGGCTTATAATCAGTGTAAGGAACCTGAGGATGTTCTGGGACAGCTGGATGAGGATTTTTAGCTACAAGATCCGCACTTTCATTTCCCGGAATACCAGAATGGCCAGGGATCCAGCAAAAACTGATTGATTGATTAGACACACTGCAGGAAAATAGCTGAGAATGAATGTGTTTCAAGATAGGATGAGAAGATAAAAAATTCTTCCTTATGGCAGAAGCAGCACAAAGCGAGTCAGTGTAAATTATGGCAGGTGAGATGGAAAGTTCAATAATTTTACTGAGTGCTAATTTGATGGCATATAATTCGGCTGTGAAGACGCTGCACACTAATGTTAGTGAGGCAGTAACCGTTAGAGAAGAAAAAACTGCAGCTGCACCAACCGCACTAGCTGTTTTGGATCCGTCAGTATAGACTTTACAGGCATGGGAGTTCAGAGTAGTGTGAGCTAAGTGCAACTGCCTGATATTTAAGGAAGGTATAGTATACTTTCCCCACTCCAAAAAATGTGTATCGTGGGAGGAAGAAACGTTATCAAATTGTAGCAGTGTGCTTAATGATTTTGTAATAACTGAGAGCAAAGTGGAGGAGAAATTGTTGAAGTTAAACACAAGAAAGGCACCTGGGGTGAATGGAATCTATCCAGTTATTTTAAAGGAGGCGGCAAAGCACCTAAGCAAACCCTTAGCCATAATCATGAGAGCATCCTTGGACTCAGGGGAGGTTCCCACGGACTGGAGATGTGCAAATGTGTCCCCAATTCACAAAGGTGGATCGAAGGGTGACACGAGTAATTACAGACCAGTTAGTTTAACTTCTGTTCCGGGTAAAATAATGGAGTCGCTGGTTAAAGATGCATTGCAGGATCATCTAGACAAGACTGCAGCAAAAATTCAAACACAGCATGGGTTTGTTAAGGGAAAGTCTTGTCTGACAAATTTGATTGGTTATTATGATGTGGTCACAAAGGAACTGGATGCAAAAAATAATTTTGATATCATATACTTGAATTTCAGGAAAGCTTTTGACACTGTTGCGCATGGAAGACTACTGTACAAATTGGAGCAGAATGGTATTAAGGGTAAGTTGCTACAATGGATAAAAGGATGGTTAAGTGGGAGAAGACAGAGGGTGGTAATCAATGGGTGCTGCTCTTCGTGGACTAATGTTATTAGTGGAGTCCCACAGGGTTCGGTGTCGGGTCCACTGTTGTTTTGTGTATTTATCAATTAAATTGATGAAGGTATATCAGGCTTAATGTCGAAGTTTGCAGATGACACAAAGGTTGGCAGGGTTGTTAATGACAGTAATGGCAGTGTGCTACTGCAACAGGATCTAGAAAATTTGGGCAGATGGGCTAAGAAGTGGCAACTGAAGTTCAACCTTGACAAATGCAAAGTACTGCATATGGGTAGAAGTAACCCCAGAGAAACGTACCAACTGTGTGGTACTACACTTAAGGTGGTAGAAAATGAAAAAAACCTGGGAGTAATTGTGCAGTCAGATATGAAGTTTTCTGAGCAGTGCAGACAGGCTGGTAGGGCGGGTCATGGGGTTTTGTCAATGATATATAGGAATTTTTCTAGCAGGGAAAAGGAGGTGATTGTCCCTCTGTATAAGGCAATGGTCAGGCCACGCCTTGAGTACTGCGTACAGGTCTGGAGGCCTCATTTTAGGAAGGATGTAGATTTGCTTGAGCGTGTACAGAGAAGAGCAACACGATTGGTGAGGGGAATGAAGGGATTCTCTTACCAAGAGAGGCTTAAGTTCTGCAAATTGCAGTGGCTGGAGACTAGGCACCTGCGCGGTGATTTGATTGAGGTCTATAAGGCCTTGAATGGGTTGAGCACGCTGAATTCTGATGGGATTCTTCCACTTGTTCAGATTACCAACCTACGGGGACATAAGTTCAAATTAAGAAAGGACAGATGTAGAATAGATGTGCGGAAATTTGCCTTTAGCCAGCGGGTGGTTAATTGCTGGAACAAACTTCCATCTGTCGTTGTAGAAGTTGAGAGGTTAAATAAATTTAAGGAGGAACTGGACAGGCATTTGGGAGGGAATGGTGTGATTTTTTTTTTGGCTGATGCTGCATAAGCTCCTACACTTGCTTTCTTGCATCATGTGCCACTACTACTACTACTACTACGTAAGAAACCAAGGTTGAACAGGTGCAGTTGTATTCTGAAAAATATCGCTTAAATTGATATTCCAACTCTGAGAAAGCTCTTTAATCCTGAGTGAAGCAGGTCTGTTTTCATTTGGCTTGCTGTCATATAACAAATCCCACCGAGTATTATAAAGATACTCCCAACTGGGGTGAGATGGAAGACTCTGGATCTTAGCAGCATAGTGGAGCAGTAATGATTTCCTACTAAGATGTCATGGAGGATCATGTGCTTCGATATAGAAACTCTGGATTGGAGAAGTCCTAAAAGCGCCCAACGCAGTCCTGAGAGCACTGTGCTGGACGTTGTAAAGTAGTGCTCCTAGCAGAGTCATACACCGGACAACAATAATCTAGCCGTGACCGGATTAAAGTTCTATAAAGATGCAATAGTGTATACCGATCAGCGCCCCATGACATAGCCGAGACTGATCGCAGTATATTCAGATGCTTTAGACATGATTTCTTAAATGAGAGATGTGAGCTTGAAAATTCAGCTTGCTATCTAATATCACTCCAAGGAATTTAACGGTACTTACAAGCGGAATTGGAATATTGTTTATTTGTAATTCCGGATCGGGATGGAAAACTCGTTTCTTGCAAAAGTGGGTGAGAGTGCATTTCTTTTCTGATAGTCTGTAGCCATTCCGTGAAGTGCACGATTGTGTTTTGGTAATGGCAAGTTGGAGCTGCCGTTCGATGGTGTTCATACTTTGAGATTGACAAGAAATTGTAAGGTCATCTGCGAACATGTAAGTTTCAACAGTTTTTGGGATGTCTCGTGTTATGCTGCTAACTCGGATTGAAAATAGTGTTGGACTAAGTATCGATCCCTGCGGGACTCCTTCTTCCTGAATGTGGGATGCAGAGAGTACATTTTTTTATCAGACCTGAAAAGAACGCAATTGCAGAAAATTTTGAATTATTTTTGGCAAATGACCCCTAAACCCAAAGTGGTAAAGGTCCATAATAATCCCATGACGCTATGTAGTGTCAAATGCCTTTTCAAGATCTAGGTTGACCATGACTAGACGTTGTTTCATGACAAAGGCATTGCGGATATGAGATTCGGCTTTGATAAGCACGTCCAGCATTGATCTATTCTTCGGAAAGCCATACTGATTGTCTGGAAGGAGATTTTGTGACTCCAGGATGTAAGTAAGCCTAGTGTTAACCATCCTTTCGAAACTTTTAGCCAGGCATCTCGTAAGGGATATTGGCCTATAGTTTTCAACACAGGAATGATCTTTTCCTGGTTATGGTAAGGCAATAATGAAAGAATGACCCCAGGAAGAAGGATAGGCATTTTCAGAGAATATCGATTACACCATTGTACTCAAATCTTCTTGAATTAAATGCTTTAGCATAACATAATGAGCTCCATCTGGGCCTGCAGCACTGTTTGAAGATCTGTTTAACGATTCTTGAAGTTCTTTGAATGTAAAGGGTTGGTTGTATGGGAAAGAGCGGTGCGTGAAAAAGTTGATTTTATATCGTTCTGCACTAGCTTTGATGTTCTGAAATGTGGACCCATAGGAGGCAGAACTAGAGATTGTAGCAAATGATTCAGCAAGTGCATTAGCAACTTCTTCAGCTGTACACAGGTCTTTCCCTTTCCAATGAAGTATTGGAGAGGGCATACGAGCGAATTTCCCATTTAGTGCCTGTATTTTTTTCCAGATGAGGCGTGTGTCGGTATCTTTTGTGATTGTTGAGGCAAAAGCGATCCACGAGTCTCGTTTCGCTTTCCGTCTAATTTGTCTTGTTTTGCTTTAAACCTTTTATAAGCAATGAGGTTATTAGTGGTGGGATTCTTACGGAAATTATTCCAAGCTCGGTTTTTTTCCTGTTTGGCAGTGAAGCAATCTGCATTCCACTAGTGATTTCGGTGATTGCGATATGTCTTGGATTTTGGAATGTAGGTATTTGCTGAAGTCAGAATATGATTGGTGATGTAAGTATTTACATCATCAATAGGTTCTTTTATAACGTAAAGTCTGTCTAGAAGTATTTGAGCAGATTAGCCATCCCAGTTCGCCTTTTTAAACTTCCAAGAGGATCGTTTATCAGGATTTGGTGTTACTCCTGTTTGTAAGGAGCAAATGATCGGAAAGTGATCACTGCTAAAAGGATCAGTTAATACAGACCATATCATGATTGGAAAGATGGAAGGTGAGCAAACTGACAAGTCAATTTGAGAAGTAGATCCTGTAGGTAGGTGGATGTAGGTAGGAGATCCAGAGTTTAATAAATTTAGGTCATTATTATTTATAAATTCCTCAATCAACTTGCCTCTTCTGTCCATTGTAGCTGATCCCCACAATGGATGGTGTCCATTAAAGTCACCGAAAAGACAAATTGGAGTTGGAAGTTGTGCAATGAGGTTGTCAAGTTCTGATTGGGCAAGTGATAGAGATGGTGGAATATAAATCGAAACAATGGTAACTGAAATACCAACTGCAATCCGAGCTGCCACAGATTCTAGGCTGGTTCTTAATTGGATCGGTCTGGACGGTATGTTAGTATTTACAAGAATGGCTACTCCTCCACGGGCAGGAGACTCTGGGCTTCTGTCTCGTCTGTATATCATAAAATTTGAGAATTTCGGCGAAACTTGGGGTGACAAGAATGTTTCCTGTGGGCATATACCTATGGGATTAAACTGAGAGATTAAATCCTTATGTCATCAGAATGGTTGCTTAGTCCTCTACAATTCCAGTGTATGATGTTAGGCATTATTTTGGTTTGGCTGAAGATGATTCATCTGACTGTTTTTGAAGTGCAGGGCATTGTTTTCGGTCTTTTTTGGGAATAATGGACGTCCAGTATCCATAGTGTCATTGGCATGGAGTTCTAGGATAGGGTCTTCATAATTTTGGTGTATATCCACTTCCATAGTGTTGGTTGGTGGATCAGTTTCCTTAGAGTCTTTATTGGGTTTCAATCTTTCTGCGTCATTTTGAGACTGTCAGAGTACCAGTTGGGATACTAATTGGGGTGTTGGTGGCATGGCTGGTTTTAGTTTTAGAATTTTCTTTTCCAGTGGTTGATAAGGTTGTTTTAACCCAATTAGCTAGAGAGACGTTGGGCGGTATTGAGACATCTGTTTGAATTGCAGTTGTATGAAAACTGCGGGTTCGAGAGGCGTATGATGGACTTGGCATGGTCAACATTATTTGTCTGCGTGCCTCAGGATATGTGACTTTATGTTCTAATTTGTATTTTTGTATTGTCCTACCTGTTTTCCACATCTCACATGATTTAGAAAAGGCGGGGTGATTGCCTTTGCAGTTAGGGCAAATGGGAATTGCGGCTGGACAATCTGCCTGTGTATGATCTTTTGCTCCACAAATAGGACAGATGGCGTCACCTCTGCATCCTGCTGTGAATGGCCATATTTCTGGCATTTAAAACAGCGAAGAGGATTTGGGATGTATGGACGAATTGGACAATTTAAATATCCAGCTTTTACTGAGGATGGCAAATCAGGAGTACTAAAAGTTAAAATGATGGAACGAGTTGGAATGAGATTTCCATCTTTTTTTGTCATAATTCTTTTAGCAGCGATTACCTTTTGTGGCTAAGTTCTTGGACTAATTCCTCCTCAGACAGTGTAATTAAGTCCCATTCTGTGATGACTCCTTTAGATGAATTTAAGGTATTGTGAAGAGTAACAGACACTGGCAATCCACCAAATGTAGTTGTTTTTAATAGCCACTCAGAACGTTTAGATGTGGCTGTTTCAACCAGGAGATCTCCTGATTGTAGTCGCTTCACCATTTTTGGTGATCCTGCAATAGATTCTAGATGTCTTTGAATCATAAATGGTGATAACTTGCCCACGGTCTGCGTGGACAGAGAGTGTATCACAAGAAAATTAGGGATGTCTGGACGCTGTGCTTCAGTTCGAAGCCTTTTTGGTTGATTTGTATTATCATGACAGTATTCTTGTCTCGAGCTTGAAGGCTCTAAGGGTGGAAAATTGTTTGAATCCATGATAGCTCCTTTTTGGCCCTGGGGGTTTATCTTTACCGCCCAGGTTACCGGCCCCGCCCCGGGGAGACAGGAGCAGTGCCACGAGGTGACCAAGCGGCTGAGTTAGTAAGTTAGTACTAATAGAAAAAAACAGAAAGGTGGTTTTCCTTTCTCGGCTTCTGCATACTCCTTGTAGTGCGAGAGAGCTACTATGCTATAGAAATCAAGAAAACGGTGTTTGAAACTAAAAATATAAACTGTTCGCTCCTCAAATGTTCTCTGTGGAAAAACGCTTTGGAAAACGCACTAGATCGCTTGGCCACGGAACGCTTGACACCCGGGGCCAAGGAATCATGGCACACCCTGATCTGTACTACTGGCAATGAAGACCCAATTGGCATCGTGTTCCGCATCGTCACCAATAGGCTGCCTAGAGGTGAGGTTCTTAGTACAATTCCCAAACCGGATGGCTCTTCAACCTTTACCTGGTCTGACTCAATAAAGAATATTCTTGATTCCATTTACCCTACTGAATTTTCAGCGATGTCACTGGAGCAACAACAGTTCATCGACAGTAACCAAGCTTATCAGCCAGAGGCTACGGTACCACCCTTCACTATGTTAGAGATGAATATGGCTCTGGCTAAAATAAAAGATGGCAAAACGCCAGGTGCTGACTTACCCGAAGTCGACATAGTCAAGAAATTCGCTGAAGGCTACCCCACCACACTCTTGAGCCTCCTCAACAGGTGCCTGGCTTAAGGAACTTTCCCTGTACCCTGGAAGACTGCTACTCTCAAGCTGATCCTGAAAAATCCAGATAAAGCACGCCAACTTCCTGCCTCCTATCGACCAATTGCTCTGCTCTCTGTTTTGGCCAAGCTTCTAGAACGACTTCTGCTGTATCGCCTTTCCACCTGCTATACCGATAAGCAACTCACCTCACCATGTCAGTTTGGATTCAAGACAGGCTCCAGCACTGACGACGCTATACACAACTTGATTACCCAGGCCACACATACAACTTCAAAGTATACTCTAGCCATCCTGGTGGACTTTGCTGGTGCCTTCGATCGACTGTGGGTGGCCCAGTGTCCTTAGGAGGCTTCGGCAGGCAAACACGTCCAAAAACCTATACAATAGTCTAAAATCCTATCTCGGCAATAGAAAATTACAAGTTGTAAACAAATACCAGACTATGACAAGATGCGTTCACCGGGGTTGCCCACAGGGCTCTGTCCTTGGGCCATTCCTCTGGTCCATTGTTCTGGACGAGTTCCTGTGGTTTGACCTGGGTGAAGCTAGACCCTTAGCCTTCGCTGATGATCTTGTTCTGGTGGTTCAAGGTGACACAAGAGCGGCACTGGAAGCAAAAGCAAATACAGCTCTGGAAAAGCTCCAAAACTGGGCAGCACTCCACAACCTCTCAATTTCTGGTGAGAAAACAAAATCGATTCTCCTCAAGGGAAAGCTACAAATACGCAGGCCTCCAACAATGAAGTTAAATAACATCCCTCTACGTCTCTACACAGAAGTCAAATACCTGGTAATCTTCATTGACACCGGCCTTACCTTTCACCCTCATCTGAAGTACTTTTCCACAAAAATCCGAAAGTATACGGCTATGATAAGAAGAGTCAGCGGAGCGGATTGGGGTTTGAAGCATAAAGCCTTGTCTCTCATCTATAAAGCGGCGTTTCTCCCTTTTTTGTGTTATGGAGCCTCAGTTTGGTGTACAAAGGCCATCCTGGAAACGAACAAGCGTAAACCTGACTCAATAAAAAGATTCGTGCTGTTGTGTATCTGCAGGGCATGTCGCACTGTCAGCACCCCTCCCCTACAGGTTATTACTGGATGCTTGCCACTCTATCTTGAGGTGATTAAAAGGGGACTTTACCATCGATTAAAGAAGGGAATTCCGACACAGTTGTTAAATCTTCAACTGCAGCTTACCAGTGACCTGAAACAAGAAAGAAAACGCATCTTCGAACACCTTTAAGGACTTTGGCAGCATTCATGGGAAACCACGCCCAAAGGAGAAATTACCAGAAGATTCCTCCCATCCATTGACATGACTTTCTCAACGTCTCCTTCCTGGTTTTCACCTGGTCTGCAAGTTACATTCCTGATCACAGGACATGGGCCCTTTCAACAGAAATTGACAGCTATGGGAATTGAAAGCAATCCATTCTGCCACTGTGGCGAGGAGGAGTCATGGGGGCATCTCATGTATGAGTGCCCTGCTTACGATGATTGTAGGCTCAAATTTTTTACTGAAATCCAGGATAACCCTCGTAACCATGAAACATATCTGCTTAAGAATGAAACAACATACAAAGCTTTAACGAGTTCCGCATAAGCTGTCTTTACCATCAGACGGGCAAAGTTTGCTGAACTTAAAGCTGCTCAGAACAACGACCTTCAAGTGCAAATACAAACTGGGGTCGGATAGCATTTTCCCAACTGATAAAAGAGTAAGACTGAAGATTAAAGTACTATGCTGGCATCATGGTTGGCAATCCTTGAAAAGCTGACTCCCAGAGAGTGCTTGGCCTTTGGCACTCGCACAGTGGCTGCAGCCCCTGTGACTTTTGATCCCTCTATCATCCCCTATTTCTCCTTACTCGGGTGGACTGCCTTCTCTATCTGTCCACTTTAGCTTGTTCCTCACATTCAGACCCCCCATCCTCTTGTTCCCCAGGCCTTCTCTTCTCTTCCTTTTTTTTTTTTAACTTGGTCTTCGTCCAGGACGCTCAGGCGACCCTGGCGGAGACCAGCCAGAGAATAAAGGGCAGCCTGGCTACCTCCTAACGGTGTGTGCGGGCAACGTGAGGTCCCACCAGGGGCCCCGCAGCCAAATGCCAGGACACCCAACAGAACCTAACACAATATGTCATATACAACAGACAACACTTTTCTGGCATTTACAGTAGTTCTGTATTTCTTCACAGGGTACATATGGCGCAGATGTGAGAAATTGCAGGTGGCGCCTCACCCGCACACTATGCACACTATGTCAAAAGTATGGGCACTCTCAGACCATATGTGGAGGGGATGCAATGTGCCCAAACTGTGGTTCAAAATCCCACGCACAAACGGAATGCGATGTTAAAACACCTCATTGTCCAAACTGTCAAGGCCAACACCTCGCTTATTGCACGTCCTGTGAACTGTGGAAAACAGGAAAAATGATCCAAAAATACAAATTAGAACGGAAAATGACTTACAAAGAGGCAAAAAAGCAAATTATGCTTACTATACCTAAACACACCTACGCAGCAGCAACAAAGAAATATCAATTAGCAGCCACTCAAACTGACGTCTCAGCTCCCTTATCCATGTCTATTCCACACTGGGCCCAAGAAATACTCTCAACCTCACAGCAATCTACTAAGGAACAGTACACGATATATAGTGCTAACACCACACCAATTATAGTATTAAGTAATGGAGGCACTGGTTAAATAAGCACTGCAGGATCATCTAGACAAGACTTCAGTTATAGCTCAGACACAGCATGGTTTTGTCAAGGGGAAGTCTTGCCTGACCAATTTGATTGGATACTATGATGCAGTCACAAAAGAACTGGATGCAGGGAATAACTTTGATATTATATACTTGGATCTTAGAAAGGCTTTTGATACTGTTGCACATGGAAGACTGCTGCACAAATTGGAGCAGTGTGGCATTGGAGGCAAATTGCTGCTATGGATAAAGGGGTGGTTGAGGGGGAGAAGAGGGGGAGAGTGGTAATCAATGGACACTGCTCATCGTGGACTAATGTTATTAGTGGAGTCCCTCAGGGTTCAGGTATTGGGTCCTTTATTGTTTTCTGTATTTATAAATGATATTGATGATGGTATATCAAGATTAATGTCCAAGTTTGCAGACGATACGAAGGTTGGCAGGGTTGTCAAGGACACTACTGACACGATGCTGCTGCAACAGGATCTGGAAAGGTTGAGCAGATGGGCTGAGAGGTGGCAAATGAAGTTTAACATTGACAAATGTAAAGTACTACATATGGGAAACAGAAACCCCAGAGCAACGTATCAACTCTGTGGTACTACACTGACAGTGGTAGAGAATGAAAGGGACTTGGGGGTGATTGTGCAGGCAGATATGAAGTTCTCTGAGCAGTGCAGACGGGCTGCAAGAGTAGCTCATGGTGTATTGTCAATGATATATAGGAATTTTTCTAGCAGGGATAAGGAGGTGATTATTCCCTTGTATAAGGCAATGGTCAGGCCACACCTAGAGTACTGTATACAGGCCTGGAGACCTCATTTCAAGAAGGATGTAGAGCTGCTGGAACGAGTACAGAGGAGGGCAACAAGATTAGTGAATGGAACAAAGGGGTGCTCTTACGAAGAAAGGCTTACGTTTTGGAATTACAGTGTCTGGAGACTAGGCAGCAGCGAGGTGATCTGATAGAGGTGTACAAAGCCTTGAATGGTTTGAGCATGCTCAATGCTTGGATTCTTCCTCTTGCTCAGAATAATCACATGAGAGGACATAAATTCAAATTGAGGAAAGACAGATGTAGGATAGATGTGCGGAAATTTGCCTTTAGCCAGCGGGTGGTTCGTAGGTGGGACAGACTTCCATCTCTTGTCGTGGAAGTTGATAGCCTAAATAAGTTTAAGGCTCAGCTGGACAGGTATTTCGAACGAACAGAGGGGTGAAGTGGAAGTGGTTATTTTTTATTTATTTATTTTACTTTAATTTTTTTGGCTGATGCTGCATAAGCTTGCTTTCTTGCATCAAATGCCTCTACTAATGCTAATGCAATCTACTAAGGAACAGTACACGATATATAGTACCGCCGACTGCTTTGCAATATTCCTCAGAAACCATAAAAACTAAAACAGCAGTCCCAATGCAGTAAAATCGGAAAAATGTAACAAATATGGTTACAGATCAAAACATCAACCAGGATGAGCCACTCTTAGATCTGTACGCAGAAGACGACACGGACACAGCGCGTCCTATCTTCTCAAAAAAAAAAGAAAGAATAAAATTGAAGAGACAAAAAGAGACTGAATCAAACACAACTGCTAATATCAAATAATGGATCACATCATACAGTGGAACTGTATAGGTCTACGAAGCAACAACGATGATATCCATGACCTGATCCAACAATATAGTCCGGTAAGCATATGTTTACAAGAAATTAATCTACCACCACAAGTAATTCCAAAACCCAAGAACTATACAGTATATCAGCATAATAGAAATAATAATACCGCTGTGCGTGGAGGTGTGGCCATTCTAATAAACTCAAGAGTCCCTACTAAACACATTCCACTGCAAACTTACTTAAAAGCAGTATCAGTACGTGTTTCCTTTGTCCTGGGTGCCAAGCGATTGTAACTGAACGATTTCTAGTGACAAATGGGCCTGGAGTACTGGGGTCCATAGTTTAACAAATAGATATTTATTGTATACCCAGTATAAAATGAAATATAAGTACAATTTCAGTTCAGTAGCTTTCGGAACTCGTGTCCCTTTCTCAACTGACAAAATTTGAATACATTACAAGCAAAGTGTGGCACGTTACTCATTCGTCATTGTTGTAGCACGGACGTGTGCTGCCTTGCGCCAGTGATCATCCATCAATAAAACGGTTGTCTCCAGGATTGGATGTATACGCATGCCTTTCTGGCGATTTAATGCCTTAGGGTTGTTTATTATGTTTAGTGACTCTAGCCATAGGCGGTGGCGAAAGTGTCGCGCGTGGTCCACTATCTCAAAGTCGCGCTTGGGGTCAAGATCGTGGTTGGTAGCCCAAAAGTGTTCTGCAAGCGCGGACTGGTCAGTTTCGGCAAGCCGGATTGCTCTGTCGTGTTCCGTGAGGCGATCCTGGAGACGTCTCGATGTCTCACCTACGTAGCAACTGTTACAGGCCCTACAGGTGATACGGTACACTACATTGCTGCGTAAGACAGGTGTGACAGGGGTCTTCACACTGGAGACAAGTGAACGTAGGTTCCTACCTGGTAATTGCACACATTTGATGTTGTAACTTCTCAGGATCTTCGAGATACGTCCTGACACTCCTGGATAGTACGGAATGTAGGCGGATGATATGCCGACTTGCTTCAGAGGTGTTGGGTTGGAAGTAAGTTCTTGTGCCTGTAACAAGCATCTGTTTAGTACATGGGATGGATAACCGCATCTGGTTAGGTCCGCCTTCACACGGGAGATCTCGTTACGTCTAATTGTGTCGGTGCTGGAATGGCTCCAGGCCCTGGAGAACAGGGTGCGGGCAGTGCTATTGAGATGGCTTGGAGCGTGGCCGGACCCGTAGTTGGTGAATTGACCGCACCACATGGGTTTGCGGTATACTGAGGTCTCTAGATGTGGGCCTACGCGATGCACTAGCACGTCCAGAAACGGGAGCGAACCGTCCACCTCTGATTCTACGGTAAACTTGATGAAATTGGATAGATAGTTGAGGTATTATTGTAGTACCGTTTCAGAACCACGTGGTATTATGGTAAAAATATCGTCGACGTATCTACACCACGTTGTAATAGGTGTAGGTGGGTTCTGGTGTATCTGCTTCTCCAGATCTTCCATGGCGATGTTAGCTACTACGGAACTGACAGGGGCGCCCATAGCAGTGCCATGTACTTGTTTGTAGAGTGAGTCTTCAAAGGTGAAGATGCTGCTAGAGAGGCATAGGTTGAGGGCGGTACAGATGTCATCAGTGGATAGTGACGTCCTGGATTGGAGGCTTAAGTCGCTCTCAAGGAGCCTTCTGGCGCAGTGCACGGCCTGTTGGACGGGGATCGAGGTGAATAAAGAAACCACGTCAAATGATGCCATGATAGAGTTATCAGGGATTGAAATGTCCTTAATGGTGTTAATGAATTCACTGCTGTTTTTAACGGTGTGAGATGTATTACCTATAAGAGGCGAGAGGAGGCTCGCGATGTGTTTGGACAGTTCATACGTTGGGGCACTGCAGCAAGACACTATAGGTCTGAGAGGAATACCCGGTTTATGGATCTTTGGTAATCCGTAGAATTGCGGTAGTTGGCAGCCAGTAGCACGCAGAAGATGGTGAGTCGCGGTCGGGATCTTCTTATCTTTAAGCCATGCGTGGACAAGTTTATTAACATTTGCTTCCAGACGTTTCAAGACTTTAACGGGAGGATCAGGTAGAGGTTCATATACGTTAGGATCGAGTAATAGGGCCAAGGCTTTCTCTCGGTAGGCTGATCGGTCCAGCACAACAGTCCGGCGCCCTTTATCCGCAGGAAGTACAACGATGGAGTTGTCTTTTCTTATAGATGACAGGGCGGCACGTTGGCGGTGGTTGAGGTTTGAGCACGTTTTTCGAGTGTTGCGGAGGACTGCGGCAGTCTTGAATCGGATCTCGTTGGCAGTTTCTTCGGGAAGGTTGGTAATACTGGCTTCTATACCCATAGCGAGCTGTGTGATGGGAGGTTTCGATGGTATAACGGCGAATTTCATACCGTTTGATAAAACACTCAGCTGCTCGTTGGACAGTTGTTTGTTACTTAGATTCAAGACGAAAGAAGTCGTGTCGTCTGAACGAGTGTTCGTCTTTAAGGAGTTAGTTTCTATGCTCAAGTTTATGAACTTGCGCTGTTGGCGTAAACGGTAGGTATCCGAGGTCTGGCTAGCCCGATGGCAGATGGTATGTATAAGGTTTGTAAATACAATAGGCGAGACCTTACCTTGTAGATGTTGTAACAGTCTGGACTTGTTGTAGTCAGCGTTCCTGATTTCACGGTGGAGATGGGATATCCATAAATTTAATGTGCGTAGGCTGAAGTTAAAGCAGGCACGATCCATATGAGAGTTGTGGAACGGGGCTTTGTATCGGAACCCTTTAGGTATAATTCGATTGCTTTTGCATCTGTGGGCGAAGCGTAAATGTTGCCTGTAGCGAGCTATTGAGAGGAAGCACTCCATAGTGCCAGGACGTATCTCGAAGATCCTGAGAAGTTACAACATCAAATGTGTGCAATTACCAGGTAGGAACCTACGTTCACTTGTCTCCAGTGTGAAGACCCCTGTCACACCTGTCTTACGCAGCAATGTAGTGTACCGTATCACCTGTAGGGCCTGTAACAGTTGCTACGTAGGTGAGACATCGAGACGTCTCCAGGATCGCCTCACGGAACACGACAGAGCAATCCGGCTTGCCGAAACTGACCAGTCCGCGCTTGCAGAACACTTTTGGGCTACCAACCACGATCTTGACCCCAAGCGCGACTTTGAGATAGTGGACCACGCGCGACACTTTCGCCACCGCCTATGGCTAGAGTCACTAAACATAATAAACAACCCTAAGGCATTAAATCGCCAGAAAGGCATGCGTATACATCCAATCCTGGAGACAACCGTTTTATTGATGGATGATCACTGGCGCAAGGCAGCACACGTCCGTGCTACAACAATGACGAATGAGTAACGTGCCACACTTTGCTTGTAATGTATTCAAATTTTGTCAGTTGAGAAAGGGACACGAGTTCCGAAAGCTACTGAACTGAAATTGTACTTATATTTCATTTTATACTGGGTATACAATAAATATCTATTTGTTGAACGATTTCTCTTTGAGCTTTCACTGCGACTCGTTGATAGGTGGATTCTTCGTTCTCTTGTACGTTCTTCTCGTTGAGAAATCCTTTTATTTAGTATCTCTTGTATCAAACGTACTGGTAGAAAGCAAGGAAGGAAAGTAACCTTTCTTTATTTTTTATACCTAATGACTAACTCCTACTAATTTCGCCTGGTCGCTCCATTCACTGCTACTGCCTCCCCGTGGCAGGACCGGTAACCTCGGCTGAAAAGTTCATTGGCCAGGGGCTAAAAGGAGCCAAGATGGAACAAAATAAGTTTCCTTCTTTAGAACCGAAAAGCAGTCGGCTAGACACAGATCTTCACAAGAAAAGAGGTTAAAAACCATTTCCTCTGCGACCGAGTTTCCTGCATTTTTAATAATGCATTCATTATCCAAACAGCCTCTTAGTAAGCTGTCACCCTTTCTAATCCAAAAACACTTGGAAAGTATTGCAGGGTCTCCCAAGACGGTTAACAGATTGCAATAAGGGGACTTACTAGTAGAAACTGTCAACCGCAGGCATTCTGTAAAGCTCTTAAAAGTGACAAACTTTGCTAAAATTCCAGTAAAGGTAACTCCACATGCAACCCTAAATATATCTAAAGGTGCTATATCTAGTTGGGACCTTTTGAATGTGCGAGAAGAAGAAATTCAAGAAGAGCTAAATGAACAAAACGTGATTGCTGTCAAAAGAATTATGACTAAAAGGGACATTATACTCACACCACCAGAAATATCATTCTCACCTTTAACAGTCCAAATCTACCCTCATCAGTAAAAGCAGGTTATCTACATTGTCGCATTCGTCCTCATATTCCTAATCCGTTGAGATGCTATAAATGCCAAAAGTATGACCACTCTTAGACGGCATGCAGAGGGAACCCAGCTTGCCCCAACTCTGGATCTTCTGATCACAGTCAAAATGACTGCTCGGCGAAAGAAGTAACTTGTCCTAATGGCAAGGTAACCATCCTGCTTACTCTAAAACATGTGAGAAGTGGAAAATGGAGAAAAAAAATAGTAAAATATAGTGTCGAAAACAAAGTTAGTTATCAGGAAGCAAGAAAATTAATTGCACCCAGTATACCTAACCGTACCTATGCCAGTATTGCAAAAATATATCAAACAATAGCCACGTAAACTGATGTTACTGTTCCATCCAACATATCAATCTCCGACTGGGCTTGAACTGTCCTTTCTCAGCAGCAGACCAATATCCTGAAGCACACAGACCAAGCAAGTAATACGCCTCTTACGATTCCAGCAAAATCTCCTCATTCGCCAGTGACTGCTATTACACCAAATAATCCTAGTTCAATTTCAAAACAGATTATTCTGAACACATCGATGGATCCAGAGTACTCATCCAATCAGGAAGATCCGATTCATTCTTGAAATATTTGTAGAAGAAGAAGATATGGACACAGGTCGTCCCGCCTTTCCAAAAAGAGATAAACCAAAGCCAGAAGGCCACAAGACAGCAACGTCAGGTACAGTTTCTTCTAAACTCAAATAATGCCTTATATTTTACACTAGAGGCTTTCGTGGCAACATCGACGGCATTCAGTACTTAATTTGACGCTACTTTCTAGTGGGTTTCTCTCTGCAGGAAACCTATTTAACAGCTCAAATTTCTCTTTCTATAAAAAACTACTCAATCTATCGAAGAGATCGGAATACATCCGATTCTGCTCGTGGTGATGTAGCTATTTTGATTAACTCAAAGATCCCTGCTGGCCAAATCATTCTTCAAACCCAAATTGAAGCCGTTGCTGTGCGGCTGATTACTCAGATTGCGTTTACGCTAGCCTCAGTCTATCTGCCACCAAACAATACCTACTCTTATAAAGATATCGAAGAACTTTTAATAGAGCTACCCTCCCCAATCTGCTTGTTAGGGAATTTCAGTGGCCACCACCCTTTATGGGGATCCTCTAAATTAGATAGACAGGGCCAACTGATTGAAACTCTACTAGATAAACAAAACCTTACCATTCTTAATATTGGTACACACACCCACATACAGTTACCTACTGGACAGACTTCTGCAGTTGACCTCTCGATTTCTTCTCCGATAATGTTTCCAGTGATTCAGTGGTCAGCAATGGATGATCCAATGGGCAGTGAAGACTTTCCATTTGTCTGTGACCTACTCACTACACAACCACCATTACACCAACCCTGCAGGAAGTGAAAATTTTCTAATGCGAAATGGGCCACATTTCAATCTGTAATCACTGTGGACAAAGAAACTATTCAGCTACAGCCTATAGATAAAGTAACTGATTATATCACATCCCGTCTTTTATTTGCAGAGAAATACTCAATTCCATTATCAAATCCCCACCCTAATCCGACGGCACTTCAACTACTCGTGGAACGAAGAGTGCACGAAAGCAAAGAAGGAAAAAAATAAAGCATTCAATTTATTCCGTCGATTTCCTTCGACAGCTAATTTAATTAGCTACAAGAAGGTAAGGGGAAAAGCGCGGTTTGCATGTACTATCAACAGAAATACCGACTCCAGATTAATATGGAAAAAAATTAGACAGCTTTCTGGGAAGTTTCCAATCATCCCTTCCCCAATTCTTTCATACAATTGGCTAGAACTCTCTGGTCCTCTAGATATAGCGAATGCCTTGGGTAAAATCTTTGCCAAAGTCTCAGCTGCATCAAACTACACTCCGAAATTCCAAAAAATTAAGACCGCCACCGAACACAGGCCCATTAAATTTAGAACCTCGCTTTCACTTCCGTATAATCAGACTCTTGAATATTGTGAATATTTAGAAGCCATCAGAACAACACGAAACATTGCAGCTGGGCCAGATAGCATATGATATAATAGCATATATTATATCATGCTGCAGCATATCGATGAGCGAAACTTACAAATGCTGCTAGTCTTCTTTAACGGGATCTTCCTGGAAAATATTTATCCAACCTCTTGGCACCATGCTACAGTTTTGGCGTTTTTGACATCTGGAAAAAATATCTCCCGTCCTAATAGTTACGTTGTTGTTGTTAGGTTTGTTGGTGCATCAGCAACTGTGGCTATAATGCACTGATTTCTGACTAGTATATCTTTGTTGTTCATGCTGATTCTGATAAAAATTTAACAAGGTGATATTTATCAATTGATTTTAGGAAAGCAAAAACGTCATCCATATCTTGACGATCTTCTAGACCATTACGTAGTATTAATTGATTGCAATTTTTGAAAAGTGAAGAGAAACTAGTTTTTCGTTCTCTTAGATATAGCAGGCATTCGATAACGATATGCTTTACAGTGAGTGGACATGAACAGTTACTGCATTGTGGGGCATCTTCCTTTCTTAATAGATAACTGTGAGTGAGGTATGTGTGACCAATGCGCAGTCGTGCTAGTACAGTTTCTTCTTTTCTATTTCCTCTCAGACTGGAGCGCCACTGTTTGGGTTCTTTCTTTATTTCAAAAAGTTTATTATTTATTTCTTTTTCCCATATATGTTTCCACTGTTCTTTAGAGGTCTGCTGTATAATGGATTTAAAGTCAACATAAGCTGTCCTGAAATCGGAATAAATAGGATTTGAAGCATTTCTGGCGGCTAAATCTGCTTGTTCATTAACTGGGATTCCAGAGTATCCAGGAATCCAACAAAAAATTATGCGGTGACTACGTGCATGAATTAATTGCCATTAACGGAGTCCAGATTTGTTGTACCAGAGGATGACTGTTGGGGCGTTTACATTGCATACAATTCACGGCATTTAATGAATCGGTATATATTATGGATTGAGTATATGAGGCTTCTTTTATTTTCTCCAGGGCTAGTAAAATACCATACAACTCAGCAGTATAATTACTACATTCTGAGGGAAGCTGTTTCGCTATGATAGCATCCGGAAGGACTACAACTGTACCAACCTTACTGCCAGTCTTGGATCCATCTGTATATATCTGCACGTAACTCCTAAACTCAGTGGAGTGGGCCAGATGTAATTGTCTGATGCTAATATCTGGAAGATTATTCTTTCCCCATTTCTGATAGTATTTTTTAATATCTATCGTGGGTATTTTCCATGTCTGGATTTGCATGCTAGTATCCTGCATTATGTTATTCATGCTGAGTCCCCAGCTAGTGTTTAGAGGTTGAAGCCTAATGCCAGATGGTTTGTTGAGACGTGATTTAGTTCGATAGAGGTTTTCCCATTTTAGTCTGAAGAGATATTGCCATATCGGGTGATTTGGAAAGCTGTTGATTTTTGCGGCATAATTTAGGAGAAGAATTTGTCGCCGAAGGTCTAGCGGCGGTTCATTGGCTTCCGTATATAGACTTAAAGTGGGAGATGTACGAAAGGCACCCAGTGCTATTCGAAGTGCACTATGATGAATGGGATCAAGCCATTTCAGTACACTTGGCCTGGCTGAGGAGTATGCAGGAGATGCATAGTCCAAGCGGGATCTAATTAATGAGCGGTATAAATGTAGCAATATGTACCGATCTGCACCCCATGACATAGAGGAGATTACTCTGAGAATATTTAGTTTCTTAAGACAGCTGGTACGAATATATTTTATATGTTCAAGGAAGTTTAATTTTTTATCAAGTATTATACAAAGAAAATGAGTACTTATTGAAATGTAATACAATGGGAGTCTAACTGAAGGTTTGAATCAGGATGCAATGTACGTTTACGACAGAAGTGTACTGCAGTTGTTTTCGATTTAGAAATTCTGTAGCCATTGTTTTTTGCCCAAGAGACTATTCTATTAATGGTGACTTCTAGTTGTCTCTCAATAAGTCGCATATTTTGAGAATGACATGAGATGGCAAGGTCATCAGCATACAGGTATGCATCAACTGTGTTAGGTATACAATTGGTTATAGAATTGATCCTGATGGCACAAAGTGTTGCACTTAGCACTGAGCCCTGGGGAACTCCCTCTTCTTGAACATATGTTCCAGAAAGTGACGAGTGGTAGAGGACTTGGAAGTATTTGTTAGATAGGAAGTTTTGAATAAATTTTGGGAGAGGACCCCGAAAAACCAGATTTACGTAAGTCCCGAAGAATCCCATAACGCCAAGTTGTATCAAATGCTTTCTCGATGTCAATGCATATCATAACAAAGTGTTCATTTCTTAGAAAGGCGTTCCGAATAAATATTCGGAATTTGCTTCCGCTTTGATAATGAGATCAAGCGTCGATGTACTTCTCCGAAAACCATACTGGCTTGGACTCAGAATGTTTTGAGTCTCCAAGTACCACATTAGTCGGGTGTTAACTATTTTTTTCCATTGTTTTTCCCAAGCAACTTGTTAAGGAGATAGGTCGATAGTTTGTTGGATCTGTGTGGTCTTTTCCTGGTTTTGGGAAGGCTAGCACATAAGAATGGCACCAGCTGTTGGGGTAATATTCCTCTAAGAAAATTCTATTATAGAGTAGCAAGAGAGCACTTAATGATCTTTCACTTAAATGGGAAATCATTGCGTAATAAATTCCATCAGGACCTGGGGCATTGTTTTTCACTTTTGTGAGGGCATTAAGCAATTCAGTCATGGTCAACGGCAGATTGTATGAATGTTGGAGAGTGGTATTAAAATTCAGTTTATACTTTTCTGTACTGCATTTTAGCATCTGAAAGGTTGGTTAATAGGCGGAAACAGCTGAGAATGATTCAAAAGACAAGCCGAATGCATTAGCAAGTTCCTCAGGTTCAGAAATTGAATCGGAGAAATAGCGAGTCAGTATTTGCCATTGATACGTTTGATTTCTTTCCAGACTGTAGCAGTATTTGTGAATCTGTTTATTGTGGCAGCATAGCGTGCCCATGCTTCTTTTTTACCCATTCGTCTTACATGACGAGCCTTAGCCCTTGCTCTTTTAAACTTTAGAAGGTTGGCTGAGGTTGGATGTTTTCTAAACTGATTCCAGGATTTATTTCTTTCTCTTTTAACAATGCTACATGCTTCATTCCACAACATTTTTGGATGGAGTCTGATTTTAAATGATGATTTCGGGATAGTATATTCAGCTGCTGTCATTATTCGCTGTGTAATATAGCTTACTGCAGAATCAATCTTGTCAGTTGCAATGATAGTGGCATCTAAATGAAATATTTCTTGATATTTAGCCCAGTTGGCCTTATCAAATTTCCAAATTGTTCTAATTCTGTTGATCAGAGGAGAACTTGTACAGAAATTACAGATGATCGGAAAGTGATCACTACCAAGACGGTTGTCAGTAACTGTCCAGTCTATGAGAGAAAATATTGTTGGAGAACATACTGTTAGATCAATGGCAGAGATTGAGCCAGATGGTACATGAACATATGTGTGATCACCGGTGTTTAAAATAGTTAGATTGTGTTTATCCAAGAATTTCTCAATTATTTGTCCTCTGCAGTCAAGTTGTTGAGAGCCCCATAGGGGGTTATGACAATTCCAGTCACCCAGAATACAGAAAAGAGCGGGTATTTGTCCTACTAGGTCATCTAAATCAGCAAGGGTGTAAGCGTGGTTTGGTGACAGGTACAATGAGACTAATGTTATCGTTATGCCAATGGTGATACGGGCTGCAACTGCCTCCAACGGTGTTTGCAAGGGAACAGGTCTGGAGGGAATTGAAGAGTTTACTAACAGCGCGACTCCTCCGTGTGCTGCACTAGAGCAGTTTCTATCTTTTCTATACATGGTGAAGTGTTTAATTGTTAGAGATACTGCATTCGTCAGGTTTGTTTCTTGTATGCATGCTGCGACAGGCTTATATTCACTTAGGAGATCCTAGAGGTCATCTAAATTTGCACGAAATCCGCGACAATTCCATTGAATCACTGTGTGCATTGTGTTTTAAATGGAGGGATTGGTTTCTTACGGCGGATTTTTTGTTTGCGTTTGTCTACTTTTGTTTTTCTTTTTTTGGGAAGATTGGCCTACTCGTGTCAATGTCATCCTCTGGATGAATCTCAAGAATTGAATCATCTTCATCTATCTTTTCATCAATATCCATAGTATCGGATATAAATTTGGTAGTGTTGCTTCTTTCAGGGGTCTTGGCTCGTTCATTTGGTTTCTCATTAGGTTTCTTATCCGGAGGTATTGTTACAGGAGTATTTTCTTCTCGAGTAGCATATTTAGGAATAGGTTTTTCCTTTGAAGAGGAGATTAGTGATTTAGCCCAACCAGATATTGAGATATTTGGAGGGACTGAGCAGTCTGTCTGAGTTTCTACTGAACGTAGCCGTTGGGTAACTGAAGCATATGTAGGTGACTTAGCAGGTACTGCCAAATGTTTTTTAGCTTCTTGATAAGATACTTTCTGCTCAATCTTATATTTTTGAATATTCTTTTCTCTTTTCCATTGATGGCCTTCCTTAGAGAAGGCAGAGTGGTTACCATGGCAGTTAGGACAAATTTGCATTTCTGTATTACAGTTCCTATGTGTGTGCTCTTTTGATCCGCAGTTAGCACAAGTGGCTATACCTCTGCAGACAGCTTGGGAATGACCAAATGTTTGGCACTTAAAGCACCGGACTGGATATGGAATGTATGGTCTTACTTGGTATCTAAGATAACCAGCTTTAATAGAAGTAGGTAGATTTGGTGTTTTGAATGTTAGTATCATCGTCCGTGTGGGGACAGGCTCTCCATCTCTTTTAATAAAAATTCTTTTGGCTTGTACCACGTTTTGATCTCTTAGTTCTATAATCTTGATGTGGAACTCTCCACTGTACATCGGGTGGTAAGTCGGCCACTTTTGCGGCACAAGCTCATCCTCTGATACGTTCAATAGATCCCATTCTGATATTACCCCTTTAGAGGAGTTTAAGGTGGCATGTGGGGTAACCTTTGTGGGAATTCCACCAAAAGTGGATACATTCAATAACCTCTCAGCATGTCTATGTTCGGTCATTTCAATTAATAAATCTCCGGATCTTAAACGCCGAACCATTTTTGGAGGACCAGCCACATTTTCGAGACATTTCTGCATGTAAAATGGGGACAGCTTACTCAATGGTTGGTCTGTGGAGGAGTGTAGTATTAGAAAGAGAGGAGTGGTCTTGTCCATTCCTTTTTTTTTTTTTTTGTCTCATAGCATGGGATACATGTGTGTCGTCATGATCTGGATTATGTTTGTCTTGTTCTGAATCGTAAGATCCACACGAGGACTGTTTATTTTTGTCCATCGTTGCTCCTTTTAGCCCTGGGAGTGAGAGCTTTTCCTCCCAGATTTCCGGCCCCGCCACGTGGAGGCAGGTTAGAGAGGTTAGTTTGTTAGTGCAAAAATTAATAAATATACTAGGAAAAGAAAGGTAATTTTCCTTTCTGGGTTCTTACTTAGGATCTGTTAAGTACAGAACCACTTACAGAGAAACGAGAATGAGAAAAGCACTGGAAAAAAAAATATAACTAAATCACTGAAAAAGAGCACTATAAATCACTTATGAGAATCGCTTGGACACTATCGCTTGGCACTTGGGGCCCCTAATAGTTACAGGCCAATCTCTATGTCAAGTTGCCTTAGTAAAATTCTTGAAAAAATTATCCACAGTAGTCTCGCCTGGATCATTGAAACTCAACAACCGCTGAGTAATTGTCAACATGGCTTTCGCAAAAATAGGTCCTCTCTAGATCTGATGATGAAGGCCGAATCTGAAATTCGGAATGCTGTTTGTTTGGGGATATTGTAGGCGCATGGGCATCTATGGCCATAGTGCGCCATACATAGGTTAGTATTTATGCTATTTATTTATGGATCGAGAGTCAAAAAACTGATTTTTGACTAGCTAAAGGAGGTGGTATACATTGATCGCTTTGAGAAAGGTAAAAATCTTTGAGACATTTGTTTTATTGCCCAAAAGTGAAATAAGCGTTAGTGGGTCTTCACTGGTGGCTGGAGTGAAGAGATTCTGGCGTTCTACTGCAAATTTTGTGCATTCCACAAGGATATGTTTCACGGAAAGCACTGTTTTACAGTGATCACACTGGGGGTGAATCTCCCCTCTTAAAAGATAACCATGAGTAATATTAGTGTGACGAATATTAGTATAATATTCGCAGACGAGCTAGTATTACCTCCTGTTGTCGAACTGCACTGAGGCTTGAAGGCCATTGATCAAGATTTGGCTTGATACTTCGAAGCTAATTTTCAACTTGCTTTTGCCATGTTGATTGCCTCTGGTACATGCATGTTTCCTGTGTTATTCGTCTATAATATTGATGTGAAACTCCCCACTGTACATCGGGTGGTAAGTCGGCCACTTTTGCGGCATTGTCTGCTAATTCATTTCCAGGAATTCCCATATGTCCTGGGACCCAACAGAAGTGTATGGTTCTTCCAAGCTCAGATAAGTTATGTAAAGAGTTTGTTATTTCTTCTACGACTGGGTGGGTAATATTCATGGTGTTTTCCAGGACTTGAAGTACACTTAGAGAATCAGAGAAAATTATACTGTTTTCAATATTGGAGGACTCGATATGCTTCAGTGCAACCTGAATTGCCGTTAGTTCGGCAGAAGATATACTGAACTCATGTGGTAGTTGGTAGGCCAATGTTATGTTCGGAAAAACAGCGGCGATTCCAACGTGGGCGTCATTCTCTGCCCCATCTGTATGAGCTACAACAAAGTTTGGAAACTGCTCCAACACTGCAAAGTACAATTGCAAGAAATTTTCTTTATGTAGTGCAGATTTATCCCATTTATGAAGGTATTTATCACATGAAGGTGGAGTAATGCTCCACGGAGCAAGGAGTAGTGGAGTGTCATTTGCGATATTATCAAAACTCAGATTAAGTTCTTCTAGAAGATGTCTTATTCTTAAACCTAACGGTCGGTTAGCAGTAAGCCTGTTATGGTATAACCTGCTGTGTTCGGGGTGAAAAGTAATTCCCAATTTAGGTGTTCAGCCATAGATCAAATTCTATATGCATAGCGTAATATAAGTTGTTGCCTTCTGATAGAGAGAGGAGGTTCGTGAGCTTTGGCATATAGACTATGTATTGGAGACGTGCGATATGCTCCTAGAGCAATGCGTATTGCACTATGATGGAGAGGATCAAGCCAGCGAAGGACACTAGTACTTGATCAGCTATACACTGGGGCCCCATAGTCAAGTTTTGATCTTATTAAAGATCTGTATTGCCGTAAAAAGGTAAGGCGATCAGCACCCCACGTTTTTGCTGAGAGAACTCTGATGATATTTAATTTTTGTTGGCAGGATGTTCTTAGTCTTTTAATATGTTCCAGGAAGGTAAGTTTATGATCTAAGGTGATTCCTAAGAATCGTATGCTGGGTTGAACGGCTATTGGTTGTCCATTCAGTTGTAGTTCCGGGTGTGGGTGCAATTTACGTTGTCGGCAAAAATGGATGCACAACGTTTTTTGAGAACAAAGCTGAAAACCATTGGTTTGTGCCCATGTACTGATCTTATTTATTGCCCGTTGTAACTGTCTCTCGATCGTATTCATGTTTTTCGCATGGCAAGAAATACTAAGGTCATCTACGAACAGTGCCTTATCGATAGTGTTTGGAAGTTGTTCAGCAATGGTGTTTATCGCAATTATAAAGAGGGTTGCACTGAGTACAGAACCCTGGGGAACTCCTTCTTCTTGAAAAAATAGTTCGGACAGCGAAGTTTTAAATCGAACCTGGAAAGTTCGCGTGTATAGGAAGTAGCGTATGAAAATAGGGAGAGCCCCGAAGTCCATGGCGATGTAATTCGCGGAGTATTCCATACTTCCACGTGAAATCATAGGCCTTGCTGATGTCACAGCAAACCATTACATGGTGTTCCAAACTAAGGAATGCATTCCGAAGGGAATTCTCTAGTCTTACTAGTATATCTAGTGTTTATCGGTTTTGTCGAATGCCGAATTTTGCAGAATGTAAGAGATTGAAATATTCCAGGTACCATATCAATCGACGGTTCACCATTGTTGTTGTTTTGGGTTTTTTGGCTCAAGGGCCTCCTGGGCTATATTGTGCCTTTTCATTATTAACTTATGACTGAGTTATTAATATAATTGTTGTCAGAGGACATTATATACATTTATGCTCTTCAAGTATCTAAACAGTGCTTCAAAATTTGCATTATTTCCAAGTATGTGTAGTAAATTTAAAGGTTGGAGTCTGCTGACGAGGCAACTAGAGACGGTCGTGTTCCAAGCCGCTAAGTGGATTTTACTTATTTATTGATTTGAAATTATTGTTTTTCTAAAACTTTTGATTTAAATTTAGTAGTATAACATTATTTTGTGATTTTCTGATTAACTTGGTGTATTTATTCTTTACTCGGCCTTGTAATTGCATAAAAGTATCGGTAAAGGTTTCCACGTGTTTCAACTCCGCTACCGTTCGTAAATTTTCCCGCCATTGTGATACGATAGTTGTATGCCGTACTAGATAGCGTTAGTTGAACTTCGTTAGCAGTTAAATTGTACGTTTAAATAAATACATATAACGACTTAGATTACAAACGTAATATAATTAATTATATTTAACATAATTAATAACATAACATAATTAATTAATAAATTAATAGAATCATGACTCAGACCAGAGCAGCAAAGCAAAAGGCTCAAGCTAATGGAAGCGCTGTGGCTCAGACCAGAACTGAGGGGGGCAGTTGTCCTCTGACTCACAGCCTTATAAAATGCACTGTTTGCTTGATGTTTGCAGAGCAATCGGGTACGGGACATGATACTGCCAAGGGGGATGTCTTTGTGTGTGCGCGATGCAAGGAGTGTATCGATATCAGGCAACAACTCGGCGTTCTTGTGGGCCTATATGAGAGCTCGAAGGACAGGGTGGATGCCCTCGAAGAAACTAAATTGAGGGGCCCATCAAGCTCTCAGCTGCCCACATCAACGCCAGAGCTTGCACTTGGGCATCGCGTGACACAGAGACAACCCCCAAGGCAGAATGCGCTGGTCCCGAAGGAACTAGTAGTTGCTGGTGACTCTATTGTCAGGGAAACGGGGAATATGCTTTGTAAAAAAGATAGGTGGAACAGGACGAGGGTATGTCTGCCAGGGGCAAAGGTTGATGACGTTGTAGAGCGAATATCATCTTTTAAGGGCACAAAAGATGATATAGTTGTACACGTTGGCACTAATAATATTAAGAGTAGGAGACCGGCAGAATTACTTAACAAGTACAGGTCACTGTTGAACAAAAGCCGAGAATTAGGGTTGAATTTGAAAGTGTCTGCAATTCTGCCCAGACACGATAGGAGGGAGTATGATGAGAGCCTTGTCGATCAATTCGGCCCTGGAAAGATTGTGCAAGGCTCAAGGGGTAGAATTTTTTTCAGCCTGGACTGTACTTGTTAACAGGAGAGATTGCGTCTGCAGGGATGGGATACACTTAAATAGAAAGGGTGCAAGAATATTTGCTGATGCTATCGAGGCAGTGTTAGGTGGGTCGGAAAATTGCTAGCTTGGGGAGAGACAAAGACCAATAGATTGACAGTAGCCACTGGCAGAGGTGAAAGAGATTCTTGCACTGCTTCTATTAGAATGAGCAGAAGCCTGAAAAACAAGATGCATGGTATTTCAGAGACTGCTGGGACCCATTGCGGTACAAGTAAACACATGGGTTGTGTCAGGATAGCTAAGAATAGAAACAGGTGCAGGTATACTTGCGTGTACACCAATGCTAGGAGTTTAGTAAATAAATTTGATGAATTTGAGGTATTTCTCAAAACATCAAAGGCAGATATTGTTGGGATATCAGAGACGTGGTGTCACACAGATATGAGGGATGCAGAACTGCAATTTGGGGAGTACAACGTCTACAGAAAGGATAGACAGGATAGGATGGGGGGAGGGGTTATGCTATTAGTTAAGAAACACATAAAAACCAAGGACGTGAAGCCAGTCGACATCGCTGGACAGTGCAGTGTTGAGTCAGTTTGGTGTGACATAAGCATTGGGAGATCAAAATTGAGAGTAGGAGTGTGCTATAGGCCTAATGACTCTGATGAGTATAATAAGGAACTGTACAGGGAAATAGAGTGGGCCAGTAAATCAGAGAGTCTTATAATGGGAGATTTTAATTTCCCAGATATTGACTGGAATTTGGGGGCTGGTTACTCACACACTAGCAGGGCTTTTGTGGATTTATTGGATGATTGTTTTCTACATCAGCATGTTCGGGAGGCAACTAGAGGGAGTAATACTTTTGATTTGATTTTCAGCAGTGATTCTTCATGCATTAAGAATCTGCAGATAAATGAACCACTAGGTGGCAGTGATCGCAGTGTGCTGAAGTGGGATTTACTCAAAGAGGTAACTACCATTAGGGGTAAAGGGAAGGGTTATTGCTTCCGTAAAGGCGACTACGATGGACTGAGACAGTATTTAAATTCTATACAGTGGGACCAACTGATGATGTTACCAACAGCAAATTCAAAATGGGAAGCATTCAAAGAACTTATCTTGGAAGCTACTAGGCTTTACATACCAACTAAGAAATATTGTTCAAGGTTTAGGCCAAAATGGATGTCAGATGAACTAATGAGGCATATGGCAGAGAAGAAAAATGCATGGGATACTTACAAATTAACACATGACACAGAAGCCTATGATAGATACAAGTTGATATGCAACCAGGTTACAAAGGAGGTTAGGCAGGCGAAGGCAGATTACGAGAAATCCTTGGCAAGGGATGCAAAGAAAAACAGCAAAACAGAAAAACTTTACTTATGTAAACTCTACAAGGAAGGGGATGAATCAGATTGGTCCACTTGATATTGATGGGTCAACTGTTGATGATCCTGCTCAGGTAGCTAACAAACTAAATGAATATTTTGCATCGACATTCACACATGAGGAGTTATTCAGCAAGGGGAATGCCAGAGGTGTATTCAACTCTAGCAGTAAGCTACAGAATCTTGAAATAACTGGGAGTAAAGTGGAGGAGAAACTGTTGAAAATAAACACAAGAAAGGCACCCGGGGTGGATGGGATCTATCCAGTTATATTAAAGGAGGCAGCAAAGGAAGTAAGCAAACCCTTAGCCATAGTTATGAGAGCTTCCTTGGACTCAGGGGAGGTACCCATGGACTGGAAATGTGCAAATGTGACCCCAATTCACACAGGAGGATCAAAGGCTGAAACAAGTAATTATAGACCTGTGAGCTTAACTTCTGTTCCAGGAAAATTAATGGAGGCACTGGTTAAAGAAGCACTGCAGGATCATTTAGACAAGACTTCAGTTATAGCTCAGACACAGCGTGGTTTTGTTAAGGGGAAGTCTTGCCTGACCAACTTGATTGGATACTATGATGCAGTCACAAAAGAGCTGGATGCAGGGAATAACTTTGATATTATATACTTGGATCTTAGAAAGGCTTTTGATACTGTTGCACATGGAAGACTGCTACACAAATTGGAGCAGTGTGACATTGGAGGCAAATTGCTGCTATGGATAAAGGGGTGGTTGAGGGGGAGAAGACAGAGAGTGGTAATCAATGTACACTGCTCATCGTGGACTGATGTTATTAGTGGAGTCCCTCAGGGCTCAGTGTTGGGTCCATTGTTGTTTTCTGTATTTATAAATGATATTGATGATGGTATATCAAGCTTAATGTCCAAGTTTGCAGATGATACAAAGGTTGGCAGGGTTGTCAAGGACACTACTGACACTATGCTGCTGCAACAGGATCTGGAAAGGTTGAGCAGATGGGCTGAGAGGTGGCAAATGAAGTTTAACATTGACAAATGTAAAGTACTACACATGGGAAACAGCAACCCCAGAGCAACGTATCAACTCTGTGGTACTACACTGACAGTGGTAGAGAATGAAAGGGACTTGGGGGTGATTGTGCAGGCAGATATGAAGTTCTCTGACAGTGCAGACGGGCTGCAAGAGTAGCTCATGGAGTATTGTCAATGATATACAGGAATTTTTCCAGCAGGCATAAGGAGGTGATTATTCCATTGTATAAGGCAATGGTCAGGCCACACCTAGAGTACTGTATACAGGTCTGGAGGCCTCATTTCAAGAAGGATGTAGAGCTGCTGGAACGAGTTCAGAGAAGGGCAACAAGATTAGTGAATGGAACAAAGGGGTGCTCTTACGAAGAAAGGCTTAAATTTTGCAAATTACAGTGTCTGGAGACTAGGCACCAGCGAGGTGATCTGATAGAGGTGTATAAAGCCTTGAATGGTTTAAGCATGCTCAATGCTGATGGGATTCTTCCTCTAGCTCAGAAAAATCACCTGAGAGGGCATAAATTCAAATTGAGGAAAGACAGATGTAGGATAGACGTGCGGAAATTTGCCTTTAGCCAGCGGGTGGTTGGTTGGTGGAACAGACTGCCATCCCTTGTGGTGGAGGTTGATAGCCTAAATAAGTTTAAGGCTCAGCTGGACAGGTATTTTGAACGAACAGAGGGGTGAAGTGGAAGTGGTTTTTTTTTTTTTTGGCTGATGCTGCATAAGATTGCTTTCTTGCACAAATGCCTCTACTAATGCTAATGCTAATGGTTCCAGCAGATTGGATGGGGAATAAAAAGTGGATTTCCGGTTACTTGAATAATTAGGGCATTCTATTAGAATATGTTTGATTGTTAGCTGAGTCTGACAGAATGAACATTGAGGTGGGTTTCTCCCATAAGCAAGAACAAATGAGTTGTATACGTGTGTCCAATACAGAGTCTTGCCAAAATCACTTCTTCACGTCTGCTTTTCCTGAAACTAGAAGTCCACAACTGAGGTTGTTTTTTAATCTGAAACAGTTTATTATTCACTTCTGTTTGCCACAGATTAGTCCATTGAAGCCTACATGCTGTTTTAATAGTGGATTTATAATCAATGTGTGGGACTTTCAGATGACAGAGTGATCTGTTTGTAGGATGTTTAGCAGCACGATCTGCACTTTCATTACCTGGGATGCCGACATGCCCATGGATCCAGCAGAAGGTAACCAACTGTTTGGATGTTTGATATTGGTATAATTGAGACCGTATCTATTTCAGAATGGGATGTTGGGAAGAAGTAGTAGATTGAATGGCAGTGACGGCACTTAAGGTGTCGGTGTATATAAGAGCTTTTTGATTTGCTGTTTGGTTATATTATCTAGAGCTAGTTTTATTGCATACAGTTCTGCGGTATAGATACTGCATTCTGTAGGAAGAGACACAGATATTGAAAAGGCAGAAGAAATTGCTGCAGCACCTACAGCTTCATCTGTTTTGGAGCCATCAGTATATATGTGAAATTTCTCTGCGTTTTCTAAGGCGTGGGCTTTATGCAACTGCTGGAAGTTGTTGTTTGGCAGGGAGCCTTTTCTGCATCTCAGAAAGAAATTATCACAGAAATGTGAGTAATGGGACCAGGGATGTTCAGGAGGAGCTACGTCTTCAAGGATATGCTGGAAGTTAATATTGCACCTGAGCATCAGTTCTTGCAATCTAATACCCGCAGGGCGGTTTTCATTAGGTTTATTACTATATAGAATTTCATATTGAGGGTCAAACAGGTATTCCCAGCAAGGATGAGATGGAATACTTTTTATTTTTGCAGCATAGCTACATAGTAAGGATTTTCGTGTAAGGTGTAATGGCGGTTCATTTGCGTCAATATACAGGCTGTGGACTGGAGACATTCTGAAGGCTCCTGTGGCTATCCTTAGGGCACTATGTTGAACAGTATTTAGACGTAACCAGGAATTGTTTCTTGCAGAGTCATAGACAGGTGACCCGTAATCTAAGCGGGACCGGATAAAACGTTTATAAAGATGTGTGAGGGAGTGTCTATCAGCACCCCAGGAGTTAGATGACACAGCTCTTAAGATGTTTAATTTCTTTTGACAGGCCGTTCTAAGGTAGGCTATGTGATTGGAAAAATTAAGTTTACTGTCTAGATATAAACCCAATAAACGAAAATTGTTGGTGAGAGGAATCCGATTGTTCTTTAAATATATTTCAGGATCTGGATGTAATTTTCGTATTTTACAGAAATGAATTGCAGTCGATTTATTTTCTGCTAATGAATAGCCATTCCGTTGCGCCCACAATTCTCTTCTGGCTATGGACAGTTGAAGTTGCCTTTCAATGGAAATCATTGTTTGTGACTGACAAGAGATAATCAGGTCATCGGCAAACATGTATGATTCAACTGTTTTTGGTACGTCTTGTGTTACATTTGTAATTCTTATTGTGAATAGTGTTGCACTCAGGATGGAACCCTGCGGTACACCCTCCTGTTGTTCAAATGATTTGGATATAACGTTCCTATATCTGACTTGAAAAGTTCTGTAGTGTAGGAAATTTTGTATAAATTGGGGTAACTGCTCCCTCAGACCGAAGGAACGAAGATCCTGAAGGACACCATATCGCCAAGTGGTATCAAACGCTTTCTCAATATCAAGATTGACCATAACCAGATGTTATCTCCTGATGAAAGCATTGCGGATATTTGTTTCTGCTTTAATCATTACATCTAAGGTTGAGTGGTTTTTACGAAAACCATAGTGATTTCGGTTTAGCAGATTGTTTGTTTCCAGAAGCCACGTTAACCGCCTGTGCACCATTTTTTCTAAGACTTTGCCTAAACAGCTAGTCAGCGATATCGGCCTGTAATTATTCGGTATGGTATGAACCTTACCTGGCTTCGGAAAGGCTAGTACAATTGAGTGACGCCATGAGTTCGGATAAGTTGTTGTTGGTATGAAAGTTTCACGACACAAGGGCAACTGTGGCCAATATGTGTCTGTCAGCGTCATTACATTCATTTTAATGATTTAGGATGGATATATCAGAGTGTATTTATTATTCCTAGATGTTTAATATATATAAAGAGCTCACTTAGGTTTGCTTTGTCACCAAGTACATGAGAGAGGGTTAGAGGGGCCTGCAAGTTTGCTAATGATTGGAAGGATGTGGCTCGAACGGCTGAATAGGATAGACAATCAATCAGGATATGCCTTACTGTAAGTTGTATATGACAGACAGAGGAGAGTGGTGGATCTTCTCTTAAAAGTAAATGTTTGTGAGTGAGGAAGGTATGTCCAATGCGCAGTCTTGTTAATATGACTTCCTCCTGTCTATTTGTACGTGAGCTAGATCGCCACAAGCATAGGTCTTTTTTTATTCTGCGAAGTTTATTGCACGATTGGTCCCTCCAAAGTTGTTTCCAGATGGAAGTATATTTGGTACGAAATACATCCCTATAATCTATAAATGGTACAAACTGAAAGTTATCTTGTATATTAAGATCTGGATTTTTTGCGGCTTGGTCTGCATGATTATTTTATGGAATTCCAGCATGGCTGGGAATCCAACAGATAGACACTTGTTTTCTTGCTTTATGCAAAACTCCGAGTTGTTTTTTAATATGCTGGATCAAGGAATTTGAGCAATGGTTGCTGTTCTGTAAAGCTGCTACTGCACTAAGGGCCTCAGTATAGATTAGAGCAGGTAGAAGTTGATGCTGGGTAATATCATCCAGTGCTAGTTTAACCGCATATAATTCTGCTGTGAAAATACTGCAAACATGAGGCAAGGAGACAGATATAATATATTCCGGTAAAAGTACTGCGGCACCTATTGAGTTGTTCGATTTTGAACCATCCGTGTAAATCTGATGACTGTTTCTATTTTCAAAACTGTGCAGTTCATGAAGCCTCTGTATAACGATTGGAGAGATCTCTTTTTTATTCCTGTTTGTAAGATGTGATATGGATAAAGGCACAGTCGGAATCCAAGGAGATTCTGAGTTTATATCTACTGCAGAAATGTGCTGGAAATGTATGTCCTAAACTTGAGCTAAGTGTCTGAAGCGCAGTCCTACTGGTTTATTTTCATTTGGCATGTAATCATAATTACTCGTCCATGGTGGATTGTGAATAATGGACCAATTTGGATGTGATGGTTGATCGTATATTTTTGCCGCATACATGCATAGTAGATAATCTCGTCGAATGCAGCGGTGGTTCCGAAGCATCTGCATACAGGCTGTAGATTGTTGAAGTTATAAATGCTCCTAGAGCTATGCGGAGAGCATTATGGTGAATGGTATCTAGGCGACGTACGATGCTCCTTCTTGCTGAAGCATATACAGGAGATCCATAATCGAAACGAGATCTAATCAAAGTTTTATATAATAGTAATAATGTGGACCTGTCGGCTCCCCAGGCCATTGAAGATACTGTGCGCAAGTTGTTAAGTTTTAAGAGGCAACTAGTTCGAAGTTTTAGTATATGTTCCTGAAAGTTTAGTTTTCTATCTATTGTTAAGCCCAAAAAGGAGAAATTTTGAACAACAGGTAGAGCAATTTTATTTAAGTATAAGACCGGTTCAGGATGAAGACCACGCATTTTACAGAAGTGTATAACAACTGATTTTTTCTCAGATATTCTAAATCCATTATTTTGAGTCCATACTTCTATTTTGTTTATGGATAATTGCAGCTGTCGTTCAATTGTGTTCATGCTTTGTGATTGAAATGAAATGGAAAGATCATCTGCATACATATATATTTTCAATGGTGGGGGTATAACCTTTGTGATATTGTTCACCCGCAGTGCAAACAGGGTTGCACTTAATACTGAGCCCTGGGGAACCCCTTCCTGTTGTATATAGATTGTATATAAACAGCCTTTATATCGTACCTGAAATGTTCTGTCGGCAAGAAATTTTTCTATAAATTGTGGAAGTTGTCCTCTGTATCCTAATTTAAATAGATCTCGTAGAATTCCCAATCTCCATGTTGTGTCAAAGGCTTTTTCAAGATCTAGATTTACTATCACCATATGCTGCTTTCTTATAAATGAGTTTCTAATATTTGTTTCCACCTTGTATGTAGGTCAAGTGTTGATCTATTTTTCCTAAATCCAAATTGGTGGGGTGATCAAACATTCTCTTTTTCCAGCAACCACGTAAGTCTATTATGCACCATTCGTTCAAGGATTTTTCCTAAGCAGTTGGTCAGTGAAATCGGGCGATATTTATATGTATAGGAAGGATCTTTTCCGGGTTTGGGAAATCCAAAGACAATTGCATGCCGCCATATGGATGGATACAGGTTGTTCAGAAAAAATTTATTATATAGTGCTAGCAGGATTTCCAGACAATCAGAGTTTAGGTGTTGTATCATAGTATAATAAATGCCATCGGGACCTGGTGCGCTATTTGGTAATTTTGTAATGGTTGTAAGTAATTCCTCTTTTAGAAATGGTAGATTATAGGAATGAGATATCTTGGTAGATCAATTCAATTTACTCCGTTCAGCTTGCTCTTTATATTTTTGAAAGTCAGTGCTGTAGCTTGTAACTGCTGATATGGAAGCGAAAGAGTCAGCCAAAATTTCTGATATCTGGTCTGTTTGAAAAACGTCGTGCCCTTTCCAATGGAAGATTGGAGATTGTGTGATTGGATATCTTCCACTTAAAATCCGAATTTTTTTCCACACCAAACCAGGATTCGAGTTCTTAGTAAGTGAGGAAGCGAACACGATCCAAGACTTTCTCTTTGCTTTTTTCCGAATTCTTCTTGCTTCAGCTTTGGCTTTTTTATATGCAATTAAATTGGCCGTAGTTGTATATTGACGGAATCTATTCCATGCACGATTTTGTTTTGTTTTTGTTGTTGCACATTCTGCATTCCACCAAGAGTTGTACCGTGCCTGCCTTGCCTTACTCATTTGAGGTATTGAGGAATTTATTGTAGCTTAAACACAGAGCGTACAGATAAAGCAGAAATATATGAGCTTTCGGCTATATGGTAGCCTTCGTCAGAATTAAAATACATGAATGGCAGTTGGAATGAAGATGTGCACTGCCAGGTGCGTGAGACGCGAGGTTTAATTGTTTGTTGACGTCTGTGGCTGTGACGCATGATGACGTGGCCAGCGCTTGTCCAATGACAGAACTACTGACTCTGTGATCGGGTTGACTTGGTAACCACTGTTCCTGTTTAAGGATTTATCCGAAGATTTTATATTTAATGATTCCAACCAGGTACGCTTTAGGTAATGGTGGGATCTGTCTACCACCACGACATCGCGGTGTGGGTCGATGTCGTGGTGGGTTGTCCAGACATGTTCGGCGATAGCTGAGTGTTCTATATCCGCTAAACGGATCGCTCTTTTGTGCTCCGAGAGACGTTTCTCGAGTCGACGTCCAGTCTCTCCGAAGTAGCAGCTGGTGCAGTCACGGCAAGAGATGCGGTAGACTAAACCGCTCTGCAGAAGGGTGGGGACAGGTGTTTTCACGTTGGAAATGAAAGAACGCAGTTTCCTGCCTGGGAGCTGGATGCACTTTATTCCGTGCGTTCTCAGGATTCTGCCGATCTGTTGTGACAGGTTGGGGTAGTATGGGATGAATGCCCTTGTGGATGGCTCGTCACTGTTGGTGTTGTAGCTGGTCGTCACGATGTCACGTGTCTGTAGATCACACCTGTCGAGGACGTCAATGGGGTAGCCACACCTCGTAAGGTCTACTTTGACCCTAGTGACCTCTTTGCGTCTTTCATCAGCGGAGCTGGAGTGTGTCCAGGCGCGAGTAAGCAAGGTTCGGGCCGTGGAGAGGAGGTGGCCTCGCGCGTGTGCTGACCGGAAGTTGGTAAACTGGCCAGCACACATGGGCTTACGATAAACTGTAGTCCTCAGGTATGTGCCTTCACGTCGGACAAGTGTGTCTAAGTATGGTAAAGAGTTGTTCGCCCCCTTCATAAAATTCACGATTGAGCTGGAGTCGAACAACTCTTTACCATACTTAGACACACTTGTCCGACGTGAAGGCACATACCTGAGGACTACAGTTTATCGTAAGCCCATGTGTGCTGGCCAGTTTACCAACTTCCGGTCAGCACACGCGCGAGGCCACCTCCTCTCCACGGCCCGAACCTTGCTTACTCGCGCCTGGACACACTCCAGCTCCGCTGATGAAAGACGCAAAGAGGTCACTAGGGTCAAAGTAGACCTTACGAGGTGTGGCTACCCCATTGACGTCCTCGACAGGTGTGATCTACAGACACGTGACATCGTGACGACCAGCTACAACACCAACAGTGACGAGCCATCCACAAGGGCATTCATCCCATACTACCCCAACCTGTCACAACAGATCGGCAGAATCCTGAGAACGCACGGAATAAAGTGCATCCAGCTCCCAGGCAGGAAACTGCGTTCTTTCATTTCCAACGTGAAAACACCTGTCCCCACCCTTCTGCAGAGCGGTTTAGTCTACCGCATCTCTTGCCGTGACTGCACCAGCTGCTACTTCGGAGAGACTGGACGTCGACTCGAGAAACGTCTCTCGGAGCACAAAAGAGCGATCCGTTTAGCGGATATAGAACACTCAGCTATCGCCGAACATGTCTGGACAACCCACCACGACATCGACCCACACCGCGATGTCGTGGTGGTAGACAGATCCCACCATTACCTAAAGCGTACCTGGTTGGAATCATTAAATATAAAATCTTCGGATAAATCCTTAAACAGGAACAGTGGTTACCAAGTCAACCCGATCACAGAGTCAGTAGTTCTGTCATTGGACAAGCGCTGGCCACGTCATCATGCGTCACAGCCACAGACGTCAACAAACAATTAAACCTCGCATCTCACGCACCTGGCAGTGCACATCTTCATTCCAACTGCCATTCATGTATTTTAATTCTGACGAAGGCTACCATATAGCCGAAAGCTCATATATTTCTGCTTTATCTGTACGCTCTGTGTTTAAGCTACAATAAATTCCTCAATGAATCCAGAGCGCGTAGGCCTGTTTCGTTATGTTCATTTGAGGTATTGTAGCTTTGGAAGCTTCTAGCAATTGATCGTTGATATATAAGACAGCATCATCTATTGGCAGGGTTTCTATTAATTGCTTATCCAGTTTGATTAATTGCATATATTTACTCCAATCAGCTTCTTTAAAATTCCATACTGTTCTGGTTCCTTCTGTAAGAGTTGATTGTGTCTGTATGGAACATACTATCGGAAAATGATCACTGTCGTAAGGATCATTCAACACGAACCGCTCTATACTAGCATAAATTGATGGAGAACATATTGTTAAGTCTACTGCAGAGGTGATACCTGTAGACAAACTGATATAAGTGTGAGATCCGGTATTCAGTAAATTCAGTTGTTGATCATCTATGAAAGTTTCGATTATGTTACCTCTTCTGTGTGAGTAGGTCCCCACAAATGATGATGGGCATTCGTATCTCCCATAAGGCAGTAGGGAGGTTGCAGCTGCATAGTAAGATCATTTAATTCCGTTCTGGAGAGAGGGATATTTGGTGCAAGATAAATGGACGAGATTGTGATAGAAATTCCGATGGCTATTCTTACTGCTACTGCTTCTAAGTTGGTTCTTAATGTTCTTTGCTTAGCTGGTATATGAGTATTCACCAAAATTGCCACTCCTCCTTTGACAGTTCTGTTATCATTCCTGTCTCTCCGGAAAAGTGTATAATTTTCAAATGTGGGTGAAGATTGAGGTGTTAGATGGGTCTCCTGAAGGCAAATGCAGGCCGGTTTATACTGCTGAATAATATCTTTTATTTCATCCAATTTTCCACGTAAACCACGACAGTTCCATTGTATAATAATATGTTGCATTATTTAGGTCTCGGGACGATTTCCTGAATCTGACTGCGCTTTTGAGTTTTTCCGTTTATCATATTTGGGTCTATCTTTCTTCGGAAAATTAGGACGAGGTGTATCAATATCTTCTGCAGGGTGTAGTTCTAGTACTTTTTCTCTCTGTTCATCAGTGTCCATTTGGTCTATGTTTGTTTGTTTCTGTTCACAGAGGTTACTAGATGATGTTTGCTTTGTTTTTGAAGATGTTACTTCTGATTTCTGGTTTCCAGGGATGGAAGCATCCTGCTCTTTACCACTGCATGTTTCTTGTGAAACTGTTTTTGTCATCAATATTACTTTATTCCAGTCTATAATTTGATTTAGAGATATTACTACCTCCGTTTGAGTGGCTATAGTTTGCTGTCGTTTCACTGCTGATGCATAGGAACGTGAAGGTTTGGTTGCAAGTATCTGTTTTCTTGCTCCCGGATAACACACTTTATTTTCTACTTTGTATTTTTGAATTTGCTTTCCCAATACCCACATTTCGCATGTCTTCGAAAAAGCAGGATGATTTTCGTGACAATTAGGACAGAATGGTGTAGCGGATGTGCAGTTTGCTTGATTGTGGTCTTTTGATCCACAGAGTGGACAGATGGGATCACTGCGACATGTCGCCTGAGAGTGTCCGTATCGCTGACAGTTGTAACACCTTAAAGGATTTGGTATATATGGTCGGATTTTGCAATTTAAATATCCTGCTTTAACTGAATGGGGAAGAGAAGGATTGTTAAATGTAAGAATTGCTGATCGGGTTGGAATGAGAATTCCGTCTTTCTTCATCATTATCCTCTTAACATGTATCACTTGTTGTTCTGTTAGCTCGCACAGTAGTTCTTCCTCTGAAACAGTCAAAAGGTCCCATTCGGTAATAACACCTTTCGATGTATTCAGGGAATTATGTGGGGTAATTTCAACTGGTAGTCCTGCAAAAGTTTTCATTTGTAGCAATTTTTCCGATTGATGACTTAATGAGGTTTCTACTAAGAGATCACCTGATTGTAATCGTTTTATCATTTTTGGTGATCCAACCATGGACTCTATAGTCTTCTGAATTAAGAAAGGGGATAATTTCCCAACGGGTTGTGATGATAACGAGAGTATCACCAAAAAAAGGGACAGTAGGCTGAGAGCTGTTTATTTTCATTCTCTTAGCCTGAGACATGTTCAGTTGTAAGTCCTCACATTTATTGGAGTTAACTTTCTCCAATCTTGTGTTATTAGTTTTTTTGGTCCATTTTCAACTCCTTTTAGTCCTGGGTGATGCCTTTTCACCCAGGTCCAACCACGCCACGGGGAGGCAGGAGTAGTGCCACCAAGTGACCAAGCGAGTAAAATAGAAGGTTAGTACACAGAAAATTTAAGAAAGGTTATTTTCCTTTCTGAAACTTCTTCCTTATACTTTAAGAAAGAGAACTTTTATTATATATTTGAATAACGGAAGAAAAACGTGTGAACTCAAAGTGAAAAGCTTAACTCTCTAATATAATCGCAATAGAATTCGCAGGGAAGATCGCTTGGCCTCAAGATTCGCTTGGCACCCGGGGCCGTAGGGATAAGTATTTTCGAAATATATTCGATTGTAGAATCTCTGTAGGGAACGTAATGCTTTATTATTTAACTTTTTTAACATTATATAGCATACTCCATCCGGGCCGGCAGCAGTACTTGATGTTTTGTTTAGAGACAAAAAGTTCCTCTAACGCGAATGGCTGATTGTACGGCTGAGATGCCTTAGTATAAAAATTTATTTTATGTTGTTCTGCAGATGCCTTAATTTTTTGGAAGGTTTGACTGTATGTGGACACTGCTGATATACTGGCGAAAGACTCAGCTAATGCGTTTGCTATTTCTTTTGGATCAGACAATTCTTGCCCTTTCCAGTTCAGGATTGAGGCTGGAGACTGCACAAATTTGCCGTTAAGTGCTTGAATTTTCTTCCAGATGAGTCTGCTGTCCGTGTCCTTGTTTATGGTGGAAGCAAAACTTATCCAGGCATCTTTCTTTGTTTCTCTTCTTGTTTGGCGGAATTTGGTCTTGAGTCTTTTAAAGTTAATAAAATTAGTAGTTGTAGGAAATTTTCTAAACAGATTCCAAGCCCGATTTTTTGTCTGTTTAGCATGTGTGCATTCCTGATTCCACCAGTAATGACTCTGTCTGCGTTTCCCAGGTAAAGATTTTGGTATTGCAGAATTTGCAGCTTGTAATATTTTATTTGTTATATGATCGTTGACACTATCTATGGGCTTAGATTGGACTATCTCATCATCAAACTGGATTAGGGACGAAAATTTATGCCAGTTTGCCGTATAGAATTTCCACGTGAATCGCTGCAATGAAGACAAGTTTACTTGTGTTTGGATATTGCTTTTGATTGATTTGATTTGATTTGGTAGTTGTTGGCGCATCGGCTTCTGTGGCCATATTGCACCTCCCAAGGTTTTTGCAGTACTTTGATCCAAGCCCGAGGCGGGAATCGAACCCGCGACCTTTGGGTTGCGGGTTCGATTCCAGCTCAATCGTGAATTTTATGAAGGGGGCGAACAACTCTTTACCATACTTAGACACACTTGTCCGACGTGAAGGCACATACCTGAGGACTACAGTTTATCGTAAGCCCATGTGTGCTGGCCAGTTTACCAACTTCCGGTCAGCACACGCGCGAGGCCACCTCCTCTCCACGGCCCGAACCTTGCTTACTCGCGCCTGGACACACTCCAGCTCCGCTGATGAAAGACGCAAAGAGGTCACTAGGGTCAAAGTAGACCTTACGAGGTGTGGCTACCCCATTGACGTCCTCGACAGGTGTGATCTACAGACACGTGACATCGTGACGACCAGCTACAACACCAACAGTGACGAGCCATCCACAAGGGCATTCATCCCATACTACCCCAACCTGTCACAACAGATCGGCAGAATCCTGAGAACGCACGGAATAAAGTGCATCCAGCTCCCAGGCAGGAAACTGCGTTCTTTCATTTCCAACGTGAAAACACCTGTCCCCACCCTTCTGCAGAGCGGTTTAGTCTACCGCATCTCTTGCCGTGACTGCACCAGCTGCTACTTCGGAGAGACTGGACGTCGACTCGAGAAACGTCTCTCGGAGCACAAAAGAGCGATCCGTTTAGCGGATATAGAACACTCAGCTATCGCCGAACATGTCTGGACAACCCACCACGACATCGACCCACACCGCGATGTCGTGGTGGTAGACAGATCCCACCATTACCTAAAGCGTACCTGGTTGGAATCATTAAATATAAAATCTTCGGATAAATCCTTAAACAGGAACAGTGGTTACCAAGTCAACCCGATCACAGAGTCAGTAGTTCTGTCATTGGACAAGCGCTGGCCACGTCATCATGCGTCACAGCCACAGACGTCAACAAACAATTAAACCTCGCGTCTCACGCACCTGGCAGTGCACATCTTCATTCCAACTGCCATTCATGTATTTTAATTCTGACGAAGGCTACCATATAGCCGAAAGCTCATATATTTCTGCTTTATCTGTACGCTCTGTGTTTAAGCTACAATAAATTCCTCAATGAATCCAGAGCGCGTAGGCCTGTTTCGTTATGTTCATTTGAGGTATTGTAGCTTTGGAAGCTTCTAGCAATTGATCGTTGATATATAAGACAGCATCATCTATTGGCAGGGTTTCTATTAATTGCTTATCCAGTTTGATTAATTGCATATATTTACTCCAATCAGCTTCTTTAAAATTCCATACTGTTCTGGTTCCTTCTGTAAGAGTTGATTGTGTCTGTATGGAACATACTATCGGAAAATGATCACTGTCGTAAGGATCATTCAACACGAACCGCTCTATACTAGCATAAATTGATGGAGAACATATTGTTAAGTCTACTGCAGAGGTGATACCTGTAGACAAACTGATATAAGTGTGAGATCCGGTATTCAGTAAATTCAGTTGTTGATCATCTATGAAAGTTTCGATTATGTTACCTCTTCTGTGTGAGTAGGTCCCCACAAATGATGATGGGCATTCGTATCTCCCATAAGGCAGTAGGGAGGTTGCAGCTGCATAGTAAGATCATTTAATTCCGTTCTGGAGAGAGGGATATTTGGTGCAAGATAAATGGACGAGATTGTGATAGAAATTCCGATGGCTATTCTTACTGCTACTGCTTCTAAGTTGGTTCTTAATGTTCTTTGCTTAGCTGGTATATGAGTATTCACCAAAATTGCCACTCCTCCTTTGACAGTTCTGTTATCATTCCTGTCTCTCCGGAAAAGTGTATAATTTTCAAATGTGGGTGAAGATTGAGGTGTTAGATGGGTCTCCTGAAGGCAAATGCAGGCCGGTTTATACTGCTGAATAATATCTTTTATTTCATCCAATTTTCCACGTAAACCACGACAGTTCCATTGTATAATAATATGTTGCATTATTTAGGTCTCGGGACGATTTCCTGAATCTGACTGCGCTTTTGAGTTTTTCCGTTTATCATATTTGGGTCTATCTTTCTTCGGAAAATTAGGACGAGGTGTATCAATATCTTCTGCAGGGTGTAGTTCTAGTACTTTTTCTCTCTGTTCATCAGTGTCCATTTGGTCTATGTTTGTTTGTTTCTGTTCACAGAGGTTACTAGATGATGTTTGCTTTGTTTTTGAAGATGTTACTTCTGATTTCTGGTTTCCAGGGATGGAAGCATCCTGCTCTTTACCACTGCATGTTTCTTGTGAAACTGTTTTTGTCATCAATATTACTTTATTCCAGTCTATAATTTGATTTAGAGATATTACTACCTCCGTTTGAGTGGCTATAGTTTGCTGTCGTTTCACTGCTGATGCATAGGAACGTGAAGGTTTGGTTGCAAGTATCTGTTTTCTTGCTCCCGGATAACACACTTTATTTTCTACTTTGTATTTTTGAATTTGCTTTCCCAATACCCACATTTCGCATGTCTTCGAAAAAGCAGGATGATTTTCGTGACAATTAGGACAGAATGGTGTAGCGGATGTGCAGTTTGCTTGATTGTGGTCTTTTGATCCACAGAGTGGACAGATGGGATCACTGCGACATGTCGCCTGAGAGTGTCCGTATCGCTGACAGTTGTAACACCTTAAAGGATTTGGTATATATGGTCGGATTTTGCAATTTAAATATCCTGCTTTAACTGAATGGGGAAGAGAAGGATTGTTAAATGTAAGAATTGCTGATCGGGTTGGAATGAGAATTCCGTCTTTCTTCATCATTATCCTCTTAACATGTATCACTTGTTGTTCTGTTAGCTCGCACAGTAGTTCTTCCTCTGAAACAGTCAAAAGGTCCCATTCGGTAATAACACCTTTCGATGTATTCAGGGAATTATGTGGGGTAATTTCAACTGGTAGTCCTGCAAAAGTTTTCATTTGTAGCAATTTTTCCGATTGATGACTTAATGAGGTTTCTACTAAGAGATCACCTGATTGTAATCGTTTTATCATTTTTGGTGATCCAACCATGGACTCTATAGTCTTCTGAATTAAGAAAGGGGATAATTTCCCAACGGGTTGTGATGATAACGAGAGTATCACCAAAAAAAGGGACAGTAGGCTGAGAGCTGTTTATTTTCATTCTCTTAGCCTGAGACATGTTCAGTTGTAAGTCCTCACATTTATTGGAGTTAACTTTCTCCAATCTTGTGTTATTAGTTTTTTTGGTCCATTTTCAACTCCTTTTAGTCCTGGGTGATGCCTTTTCACCCAGGTCCAACCACGCCACGGGGAGGCAGGAGTAGTGCCACCAAGTGACCAAGCGAGTAAAATAGAAGGTTAGTACACAGAAAATTTAAGAAAGGTTATTTTCCTTTCTGAAACTTCTTCCTTATACTTTAAGAAAGAGAACTTTTATTATATATTTGAATAACGGAAGAAAAACGTGTGAACTCAAAGTGAAAAGCTTAACTCTCTAATATAATCGCAATAGAATTCGCAGGGAAGATCGCTTGGCCTCAAGATTCGCTTGGCACCCGGGGCCGTAGGGATAAGTATTTTCGAAATATATTCGATTGTAGAATCTCTGTAGGGAACGTAATGCTTTATTATTTAACTTTTTTAACATTATATAGCATACTCCATCCGGGCCGGCAGCAGTACTTGATGTTTTGTTTAGAGACAAAAAGTTCCTCTAACGCGAATGGCTGATTGTACGGCTGAGATGCCTTAGTATAAAAATTTATTTTATGTTGTTCTGCAGATGCCTTAATTTTTTGGAAGGTTTGACTGTATGTGGACACTGCTGATATACTGGCGAAAGACTCAGCTAATGCGTTTGCTATTTCTTTTGGATCAGACAATTCTTGCCCTTTCCAGTTCAGGATTGAGGCTGGAGACTGCACAAATTTGCCGTTAAGTGCTTGAATTTTCTTCCAGATGAGTCTGCTGTCCGTGTCCTTGTTTATGGTGGAAGCAAAACTTATCCAGGCATCTTTCTTTGTTTCTCTTCTTGTTTGGCGGAATTTGGTCTTGAGTCTTTTAAAGTTAATAAAATTAGTAGTTGTAGGAAATTTTCTAAACAGATTCCAAGCCCGATTTTTTGTCTGTTTAGCATGTGTGCATTTCTGATTCCACCAGTAATGACTCTGTCTGCGTTTCCCAGGTAAAGATTTTGGTATTGCAGAATTTGCAGCTTGTAATATTTTATTTGTTATATGATCGTTGACACTATCTATGGGCTTAGATTGGACTATCTCATCATCAAACTGGATTAGGGACGAAAATTTATGCCAGTTTGCCGTATAGAATTTCCACGTGAATCGCTGCAATGAAGACAAGTTTACTTGTGTTTGGATATTGCTTTTGATTGATTTGATTTGATTTGGTAGTTGTTGGCGCATCGGCTTCTGTGGCCATATTGCACCTCCCAAGGTTTTTGCAGTACTTTGATCCAAGCCCGAGGCGAGAATCGAACCCGCGACCTTTGGGTTGCCGGGCAGGTACTTTACCCACTCGGCTAGCCCGGTCGGCATTGGATATTGCAAAGAATCGGTAAGTGATCACTGTTTAGCGGGTTATCGAGAACTGGCCACCCCATATTGGCATAAATGGAGGGAGAGCAGATTGAAAGGTCTATTGCAGTCATGGATCCTGTACTAAAATGGACATAGGTGAGTTCACCAGTGTTTAACAGAGTAAGATTATGAGCATCAAGCAGCAATTCTATTATTTTATCCCTTTTGTCAATTTTGTCAATCTCCATAGAGGATGATGGGCATTAAACTCACCCAGTAAGCAGAAAGGAGATGGCAGCTGATCTACTAGCTTTTCTAAATCATCCGGGGAGAAAGCAAAATTCGGAGGGAGATATATAGAGGCTATTGTAATGGTGATACCAATTTCAATGCGCACTGCCACTACTTCAAAAGGAGTCTGAAGGGAAACATGCTTGGATGGAACGTTATTTCTGATAATGATAGCCACCCCTCCATGAGCTGGCGTGTCAATGCTCCTATCTCGTCTAAAGATGGTATAATTTTTGACGGAAGGACACACTCGTGAATTTAGGAGAGTTTCCTGTAAGGCTATGCCATCTGGTTCATACCGATCGATTAGATCCTGCAAATCATCTTTTGCATTCCGAAATCCTCTGAAATTCCACTGAAGGATTTTTTCCATTATGTGGTTTTTTGTGTTGTTTTCGACTCTGATTGTTTTTTAGTTGCAGCTTGCTTGTATCGATCAATTTTTGCTTTATCTTTCCTAGGAAAGACGGGTCGGGTCACATCCACCTCATCATTTGCATGTAATTCTAAAAATGTATCTTCCGAATCCTGATGTTCGTCAATGTCCATTCCGGTGGTGGTGTTTGCGGTTTCTTGGTTTCTATTATTTTTGGTTTTATTGTTGAGGAGGCCTCCGTGGGTATGGTAATTGGGGTATTATTGGACTGTTCACTTGTTTTTTGTGTAGGACACGGTTTTGAAATAGAAAGCAACGAACGTGCCCAGTTCGCAATTGATATATTTGGAGGAATCGATACTTCATTTTGGATCCCTACAGACTGTGAAGATTGAGCTGCCGTGGCGTATGTTTGCTTTGTCTCTGTTTTGATTATCTGTCTTCTTGCCTCTGAGTATGTCACTTTGTTCTCTACTTTATATTTTTGAATTTTTTTTCCTTGCTTCCATAATTCACATGTTTTTGAGAAAGCTGGGTGGTTACCCTTACAATTTGGGCAATGCGGAGTGGTAGTGGCACAATCAGATTGGTTATGGTCTTTTGACTCGCAGTTGGGACATACTGCCTCATCTCGACATGCAGTCTGGGAGTGTCCATATTTTTGGCATTTGTAGCACCTGATGGGATTCGGAATGTATGGTCGGACACGGCAATGCAGTTAGCCTGCTTTCACAGATGTTGGTAAGTTAGGAGTGCTAAAGGTAAGAATTATGCTTCTTGTTGGAACGAGTGTACCGTCTTTTCGGGTCATGGTTCTCCTTGCTTGGATGACTTTTTGATCGTGTAATTCTTGGACAATTTTCTCCTCTGGTACAAGTAATAAGTCCCATTCTTTTTTTTCTTATTCCCTCTGAGGAGTTTAAGGTGGCATGGGGAGTAACTTTTATTTGGTGTCCTCCAAAATTGTGAGCTTTAATAGCTTTACAGAATATTGAGGTTGAGTTGTTTCTATTAGAATATCACCTGATTGAAGTCGCCGTACTGATTTAAGTGAACCAGCAGCAGACTCAATGCTGCACTAGAAAAGGTGATAATTTGCTCAGAGGCTGATCTGATAGAGGGTACAAGATGAGGAAGGCTGGTATCTACTCTTTAGGTGTTGTTTTCAACCTCTTTGGTTGAGAATAGTCATTTTCATTGTCAGTTTTATTTGCTAGTCTTGAGCTCGATGGCTCTAAAGGTGGAAATGAACTGTTTTCCATCTTTGCTCGCTCCTTTCAGCCCTGGGAGAGTGGATTTCACTCCTTGTTCTTTCAGTTCAAAGCAGATCTCTTCTTCAGAAACATGAAGAAGGTCCCACTCTGAAATGACACCTCGTGGAGAGTTCAAAGTTTTGTGGGGGGTTATGATGATAGGTATTCCCCCTATTGATGTGGCTTTCAGGATTTTTTCCGCCTGTTTCACAGTTTTAGCTTCGACCAAAAAGTAGCCAGAAAGCAGTCGGTTTACAGATTTGTGTGATCCTGCCAACCCGTCTAATCCTTTCTGGATAAAGACGGGTGACATCTTCTCAAATGACTGCTCTCCAGTCTAATGCAGAATGAGGAAAATGGTGTTACAGATGGTGTTTTATCCTCAGTTCTGGCTCTTTTGACAGAGGGGTTATCAGTGTTATCGTCTCGGTTACGTAGGGTCCTTGTTTGGGCCCCAGAAGAAGTAGAATTTAAATTACTCATATGAATAAGATAAAATTTTCAGATGCCCTAAGTACCACACCCACCAGGGAGCCCTACGAGGGGACGCCCAATCGTGAACTAGCAGGTACTGCGTACATGAATGGGACGCCAAGTTAGCTTAGATGCACGATACCCACGTTTCCAATAAGCCTTGATCCCGTTCCTGGAATAAAGGGAGGGAGACTTATTGGAACGCAGTTGACCCTAGCAGTAAGAAACAACCGCCGATTGATCCCAGCTGGGCCGATCCGGGACAACCCGTCTTGTCGAAGCAGGGGCTAATTTGGTGTATTAAGGCTGGGCCGCTCAACCACAAGGATCCCCTTTTCGATGTCCATGGGTCGCGGCGCACGGCTGCACACGCCGGATTCCAACGATGTAACCCTGGAACCAAGGTATGGCCGTTAGATCCCAGTGATGCTAGTCTGGAAAACCAGTAGTATCACTAGGAGGAGGTCCCCTCACCACGTACATGTACCCACATCGAGGGGACAGTGAACTGTTACACCTACAATGAAAGGAATGCGGAGTTGGGGGAAACCCCCGGTGCCGCTAGACACAAATACACTTTACACTTTTTGTTCACAGTGCTCTGAGCATCTAAAAGTCAAATATATTTTGATTAATTGTCAACATTATCGACAACATCGAACTTGAATATTGCATTCTCTGGCTAATCTCCGAGAAAGGATAATATTAAATGATATCGTTGGTGAAAAGCAATTATTAGTGAACAGTTCTGTTATTTGAAAGAAATAGGAATGTATGAAGGACTATGATTAGTTTCTGACATGAAATGAGATCAAATTGTCTTCATATATATTTTTTCAACATTCCTATGAATAGGCGCAATATAGCCACAGCAGCTTGTGTGCCAATAAACACCCATACCACACACACTCATCTGTATTTCCTTGTTTTGTTTGTTTGTTTGTTTAGAGATTTATTGGGCGCATCGGCAGCTATGGTCATAGTGCTCCATACATATGGTAACTATGCATGCCTTTTCTTCTCAAATAGAGAAAATGGAAAAAAGGAAAAAGAAAGTAATTTTTTTTTAACTAACTAAAGGAGATGATGTACTTTAATCATCTTGAGAAAGTTATAAATGCTTGAGACATTTGTTTCATTGTTTAAAAGTCAGGTAAGTATAGGATCTTTTGTTGTGGCTGGATTGCAAAAATTCTGGCGTTCTCTTTTATATTTTGTGCATTCAACCAGAATGTATTTCACTAGAGGATTGTATTAGAGTGATGATGTTGAGGGGATATCTCTCCTCTTAAAAGATAACCACGAGTGATATTTGTGTACCCTATTCGCAGACGAGCCAATATTACCTCCTGATGTCGGATTGAACTGAAGCTGGAAGGCCATCGCTCAAGGTTTGGCTTGATACTTCGCAGCTTATTGTTAGGTTCATTTTCCCATGATAACTGCTATTGGCTGATTTTTTTTTGATTTTTTATTGGCGCATTAGCTTCCAAGGCTATAATGCGCCAAGACAAGTTCATATATATAAAAAAATTTAAACATTCAGTGACCTAATTAGTTAGTAATTAGTTAATAATTAGTTAGGTCACTATGTCAAAATGTATAAAAGGCATAAAAAATAAATCAATAAAAATCACAGTAAAATATAAATTTTATATACGAGCAAAAATGTTTATTGATTTTAAAAAGCTAAAAACAGCAGACACATTGTCATTGTCGGATAAAATCTGACTGAGTGTATAAGGCTCAGTCAGATGGTTAAAGCGGTAAAACGAGCATTATAAAACTGTAACAGTTACATAAAATATGTTTAACGGATAAAATGGTGTCTCATTGCTCGCACATAAGAGGATCATCCGCCCTCAGCAGAAACGAATGTGTCAGATGACTGTGTCCTCTGCGGAGTCGGGCAAGAACAACTTCCTCGCTCCGATTCCTGCACAGACTGGACTGCCATGTTTGTATTAGAGGCTTTATTTGGTATAATTTATTTGTTCTCTCTCTATGCCATAGTTCTTGCCATTGGGAATATATCTTTTGGTGTATTATTTGCCTGTAGTCTGTATAGGGGACTGACAGGCAACGATTGTTAGTGGGAACTGCTGATTTGTCTGCAGTGTCAGCCAAATCATTTCCCTTTATCCCAATGTGGCTAGGAATCCAGCAGAAGCGGATATCAAATTTGTATTTATGAAGAGAATATATCTTCTGCTGAACCAGAGAGAGAACTGGATGACAGTTGTGCCTCAAAGATAATAAAGCCTGTAATACACTCAAAGAATCAGAATATATTATTGACCTTTGGCATTGCGAAGTTCGAATGTGATCAAGGCTAACTCTATAGCATGCAGATCTGCAGTGTATATGCTGGATTCAGGAATAATCTGTTGAGATATTATAGTGTCCCGAAAGACAGCAGCAGATCCTACGCACGATTCAGACTTCGAGCCATCTGTGTAGACGGGCAGGAAGTCGGAATACTCAGCTCGGTGTGCGGTAAAGAGCTGATGGTAGACAGATGACGAGGTTTCAGATTTTACCCATTCCTTAAGGGAGAAGTGGCACGATGGAGTATGAGCATGCCAGGGTGGAAGAGTCTCTTTTGGTGTTTGTGCAACCTTGTCTACCATGATGTTAAACTCTCTTAGTAGCTCTTGGACACGAATACCAAAAGGTCGGTTGGCAGTCTGACGGGTATTGTACAAGTTTTCCCAACGTGGCTCAAAGACAGATACGTAGCATGGTCTGGCAGGGATTTCAGCTTTAAAGCATAGCTTAAAGACAACTGCTTACGTCGAAGGGATAACGGTGGTTCGTTTGCTTCGACGTATAAGCTCTGGACAGGAGATGTTCGAAATGCTCCAGTAGCGATACGGATAGCCTGATGGTGGACGGGATCCAACCATCGAAGGACACTGTGTCTAGCTGAGGAGTATACCTGGGCCCCGTAGTCCAATTGGGATCGTACAAGTGCAAGATAAATACGTAGTAGGGTGCACCTATCTGCTCCCCAACGCGTAGAGGAGAGAGAGCGAAGAATATTTAGTTCCTTCGTGCACTTTGTACGAAGTTGATGGATATGTTCAAGAAAGGTCAACTTTTTGTCAAACACAAGTCCCAAGAATTTTGTGCTTGACACTACTGGAATAGCATTTTGTGCGAGCATTAATTCAGGTTCACGATGAAGATTACGCTTACGACAAAAATGTACGCAAACGGGCTTCTCCGGCGAGAACCTGAAGCCATTAGCAAGTGCCCAGGAATTGAGTCGATCAACGGCCTTCTGCAGTTGTCTTTCAATAACCCTCATGTTGCATGACTGACAAAATATGCTAAAATCATCAACATAGAGGGCACTGTTTACAGTTGGAGGAAGTTGTTCTGTGATGGAATTTATTTTGATGGCGAAAAGCGTGATACTTAGTACTGATCCTAATGGTACTCCTTCCTCTTGGCTAAAGGAACGAGAGAGTGAGGATCCCACACGAACTTGGAAAGATCGATTGGTCAAAAAGTTTTGAATAAACACAGGAAGATGCCCTCTAAGGCCTAGGCTGTGCAAATCTTTTAATAAGCCAAATCTCCAAGCTGTGTCATACGCTTTCTCCATGTCAAAGAACACCGACACCAAGTGTTCGCGTTTTAGGAAAGCATCCCGGATGGATGTTTCCAGTCTAATAAGATGGTCCAAAGTGGACCGGTTCCTTCGGAAGCCGCACTGGATGTTGGAGAGAAGGTCATTTGATTCTAAATACCAGATTAAACGAGAATTAACAATTGTCTCCAGGATTTGCCACAAACAGCTAGTCAGAGCAATGGGACGATAATTTCTAGTGACTTTTGGATCCTTTCCTGGCTTAGCAAAAGCAAGAACGGTTGTCTTGCGCCAGGAATCCGGAAACTGCCCTTCGATAAAGATTCTGTTATACAGAATGAGCAGATAATCCATAGATTTTGGTGAAAGATGTTTAATCATTTCATAATGGATGCCATCTGGTCCAACAGCACTTGCTTTGGAAAGAGTGAGGGCTCTTTTCAGTTCGTGTATAGTGAATTCCCCGTTATAGGGACAGTCGCTCTTACACTTAAAATTAAATGCCTGTTTTTCTATTTTATGTTTCAGGACCAGGGACTCTGGGGAATACGAAGATGTTGCACAGATGTTAGAGAATGTTTCCCGAAGAGAGTTGGCTATTGCAGTTGGATCTGCAATAGCGCATCCATTATAATCTAGGATTGAAGTAGGGTGGGATGTATGTTTTCCCTTCATTTTCCGGATTTTATCCCAGACTACTTTAGAGTTGGTAGACTGGGTAATAGATGATGTAAAGCGGATCCACGATTCCCTTTGACTCTGACGGCGGATGTAGCGTGCTTTGGCTCGCGCAAGTTTAAACGCTATAAGGTTGTTCGTGGTAGGATATCGGCAGAATATCCCCCACGTTTTGTTTTGAGCCTTTTTTGCTGCTGTGCATTGGGAATTCCACCAAGGTTTGGGAAATGGTGGAAACTGGGCAGATGTTTTTGAAACAGCATTCGCAGCTGCTTGGACAATGATTTCTGTGATGTAAGTTACTGCATCATTGATAGGCTCCTGACTTACTGTATTCAGGTGGAAATTTGACTGATATTGGAAGGCAGACCAGTCAGCCTGATCAATATTCCACCGTGGTAACCTGAAGGGAAGACATGGTCTCCCACTGTGTAGCGAAGTTATCACAGGGAAGTGTTCACTTCCGAATGTGTTCTCCTCCACTTCCCAGGTGTGTGAGGGGAGTAGAGAAGGGGAGCAGATAGAGAGATCAATGGCAGAAAAGGTAAGGGTAGGCATGTGGAAGAAGGTGTTTGTTCCAGTATTTAGAAGGGAAAGGTCATTGTCATTGTGCGTGCGCTCTATGACTCGTCCCCTTGCATTAAGGTTAGCATGCCCCACAGGGTGTTATATCCATTAAAATCCCCGAGAAGTAAGAAAGGGGGAGGCAGCTGCGTTACAAGATCATCAAGGCCTTCCTGGGAGATGTCAGTTCCAGGTGGCAAATAAACAGAACAGACGGTTAATAAAAATCCCACTGAAAGGCGAATTGCAACAGCCTCTATGCTGGTTGTAATTTGCAATGGCTGAACTGGGGTCTGGTTGCCCACAAGGTTGTTGTTGTTGGGTTTTTTGGCGCAAGAGCTACTTTGGCCATATTGCGTCTGTTCTTGTCGAGAGACACAGTAAGGATTAATAAAGGGGTTTATAGGAGCATAAATATATTAATTTGTTTTAGATAGTGGAAAAACTCAGGTAAATTGGAGTTGTCTCCAATCATATGTCTAATTTGAAGAGGTTCATTTAAATTGGATAGGGATCGGAATGATGTATTTCTGGCATACTGATAGTGAGTGCACTCTATAAGAATATATTTTACGGTTAGCGTTGAATTACAGTGGAAGCACAGTGGTGGATTATTTCCTCGCAATAAATAAATGTGTAAGATGGGTATGACCTATACGTGCTCTGGCAAGTACAACCTCTTCGTGTCTGTTTGAACGGAAACTAGATTTCCATAGCTGTGGATTCTGTTTTATATTTCGTAACTTGTTATTTACCTGATTATACCAAATTTCTCATCATTTTTCATTGCAAATTCGGCGTATGATTGATTTGTAGTCTGTGTAAGGAATCCGGATGTGGTTATTATCAGTGGGGTTTCTTGCTGCTTTATCTGCACTCTCATTTACTGGTATTCCAGTGTGCCCTGGAATCCAACAGAATGTGACAGTCTGCCTATTGTTATGAAATTCGGATATTTGAGTTCTTATTTGATTTATTAGTGGATGTGGAGAGCGAGAATTGCCTTGGAGGGCTGTCACTGCACTCAAGGAGTCTGTATAGATAATAGTCTTCGGAGTGAAAACATGAGCAAGTAAGGTCAAACCCATCTTAATGGCATAGAGTTCTGCAGTGAAAACGCTGCATTCTTGTGGTAATGAAACAGACACTGTTGATGTTGGTAGCACCACAGCAGCTCCCACAGCTGTGTCATTTTTAGAGCCATCAGTATAAATTTGTAAAGTGTCTGCATTTGCCAAAGAGTGAGCTGCATGTAGTTTCTGAATGGTTGGATTGTTCAGGGAGTGTTTCCCCCAACGTCGGAAATAGTCATCACACGAAGGTATACACACTTTCCATGGAGACTGTACAATTTCTCTGCCTTGATGTAAATTGGTCAACTGCATATTCCACTGCTGAATCAGTTCTCGTAGACGGATTCCTGTAGGTTGGTTTTCAAGCGGCTTATTTCTGAAAAGGTTTACCCATTGTGGATCATAGAGGTATTACCAGATAGGATGGGATGGAAGGCTATATATTTTAACTGCATAATTGAGGAGTAGCATCTTTCTCCGAAGGTGGAGTGGAGGTTCATTGGCCTCTATATATAAGCTTTGCACCGGCGAAGTCCTGAATGCCCCAAGAGCAATCCTGAGCGCACTATGTTGTATTGTGTTGAGACAGGCTAACAGAGTCTTTCGGGCAGAGTCATAAACAGGAGCACCATAATCTAATCGAGATCTGATTAAGGCCCGGTATAGGTGGAGTAGAGTATAGCGATCAGCTCCCCATGTCATAGATGAGATGACTTTAAATTCAGCTTTTTCATACAGACAGTTCGCGTTTGTAGTATGTGTTTCTGGAATGTCAGTTTAGTGTCAAGAGTTATGCCCAAGAATCGGATATTGCTGGTAATTGGTATCGGTTGTTTTTCCAGTGATAATTCAGGTTCTGGATGTAGTTGGCGTTTTTTACAAAAGTGAATGGCTGCAGTTTTGGTTGCTGATAGACGGTAACCATTACGTGAAGTCCATGACACTATTTTGTTTATTGCAATCTGCAAATGTCGTTCAATGGAACGCATATTCTGTGAATGGCAAGATATCGCAAGATCATCAGCATAAAATAGATTTCTACGTTACTCAAGATGTTCTGTGCTAAATTGTTTATCCTAAGAGCAAAGAGGGTAGCGCTGAGTACCGATCCCTGTGGTACACCTTCTCTTTGGATAAGAGCTTGCGAAACAGCATTACGATAACTCACCTGAAAAGTTCTATTTTTAAGGTAACTCTCTATGATCATTGGGAGTCGACCTCTGAGTCCTATAGCATATAGGTCTTGCAGAATACCATAGCGCCAGGTGGTGTCAAAGGCTTTTTCAATATCCAGGCACACCATGACAAGATGTTCTTTCCGAATAAAGGCGTTCCGTATGTTACACTCAGCTTTCACTATAAGGTCTAAAGTAGATCGGTTTTTGCGAAAGCCGTATTGATTACTACTGATGACTGAGTGGGATTCAATGTACCATACACGTCTATCGTGTACCATCTTTTCCAATGTCTTTCCCAAGCAGCTGGTAAGGGATATTGGTCTATAGTTGCATGGATTCGTCTGATCTTTCCCAGGTTTGGGAAAAGCTAGCACTGTTGAATGACACCATGAGCGAGGATAATAGTTTTCGGAGAAGACCCGATTCAGAAAAAGCAATAGGGAATTTAGAGCCTTTTTGTCTAGGTGTTGTAACATGACGTAATAAAGACCATCAGGTCCTGATGCCCCATTTCTTGATTTGTTTAGAGCAGCCTGCAGCTCCAACATTGTAAAGGGTTGATTATATGGGAGCGCTATTCTTGTACTGAAATTTAATTTGCTTTGCTCAGTCCTTCTTTTAAGTTGCTGAAAAGATGGTTCATATGCAGCTGTATCTGAGGTATTGGCAAAGTTTTCTGCTAGAGCATTAGCTATTTCAACTGGAGATGATAAATATTGTCCCTTCCATCTCAGTATTGGATAGGTTGCTGGGAGAAATCTACCATTTAGTTTTTTTTATTTTATTCCAGATTATTCTGCTGTTTGTGTTCTTCGTTATAGTAGAGGCAAACTGGATCCAAGAATCTTTTTTTGCCTTTTTCCTTACGAATCGCGCTTTTGCTTTCAGTTTTTTGAAATTTATAAGGTTCTCGGTAGTTGGGTGTTTACGAAACAGGTTCCATGCCCTGATTTTCTCTTTTTTTGCAAGTTGGCACGCTTCACTCCACCAAATATTGGCATGTTTAAACGAACCAGTACGCATTTTTGGTATGGCCTTGGTTGCGGCATTCAGAATCTGAGATGTTATGTGCTGTGTGGCATCATCAATGGATTGGAAATTGATAATTCCATCATTGAATGAGATACTGAGAGCAAATAACTTCCAATCGGCCTTGGAAAATTTCCATTTTAAGCGGGAATTATTTACCTGAGGGATTCTAGTTATTTGGAATTCGCAAATTATTGGAAAATGGTCACTGTTTAGCGGATTGTCCAGAATTGTCCAGCGGATGATTGGATACAATGTTGGAGAGCAGATTGTCAAGTCTATAGCTGTAGTTGTTCTAGTAGAGAAATGGATGTAAGTATCAGCACCAGTATTCAACAGTGTTAGATTGTGTTTGTCAAGCAGCGACTCCAGAACTTTACCTCGTCTGTCTGTATGTGGGGAGCCCCAGATCGGGTGGTGTGCATTAAAATCTCCAAATAAACAAAATGGAGGAGGGATCTGTAGTAGAAGTACTTCTAGGTCATTATAAGTATATTCTTTGTTTGGTGATAGGTAGATTGAAACTACTGTTAACATGATTCCTAAGGAGACACGAACTGCTACTGCTTCTAAGGAAGTTTGCAATGGAATGTGTTTAGTAGCGACTCTTGAGTTTACTAGAATGGCCACACCTCCACGCACGGTGGTATTATTATTTCTATTATGTTGATATATAGTATAGTTCTTGATTTTTGGAATTACTTGCGGAGGCAAATTAGTTTCTTGCAAACATATGCTTACCGGACTATACTGTTGGATTAGGTCATGGATATCATCGATATTACTACGTAGACCTCTACAGTTCCACTGTATGATGTGATCCATTATTTGATTTTGGCGGTTGTGTTTGATTCAGTCTGTTTTTTAGGTCCAGTCTGTTTTTGTCTCTCAAATTTTATTCTTTCTTTTTTCGAAAAGATAGGACGCGTTGTGTCCATGTCATCATCTGCGTACAGATCTAAGATTGGCTCATCCGGGCTGATGTTTTCATTAGTATCCATATTTGTTGCATTTTGCTGACTTTTCTGCCTTGGGACTGCTGTTTTAGTTTTTATAGTTTCTGAGGAAGACTGCAAAGCAGTTGGCGGTACTGTAATTGGTGTGTTATTGGCACTATCATTCACATGCTGTTCCATAGTAGATTGCTGTGATTTGGTGAGTATTTCTCTAGCCCAGTCTGCAATAGACATGGATGGGGGAACTGACACGTCAGTTTGAGTGGCTGCTGACTGATATTTCTTTGTTGCTGCTGCCTAGGTGTGTTTAGTTGTAGTAAACATAATCTGCTTCTTTGCTTCTTGGTAAGTGACTTTCCGCTCTACTTTATATTGTTGGATCTTTTTTCCTGTTTTCCACAGTTCACAGGACTTTGAGTAGGCAGGGTGTTGGCCTTGACAGTTTGAACAATGTGGTGTTTCCGCATCACATTCCGTTTGTGCGTGGGATTTTGAACCACAGTTTGGACACACAGCATCCCCTCGACAGACGGTCTGAGAGTGTCCAAACTTTTGGCACTTATAACATCTGATGGGATTAGGAATGTAGGATCTTATACGGCAATTGAGATAGCCGGTTTTAACACTAGATGGTAAATTTGGTGTGCCAAACGTAAGGATGATGTTCCGCGTTGGAACCAGCTGGTCATCTTTTTTGATCATGATGCGCTTAGCATGTGTGACTTTTTGTTCTTTTAATTCTTGGACTAATTCGTCTTCTGTGACATTAATCAAATCCCACTCAGTGATGACCCCTGTGGAGGCATTTAGTGTCGCATGTGGGGTAACTTGCACGGGAATACCACCAAAGGCTGAGAGGTTCAGCAGAGTCTCTGATTGCTGACGGCTCACACTTTCAATTAGTAAATCACCCGATCTAAGTCTTTTCACCATTTTAGGTGAACCTGCTGTATTTTCCAAACATTTCTGTATCAGAAACGGGGAGAGTGTACTCATGCATTTGTTTGACAAGGAGTGGAAGATAAGGAAAGTTGGACATTCCTTTTGCTCTGTGTCAGTCCTCAGTCTTTTCGACTGTGATGTGTCATGGTCATTATCATTTGATTTGGGACATGAGCGCCGAGGCTCAATTGGAGGGAAATTGTCAAATTCCATGTTTGCTCCTTTTCGCCCCGGGAGAGTGGCTTTCTTCTCCCAGGTTACCGGCCCCGCCACGTGGAGGCAGGAGCGGTGCCACCAGTGACCAAGCGGTTGTAAAGTTTAGTAGCTTGTTAGTAATTAATATATATACTCTGAAAAAAGAAAGGTAGTTTTCCTTTCTTGGTTCTTACTTTAACGCTTGAAGCACAGAACCACTTTAGCTAAACAAAACAGAAAACAACACTAGAAATAAAATTAAACTTTGTCGCTTAGAAATAGCATACTATATATCTCAGAGGAAATCGCTTGTCACTATCGCTTGGCACTCGGGGCCTGCCCACAAGGATAGCCACTCCTGCATGAGCAAGACCATCCGCAATTCTATCCTTTCGAAAAATTGCCATGTTGTGCATGGTGGGATCATCATTTGCCTTCAGATAAGTCTTCTGCAAGCAAAAGCAAACTGGCTCGTGCTTCTGCAGGAGGGCCTTGATGTCATCAGTATTTTGCCGGAATCCACGACAATTCCATTGTAGGAATTTAGCCATTATTTTGGCTTGGTGGGTCCGTCAGGCGGCTTCCGAGGTGCTGAGGGCTTACCTTTTCAGTTTTGGTTTTATTCTTCCTGGGGAAGTACGGACGCTGACCAGTGTCCATTTCCTCCTCAGCAAAGAGCTCCAAAACTGAATCTTCGTGTACCTCCTTCTGCTCGACCTCCATGTTTTTTGGGTAGTAGGAGGTACTTCACCTTTCTTATTTTTTTCTTTGGTGATTGCCTTTGTTACTTCTGGAGCATTAGGAGGTACCGATATCGGAGTGGCAGCTGATTGGTCCTTCTGTACAGGTTTTTGGGAGCTTAAAAGATAACGTGCGATGGGCGTAAATGATTCTTTTGGAGGGATGGACAAGTCCGTCTGTGTTCCGATGGAACACCTCCCTGCTACCTTCTGGGCGTAGATAGGTTTGTTGATGTTGAGCGGTTTCGCCGCTTTCCTTGCCTCCTGGTACGATATGTTTAGCTCTGCCTTCAGCCGTTGTATTTCTTTTTCTTCTTTCCACCTCTGGCATGCTCGTGAGTAGGCCGGGTGTTCTCCCTCACAGTTAATACAGGTGGGTTTTGCGGCTGAACATGCTGTTGTTTCGTGGTCCTTTGCACCGCATCGGGCGCATGCAAGGACTCCACGCAGGCCATTTGAGAATGTCCGTACTTCTGGCATTTAAAACACCGTAAAGGGTTCGGAACGTACAGACGCACTGAACAGTTAATGTATCCAGCTTTAATCTAATCAGGAGGTTTGGGAGAGTTAAAAGTCAGGATGATGCTCCTGGTTTTAACAAGTTTCCCATCCCTACGCGCGTTAATTCTCTTGACGGCAGTAACTCCCTTTTGTTTCAATTCTGAGCAGATTTCCTCCTCGGTTACGTCGAGAAGGTCCCACTCTGAAATGACACCTCTCGATGAATTGAGTGTTCTATGTGGTGTCACTGTTATGGGTACTCCTCCAATTGATGTTGCGCGGAGTAGCTGCTCAGACTGCCTGTCAGTTTTGGTTTCAATTAAGAGGTCTCCAGAACGGAGCCTCTTAACTTATTTGGGTGACCCTACTAACCCATCTAACCCTTTCTCTATAAAGAAGGGTGACATTTTGCCAATCGGATTTTCATTCGTCGAGTGTGTAATTAAAAATCTTGGGCCAGGCCCTGATGATGATGTTTCAGTTCGCTGTGTCTTATTCGCAATTATATCTGCCTCTCCCTCTGTATTTTCAGATAGGGACCGGGTTGGGGCCTCTGAAGAAATAAGTTTATCAAGATTCATAGAAATTTTAAATTGTTCAGTGTCCGGGCTCCCCACCCACCACGGAGCCCAAAGGGACGCCCACTACCCGGCATGCAATAAATGCGCTCGGGAGTGGGACGCCAGGGCTACCGAGACACTATACCCGCACCGCCGCCAGCCTGAATCCTGTCCCTCGGACCATGAGGGTAGGGGCGTGGCATTGACACGGTTGACCCTCGCAGGCGAGCCTACTAGCCGATTGATCCTAGCCGGGCCTTCCAGGACCACCCGTCTTGTCGAAGCAGGGGCCAAAGTGGTGTATTGAAGCTGGGCCCCTCAACCACCAGGATCTCCCTTTCCGAATTTCCATGGGTCGCAGCGCACGGCAAACACGCCGGATTCCATTGATGTAAGCCTGGAACCTGGGCTGTGGGCGTTGGATCCCAGTGATGCTAGTCTGGAAGTCCAGCAGCGTCACTGGGAGGTCCCCTCATCATGTACAGGTGCCCACGTCGAGGGGCTGCTATTGGCACATGCATTTTTCCTGGTTTACTTGTTCGATAGTCTTGATGAGGCACTTTCCACTTGTTCTCGGGGGTTAGGTAAGCTAATTTGACAGCATTGTCCGCTAGTTCATTTCCAGGAATTGTCATATGTCCTGGGACCCAGCAGAAGTGTATTCTGTATTTGCTTCTGGGAGAGAATCCTCATTGTTTCTTTTGCCATTCACAAATAACAATCAAGCATATTTTCATAGAATGTCCCCAGCCATCAGAAATTTAACAATTGGAACTGATGCACTCCTGTTTTTATTTAAATGTTTTCAGCAGCACTTGATTTATTATATTTGCAGTAGAGCATGTGCCCCGTTCTTGAAGTTAATTTTTAGAATTCTGTGATCGGTTTGCCCACTTTGTTAGGTGGAAAATCCATCCTAGTTTCAGTTAAAAAGAAGGATATTTTTTTCACTACACTCAAAAATGTTTTCTCCATCACATTGAGAATCGAACCATGCTTCTTCTGTATGGTGTGTAACAATACTTGTTATAACCACTGAGTTATTTATTTTTGAGGACCACTAACTTCATTTAAGCAATAAAGATCTTATGCATACTGTTGGCGGGGGGACACAAACTTCTGATACTTAATACAGCTTATCATGATAGCACAAAATGTGTGCTATCATAATAAGCAGACTATTTATCTAATTTATTAATTATTTGCATCGACTTAGTTTAGGAGTATCTGTTATATGCCCATTCAGCAAACACTATCATGCACCACAACCTATAATTATAATAGCCGCTTTCCAAGCTAGCCGTAAACACTTGCCATCTTGAAATTTCTTTTTCCGCCATTAGAAGCAGTAATTACCCGGGATCAGTCGATGCCTATTGCATTGATATCATAAATAATAATTGCCTGTTATTATTTAAGCTAATATTTAAAGTGGTAATTTAAGTGTTTGTGGCTAACAAATCGAAATATAAGTGATGTGCAATCACGTGCCACACGCAACTCTGTAATTTCAATCAAGAGACAGCTGCAGTTTATCGGCGTGCGAGCTGCAGGAAACACTGCTTAATGGCGAAAAGTACGTATATAAAATGAATAATAAATTCCTTGTACTCTACTCGCTAGATTGTTTCTTCTGGAAATCGAAAATCTTATATTCGTTTCTTTGTTGTTTGGTATATTGTGTACCAAAAAATAATAAAAAAAAAAAAAAACGAACGTATATGAAATATTTACGTCGATATTGAGTGCTAACTTTGTTTATATTATAAGTAAAAAAATGTCCCGTAGAATTCATTTGGGACCAACTGATGATGTTACCAACAGTAAATTCAAAATGGCAAGCATTCAAAGAATTAATCTTGGAAGCTACTAGGCTTTTAATACCAAATAAGAAATATTGTTCAAGGTTTAGGTCTAAATGGACGTCAGATGAACTAATGAGACATGTGGCAGTGAAGAAAAATGCATGGGATACATATAAATTTACAGGTGACACAGAATCCTATGAACTGCTCTGTAATTAAGTTACAAAGGAGGTCAGGCTGTTGTTGTTGTTGGAGTGGGATTTATTGGGGCAAAGGCTGCTATGACCATATTGCGCCTGTTACTTTGGAGTGTTGATCAATATAGGAAAGGAGACTATTCTAGAAGTGATTGTATACATTGATCATTTTAGATAAGTGAACAGTTCTGATAAAGTGGCATCATCTCCAAGTATATGGCTTAGTTGCAGAGGTTTTTGTGAGCTAATTAAAGATCTGAAACATGCGATTCTAGCTGAATGATAATGTGCACACTCAATGATAATAGATTTCACAGTAAGTATGGAACTACAAAGCGGGCAAAGTGGAGGATCTTCTCCTAGCAGTACAAATATGTGTGTAAGATGTGTATGGCCAATTCGTGCTCTTGCCAGCACGACCTCTTCCTGCCTGTTTGATCGGGAATTGGATCTCCATAGTTGTGGATTCTGTTTTATTTCAACAAGTTTGTTTCCTGTTTGATTATGCCACATTTCAGACTACATCTCAGTACATATCCGCCATATGACTCGTTTATAATCAGAAAATGGTTGTTGTTGTGGTGGTGTTGTCTGGCGCAAGAGCTACTTAGGCCATATTGCGCCTCCCAAATTAATTGAGTTACTTATGATAACTTCACGGTGGACAGTTAGAAACCTTAAAAAAAAAAAAAAAAAAAACGGGGGCACTTAAGTTTATAAACGCCAGGAGAGGTTGATATGGTTCAGTTTTCAGTTTAGAAATCGTTAATTTTGATTAGTTATGTGGGGTTTTTCGCTGGCGCATTAGTCAGAGTAGGGGGAAGAGACTGAAGACTGGGGGGAAAGACAGAAGTAGGGGGTCCATAGGGAAGGCAGACCCATATGGTCAGTAAGGCATGCCCATGCCTCACCAGGCGAAATATATGGGGTGGTAGGGGAGGGATAAAACAGGAAGACCATCTCCTCCTCCTCCCCCCTGCGAGGGATAGGAAAAAAAGGTACCAGTCAAGGGAGCTGGTAGAGATTGCCATTTGGCTACATGGTAGTGAGGCTGCATCAGTCGTAGTGTAGTCATAAGTCCAGTAGTAGAGTCACTCGTGGGATAGTGTCCCGTCCAAGTTGAATGTCTTTGTTTTTGGTTCTCTATCTTCATTCGGTATATTTGTCAGTTTCACTTAGGTCTCACATTTGTTGGTACATAGGCAGGGTTTCTTAGTAGACAGCTAGTAGCTTCCACATAATTTTCATTCTGGGGTGTGTCCTAAAGGATGTTTTGATTTGTTATCTGGCTGGTCGTGTTTCACTCCTGGTGTATTGCATATAGTGTTCTCCTTCTTGAGAAGAGTTCTTGAGCGAAGTTGGTCAGGGCTCTGTATTCCTCCTCTGAATCCAGTAGGTCAAACTCTTGCCCTCTGGGGAGGTATCTTACACTCGTGATTATAATGCACCTGAGATCCTCGTATTGCGGACAGTCGTACATGAGGTGTTCCCAGGTTTCGATTGTTTCGATTTCTCCACATGTACAGCATGGGTCCTCTACAAGGGCGAAGTCCATTAACTTTGCGTTAAAGGGGCCCTGTCCAGTTAGCAAGTATGTTGTTTGCAACCCGGAAAGAACCAAGTAGGCGATTTTGGATAGATTTTTTCAAGTAGCGGTAAGAACTTGTGGGTGATTTCTCCTTTGGTTGTTTCTGCCCACCTGTCCTGCCACACCTGCAGCAGGTGAGACTGAAGCCGGATCTTTTCTGCCTTATAGTTGTTTGTTGGGTCTATTGTAAATTCCAAGAAAGTGGTGGTTATTCCCTTAGATAAGTAGTAGAGGAGTCCTGTTCTTGCGATTTCAAGATCGAGTGCTGCTGCTATCACCTGAAGCGCTGGGTTACTCACCGTTCTGCAGGCGCGGGTGGTAGTGAGGAGGATGGTGCGTTGAATTGCATCCAGGGTTCTCTTATTTACAACCAAGGCAGTTTGTCATACCAGATTGCTGAAGCGTATGTGATTATTGGGAGGAAGGTTGTCTTGTAGTATAAGGCTAGGGTACGCTTTTTGAGACCCCAGTCTCGCCTTTTGACCCTAGCTACCATGGCAGAGTAGTTTCTGATCTTTTGTCTTAGGAATTTGAGATGTGGTGGGAAGGATAAGTTATTGTCTAGTATGACACCCAGGTGTTTTATTTGACTAGCAAACTTGATAGTTGTCCCATCAATTTTAATCTGGGGTGGTCGTCTCAGTTGCAGGGTTCCTTTGAGCAGCGCCGACAATGTCTTTGTCGGTGAAATTGTTAAGAAATTCTTCTTGGCCCACTGTTGGAGTATCTGCAGGGCTTGATTAGCTAGGATTTCCAATTGGGCTCTGGAGTTTGCTTGCACTGTCAAAATCAGGTCATCTGCGAAGTCCTGCACCCCCACTGCGCCTAAGTCCATTCTCAAGAACTCATCAAATACCAAGTTCCAGAGGAGTGGGCCCAATACAGACCCCTGTGTACATCCTCTGTGTACTATTCTTGCAATCTTTTTGTATGGAGTGTTTATCTCAATTTTTCTTTGTGAGAGTGGGCCCAATACAGACCCCTGTGGACATCCTCTGTGTACTGTTCTTGCGATATTTTTGTATGGAGTGTTTATCTCAATTTTTCTTTGTTAGAGATAGGTTTCTATGACTTTATAGATGTTAATGGTTACTTTAGCTTTCCTGAGTCTGCCCAAGACCCTCGGCCACCAGAGTGAGTCGAACGCCCGGCAAAATCAATCGCTATTACGAGGAAATATTTGTTGTTGCATATTTTGACCTTGTTAGTTATGTTTCTGAGGGCTTCTGTTGTGGAGGATCCCGGGTTAAATTCAAACTGATTCCCAGCTAGGAGGCTAGCTGCTTCGTAGTGTTGGAGGATTCGTTTGTGCAGTAGCTTTTCAAATAATTTGCTAACTACTGAAAGAAGGGATTCTGATACAACTGTATTTGGAAACACTGCTTGTTGTTGTTGTTGTTGTTGTTGCTGTATGTTTTACGGCCCAACGGCAGCTATAGGCCATTATGCGCCAAATAATGATAGGAGGCAAAAGGCTTTATTAAAATTGAGATATGTTCATTATGTGAGATTTAAGCATTATATTCTGTCATAGCATTTTATCCTTTTTAGGAAAGTGAAAACTGCATTAATATCAGATCTGTCGCCTAATATTTGTTGCAAAGTAATTGTGATTTGGGCTGCATAGTTTGATAAGAAGGTGGTCTGCCGTATTCCATTATAGAGAGGGCAGTCAACAATGATGTGCTGGACTGTGATTTGAGCATGGCAATTCGGACAAGAAGGCGGGTCTGAGGAAGAGAGAAGATAGAGGTGAGTAAGGTGTGTGTGTCCTATTCGTAATCTTCCAAGTATGACTTCTTCCTTTCGGTTCGAACGGAAACTAGATGGCCAAGACTGGAGTTTCGGTTTAATCCGAAGGAGTTTGTTGCCTTCTTGGTTTTGCCAGATGGTTTGCCAGTAAATCATACTTCGCTTTGTTATAAGACTTTTATAATCGGTGAAAGGAATTTTGAAAGAGTCATCAATTGGTTGCACAGTATATTTGGCTGCGTGGTCAGCACTCTCATTGCCAGGTATGCCATCATGGCTAGCGACCCAACAAAATTTTATTACTTTCGTGTTCTTAGCTAGATGAGCCAGCAAGTTTTGAATATTACCAAGTAGGTAGTTATGATGCTTTCTTGGTTGCTGTAAAGCGAGAAGGGCACTCAGAGAGTCGGTAAAAATAATACTATGGGTAAACTGCTTCAACTTTATTATTTCTAGCGCCATTTTAATGGCATGAAATTCAGCAGTAAAGATACTGCAACTTAAAGGTAACTGCTTAGAGATTGTAGATGATGGAAGACCAATAGCAGCGCCGACGTGGTGATCAGTTTTGGAACCGTCTGTGTATATCCTGGTTGATTGATTGATTTGATTGTTTTTGGCGCATTGGCAGCTAAGGCCATAATGCGCCAAGTCGAATTTAAAACATTACTAAACATTTTGGTAGCCAAGGCTACCACGTCAAGCAATTAATTTTTATGTAAAAAAGGTACAAATTAAAAGCATAAAAAGTATAAAACTTATATCTTTGTATAAAAATTAAAAGATTGTAAAAAGTTAAAGGCATCGGATATATTGTGTCTGTCACCTAAAATCTGACTGAGTGTAAATGGCTCAGTCAAATTATTAAAAGCGGTAAAATATAAGCGTCGTGCTTCTATAAAAACAGGACATTCTATTAAAATATGACGGACGGTTAAAATAACATTGCACATCTCGCACATAGGTGGGTCATCCACCCTCAGCAAGTAGGAATGGGTTAGATGACCTTGACCTATGCAGAGCCGAGCAAGAACAACTTCCTCTCTTCGGACCCTGCATAGACTGGACTGCCATTGCATAATTACAGGCTTAATGTGATGTAATTTATTTGTGGCCTGTCCGTGCCAAGAATCTTGCCATTGGAAAAGTAATTTAGAACGTATTATTTGCCTGTAGTCTCTGTAGGGGTTTGATTTGATTTTGATTTAAGAATTCTTGGCGCAAGAGCTACTGCGGCTAAAATGCGCCTATAAAATTTTATATTTTATATAATGGTTTTGTTTTAATTCGTATATTGCTGCTAATGATTTCCAAGAGTAACAGAGAATGACTATAGCTGGCTTTAGAGATAATATTTAGTTTTATATTTAGTTAGATTGTAGTAGTTTATTTTCTTGAGGAACTGAAAAACATCTGCTATATTTTTTCTGAAGAGTGACTGAAATACGTGTGTCCTATCCTTAACCTGGCAAGTATCACTTCATCGCGTCTATTTTTCTGAATGCTGGATTTCCATGGTTGGAGTAATCTTTTAATCTGGTGCAATTTGTTAGTGGTAAGCAGGGCTCCCACTCCTGGGTTTTTCCACCCAGATCTGGGTTTTTTGATTGTCATCTGGGTTGATAGGTTTTTTTCACAAAAATATCTCATTATCTGGGTTTTTTCGGTAATTTTTAATTTTAAGTCAAAATTTATTTTTATTTCTTGTAAATCAATAAAATTTAATACATTTAATAACAATTTACAATTTTCTTAATTTTATATTCTAACAATACTGATCATAATTTGTAATATCTCAAGTGCTTGTACAAAATACTACAAATGTAAAAGGATTTCAAAGTTTTCGCAGGGTTCCACACTATGAAATTACACTTACATGTTCGTGTTACTAACATGTACGCGCAGCCTATTGAGCAGGCGGAAGGCGGTCTTTACTGCACAGTCTTTCGTGATCGTTCGTGGTATTATTGCATTATTTGGTGTGATTTTTACATTTATGCGTGTACTACGTACAGTGATATAATAAATTTAAATTCTAGTAACTATTTCTATTTTATGTTAATGGATTAGTGATTTATTTTTTATTTTATAGAACATTTTAAATAAGATAACTGCTAATTAGCCATACCCACAAATTGCCCACAATGTCTGAAACTTGTTCCCCACAGAGAAAGATGAGTAAATGGTGGTATACTCAAAATTTTAGAAATGAATGGTTAGAAGATCCGGAATTAAAGGATTGGTTGAAAGAAGACAGTAATGAAAAAGGTGTGTCTTACTGTATTTGTTGTGAAATGAAATTAAAGAATGCCAATAAATCGATGTTACTAGCGCATAAAAATACAGTTAAACATAAAAAAAAGCGCAAATATTGCTAAGACAAGTTCAACGTTAGACACGTTCTTCAAAAACGTAAACCTACGGAGAATGAAGAAGTAGCAAAGGCAGAGTTAACAATTGCTGCACTCATTTCTGAGCATAATATTCCATTTGCGCAATGTGATCACCTTATAGAAGCATGTAAGAAAGCATTTCATGATAGCAATATTGCAAAACAAGTTCAGATGAAGGCGACTAAAGTCTCTTATTTTATACAAGATGGAATAGCCTATCACGAAAAAAATATACATTTCTAACATATGCAGAAACAACAAGTTTTCAATGATAATAGATGAAAGTACAGATTTATCTTTATCGCAAGTTCTAGCTGTTGTTGTTAGATATTTTGATATTGAAAAACTTGATGTTGTAGATGTGTTACTTGACACTGTGTCGAAAATGGTACTTCAGAAGGGCTTTATCAAGCTGTAAAAGATCTTTTCATAGAAAAAAAACATTCAAATAAGTAATCTCGTTGGCTTTGGAAGTGATAATTGTGCCACTATGATGGGTACTAAGAGTGGGTTCCAGTCATTGCTAAAAAAGGATGTACCATCAGTATTTATAATGGGATGTGTTTGCCATTCTTTTGCATTATGTGCTAGTCATTCAGTCAGGGTACTACCATCATATCTAGAAATATTTATAAAAGATATCTCTTGTTATTTTTCCCGTAGTAGTAAAAGATTAAACGAGTTCAAAATGATTCAAGATGTTGTAGATACTGCTAAGCATAAAATCCCCAAATTAGCACAAACACGTTGGTTATCCCGTGGCAATGTAATAAAAATTATTATTGAACAGTGGGATGTGTTAGTTCTTTATTTTCAGTCTCAATCAAAAATTGACAAAATCGATGGTGCAGGGAATATTTACAATACTATGATCACCAAAGGAATTAAGCATATGTTGTTGTTTTTAGGATATGTACTGGAGAAAATAAACTGCCTGAATATTGAATTTCAATCTGAGCATTTCAGATTGCACTTACTTCATTCAATGGTTTCAATTGAGTATAAAAATATTCTTAGTTTTTTCATAAAAGAAGAAGTCATTACTTCGTGCAAGCTCGTTGAAATTGATCCAAGCAATGCAATAAATCATAAGCCTCTGAATAAAATATATTTGGGAGGCCGTTGTATGGCCTTATTAAATTCAACACCACTTGGTGACAGTGAAAGCAGGTTTAGAAATGATTGTTTAAAATTTCTTGTTGAACTTTGTATGGAAATCAGAAAAAGATTTCCTCTAAATGACGATGGAATTATCGCCAGTCTCAATGTTCTTGACCCAGCAGTGATACATGATCGAGCCAATTCGCCATCCTCAATTTTCCATTTAGCAATGCAGTTCCCTCACCTTGTTTCTGAAGACAAAATAGATCTTCTAGATGATGAATGGAGATCATTTCGTTTAAATCAAGATTTAGATTTCTCTTACAAAACCATCCCTGAGTTTTGGTATCTGTTACGTAATGTAAAAGATGGCTTTAATAATTCTAAATATGAGATTTTATCTAACTTTATGACCAGTGTAACTATTTTACCTCACTCTTCGGCAAGCGTAGAAAGAATCTTCTCCCAAGTAAACCATATAAAAACAAAAGCCACAAACTCCCTTAAACCAGAAACTGTGAAAAATCGACTAATGGCAAAACAGGCGATAAATAGATCTAATCAAAATTGCTATTCATGGAAACCTAAATCAGAATTGGCAAAAGAAGTCATACAAGGAACTTGTCATAAAAGATACGAAGAACGTTTGAAAAAAATGAAAGAACTTCAAAAAATAAATGTGGAGGGAACTGAATGGGATGAAAATTCTGATTAAAATTAAATAAAAGATATTTTTGCATGGTAAGTTTTATCTTATTTGTGTTGCTATACTATATGATGAAAACTAGGTTTTTTTTGGGTTTATTTAAGTTGCAATCTAAGTTTTTTTAAAATTTGTGAGTGGGAGCCCTGGTGGTAAGTACTTGCCATTGCTGCTGCCAGTGATGTATCCCACTGTGATTAATAACGTGTTTATTGTCTGAGAAAGAGATATATTCTGATGCAGAAATATTGTTGTTAGCTTCTTTGGCAGCTCTGTCTGCTTGCTCGTTACCATGTATTCCGACATGGCTTGGGATCCAGCAAAATCTAATGTTACGACTTTGTTCAAAGAGTTTTGATATTTTGTATTGAATCTGCTGTTGTAGAGGATGTTTGTTAGAACTGATATTTTGTATTGCCATCATGGAACTACGGGAGTCAGTAAAAATTATGCTGTTTTGAAAACTTGAATGGTCGATTTCGTCTAGTGCTAGCATAAAGGCTTGCAGTTCTGCGGTATAAATGCTACAGTCTTTTGGTAGTTTTTGGGCCAAAGTGATGTCAGAAAAGTAAACTGCCGCTCCCACATGAGAATCAGTTTTGGATCCATCTGTATATAGAAAGCAATGATCTGAAAATTGTGCCTTATAAGCAGCATGCAGCTGTTGATGGTTTATATGAGAAAGGATTTGTTTGCTCGAAATGTGGAAGGAGGAGTCACATAAAGGTTCTCTGATTATCCATGGTGGAGTAGACTGCTTCGTCAGCGGATTTATGTTATCTAGGTTAAGCTCTCTACTGAGAAGAAGGTTTTTTAATCTCACATTCGCAGGTTTATTGATTCTTTGTTGTTGCTGATAATGTTGTTCCCATTCAGAAGCAAAAAGAGTTTTCTGTAGAGCGTGGTCTGGTAAGGATTTTATTTTAGCTGCATAAGAGAGTTGATTTTGTCTTCTGATTTGCAGAGGAGGTTCTTGAGTTTCGGCGTACAGGCTCTGCACAGGTGAGGTGCGGAAAGCTCCAAGGGCTAAACGTAATGCGCAGTGATGTACCGGGTCGAGCCATCTCACGGCACTAGGTCTTGCCGAGTCATAGACTGGGGCACCATAGTCTAGCTTGGACCGAATGAGAAGGCGATATAAACGTAGTAGGATTGTCCTGTCTGCTCCCCAGGATATAGCGGATAGAACCTTCAAGATGTTCATTTTCTTCAAACAGTGGACTCTTATGTGACTGATATGCTCTAGGAAAGTCAGTTTTTTGTCAAAAACTAATCCTAAGAAACGGACACTATTTTTAACTGGGATGATCTGTTCTTTCAGCCTGAGTTCTGGGTCAGGATGGAGATTCCTTTTTCTGCAGAAATGTATACATGCAGTCTTTTGTACCGATATTCTATATCCATTTCTTTCTGTCCATTTTATGACTCTGTTAATGGCTACTTGCAATTGCCGTTCTATTGTCCTCATATGCTGCGCTTGATAAGAAATGCTGAAATCATCAGCATAAACTGTTGTAAAGATATTGTTCGGGATTTGTTCTATTATTGTGCTGAAGTGGACTGCAAAACGTGTGGCACTAAGTACAGATCCTTGAGGGACCCCTTCTTCTTGATAAAATATATTGGAAAGTGTATTGTTCATTCCAACTTGGAAGGTCCGATTCTTAAGGAAATTGTATATGTAGAGGGGTAGATGTCCTCTAAGGCCAAGTTGATGTAACCTTTTAAGTATACCATATCGCCACGTGGTATCATATGCCTTTTGGATATCAAAATTAACCATGACTTGGAGTTGTTTCCTGAGAAAAGCATTTCTTACTTAATTTTCCAGATGTATAAGTACATCCAAGGTACAGTGATTTTTTCTAAAGCCAAATTGTTCTGGGTTGAGAAGATCATTATTTTCTAGATACCATGTCAGTCTATTGTTGACCATTTTCTCTAAGATCTTGCCTAAGCAGCTAGTCAAAGCTATGGGACAGTAGTTCTGCAGGTCTGAGAGATCTTTTCCGTGTTTTGGGAAAGCTAGTATTATTGAGTGGTGCCATTTGTTTGGGAAAGAATTTAAAAGGTATATTTTGTTGTATAGATCTAATAGGGCTAATTGGGACTGTTCATCTAATTGTTGTACCATTGCATAATGGATTTCATCAGGACCGACTGCGCTGTGTTTCACCTGTCGCAGAGTTTGTTTTAGTTCTGCTGCCGTGAGTGGCAAGTTGTATTGTTCACACTGATTGGTAGAAAAGTTTAATTTTATTTTTTCGGCCTCTTTCTTGTACGTTTTGAAAGCTGTGGGGTATGCACAATTAGCAGATGTATTCGAAAAATTTTCAGCAAGCACGTTGACTATACCAAAGCTGTTTGTAACCAACTGTCCCTTCCAATTTAGCAATGGAGAGTGGTTTAATTGAGAATTGTTGGTCATCCTGCTGATCTTTTTCCAGATAAGTGTAGCTGGTGTGGAAATAGTTATAGTGGATGCAAATTTCATCCATGCAGCTTTTTTGCTTATTTTTTGCACTTTCCTGACCTTGGCTCTGACTCTCTTGAATTGTATCAGATTTTCCGTTGTTGGATTTTTGCGAAAAAGGTTGCAGGCTCTATTTCTCTCTTTTTTAGCTTCCCGGCACTCTTTGTTCCACCATGGTTTTGGATATATTCTGATGTTAGAAGATGTTTTAGGTATTGTCTTTTCCGCAGCTTGAAGCATACTATCAGTAACATAGGCTACTGATGTTTGTACTGATTCTCTTTTAATAATGTTGCGGTCTAGCTTGGCTAGTATCCTGAATGTTTCCCAATCTGCATCATATATTTTCCATCTGGGGTGCCTATTGGCTTGGCATGGCGTTTTTTCCATGATTTTCAAAATAATGGGGTAGTGGTCACTGCTCAATGGAGTCTCGTGCACACTCCATTTAGACATAGGGAACAGTGTTGAGGAACAGATTGATAAGTCTATTGCAGAACTGCTTTTGATGGAAGGTGGAAATATGTGTGTGTGCCGTCATTTAAAATCATTAGGTTGTTCTCGACAATTAATTTTTCTATTTGCTTACCCCTCTGGTCTATTTTGTGATCGCCCCATAGTGGGTGATGTCCATTTAGGTCACCTAAGATGCAGAATGGAGGTGGTAGTTGAGTGATCAGCTCTTCGAAATCCTTAAATCGGAATTCTTGATTAGGGGGTAGATATACTGAGGCTACGGTAATATTGAAGCCTATTGCTAGACGGGCTGCAACTGCTTCTAATGGTGTGTTCAATGGTATTGTTTGGGAAGGGGCATGTCTGTTAACTAGTATTGCAACTCTTCCTCTCGCTGTTCCATTCGTTATGCGATCCTTTCTATATGTGATATAATTTTTGATTATACTATTGTCCTGTGGTTTTAAATAGGTTTCTTGTAGGCAGATACTTAGTGGGTGGTACTGGGTGATGAGATCTATAACATCATTAGTGTTTGAGCGAAAACCTCGACAGTTCCATTGGATAATCGTATCTGTCATTTGGGGTTAGATGTTCCCTCGGATTGCTTCCTTGGGGGCTGATTTATTTTTGTCTACCTTGGTTTTGTCTTTTTTTGAAAAATAGGGTCTACCCGTATCCATTTCTTCTTCAGTAAAGATTTCGAGAACCGGTTCCTCTCCTTGGTTTCTTGCATCCGTCTCCATTTGTTCTGCAATCTTTTTTCCTGTACTACCTATCTTTTCTTTGTTTGCTTTTCTTCTTACATTTTCTGAATTATCTGGTGGGAAAGATAAAGGAGTATTGATAATCTTTTCTTGTTTTTGTGATGGAGATGGTTTGTAAAACTCACGAACCCATTCTGAGATGGAGAATTCAGGAGAATCTCCTGGGGGGATTGTAACATCCGTTTGTGTGCCACAACATTTTGAATTGGGTAGTTTAATTTCCGGAGCCTTTTTGATTGTGGTAATCTGCGCATATGAAGGTTTGTTTGCTATATTTATTGTAATTACCTTTTTGGCTTACTGATATGAAACTCCCTTTTCGGCTTTGTATTTTTGTATCATTTTTTCCTTCTTCCAAATTTCACACTCCCTTGAATATGCAGTGTGATCCCCTTTACAATTTACACATTTATGGTTTCCAGCTGTGCAAGTAGAAGTGGCATGTTCTTGCGAACCACAGTTTCCACATGTTAATTTTCCTCTACATACTGTCTGTGAGTGACCAAACTTCTGACAGTTGAAACAACGGAGAGGATTCGGGATGTACGGTCTTATATTGCAGTGCAGATATCCAACTTTTACTGATCTGGGTGGTTTGGTTTGGTTTGGTTTGGGGTTTATTGGCGCATCAGCAACTGAGGGTATAATGCGCCAAATACCGGTCATATATAAAAGGTGAAAATATTCAGTGACCTAAGTAGTTAGGCCACCATGTCAAGATATAAAAGGAGTAAAAGTACAAAACATATGAGCAAAGGAATGCCAAATGAATTTTAAATTCGATTAAAAAGGTTTACTGATTTTAAAAAGTTAAAAACAGCAGACACATTGTCATTGTCGGATAAAATCTGACTGAGTGTATAAGGCTCAGCCAGAGGACTAAAAGCGGTAAAATAAAAATCACGTTCGTGTCTAAAACGTGGACACTCGGTTAAAATGTGGCGTATACTTAAATAGGTGTCACAATTCTCACACATAGGACAGTCATCTGCCCTCAGCAAAAAGGCATGTGTAAGATGACTGTGTCCTATGCGGAGCCGAGCTAATACAACTTCCTCTCTGCGATTCCTGCGCAGACTAGACTGCCAATGTCCGATTACAGGCTTTATCTGATAGAGCTTGTTTGTGACTTGCTCATGCCAGGATTGTTGCCATTGGGACAGTAATTTATCGTGTATTAACTGCCTGTAGTCTGTATAGGGGACTAACAGGCAATAACTGTTTTGGGGTTCGGGTGACCTGGCCGCAGCATCTGCCAGTTCATTTCCCACTATCCCAATGTGGCTTGGAATCCAGCAGAAACGAATGTCAAATGAACACTCAAACAAGGAATGCAACGTCTGCTGAATCCGGGTCACAAATGGATGAGGATTATACCTCCTACCCGATAAAGCCTGCAGTGAACTTAGAGAATCAGTGTACACCATACACTTTTGGTACCTATGGGTTTTAATGTGGTCCAAGGCTAACTCTATAGCATACAACTCAGCTGTATATATGCTGCATTGTTGGGGAATCTTTCCAGATATAGAAAGACCTGGAAAGATAGCAGCACATCCAACAGACAACTCCGACTTCGAGCCATCAGTGAAGATAGGCAAGAAGTCGGAATATTCGGTCCGGTGGGCAGCGTAGAGTTGGTGGTAGACAGAAGATGGAGTTGTGGACTTTCCCCAATTTTTAAGGGAGAAGTCGCATGATGGAATGCGAGCATGCCAGGGTGGAAGTGATTGCCTTGGTGACTGGGCAACATTGTCTACCGTGATGTCGAGCTCTCTGAGCAGATCTTGGACACGGATACCAAAAGGCCGATTGGCAGTCTGACGAGTGTTATATAAGTTTTCCCATTGTGGCTTGAAAACGGACGTCCACGTAGGGTTGTCTGGCAGGGATTTTAATTTAACAGTATATTTTAAAGACAATTGCTTTTGTCGCAATGACAGTGGTGGTTCAGATGCTTCAACATATAAACTCTGGACAGGGGATGTTCTAAATGCTCCAGTAGCAATTCGGATGGCTTGGTGGTGGACTGGGTCCAGCCATCTAAGTACGCTGTTTCTAGCCGATGTGTACACTTGGGACCCATAGTCTAGTTTAGATCGGACAAGTGCACGATAGAGGCTGAGCAAAGTGGAGCGGTCTGCTCCCCATTTATTGGAGGAAATAGAGCGTAGGAGATTCAGCCCTCTTGTGCACCTTGTCCGAAGTTGACGAATGTAAGGTAAAAATGTCAACTTCTTGTCGAAAATGAGCCCCAAGAATTTTGTCTCAGGTGCTACTGGAATGATGTCTTGTCCGAGTTTAAGTTCTGGTTCAGGGTGAAGGTTCCGTTTGCGACAAAAGTGTACGCAAACGGTCTTCTGTGGCGAGAACTTAAAACCATTAGTCACTGCCCAAGAGTTGACGTGGTCTATGGCATGCTGCAATTGTCTTTCGATGACCCTCATATTGCATGACTGCAAAAAGATGCTAAAGTCATCTACAAAGAGGGCACTGTTTACGGTAGGAGGAAGTTGTTCGGTTATAGAGTTAACTTTGATTGCAAAAAGCGTAACGCTTAAAACTGATCCCTGTGGAACTCCCTCTTCTTGGCAGAATGGTCGGGAGAGGGTGGATCCCACACGAACTTGAAAAGACCGGTCTGTAAGGAAGTTTTTGATAAAGAGGGCAATGTGTCCTCTAAGACCAAAGTTATATATATCTTTTAAAATTCCATATCTCCAAGCCGTGTCATACGCTTTTTCCATATCAAAGAAAACTGACACCTGGTGCTCACGTTTTAGGAAAGCATCACGTATAGATGTTTCCAAGCGGATTAAATGGTCAAGTGTTGACCGATTCCTTCGGAAGCCACACTGTATCCTGGAAAGGAGGTCATTAGCTTCTAAATACCACAAGAGACGAGCATTGACCATTCTTTCCAGGATCTTGCACAAGCAGCTCGTCAGAGCAATAGGACGGTAATTGTTTGGTGTTTTTGGATCCTTTTCTAGTTTCGGAAAGGGAAGGATAGTTGCCACATGCCACGAGTCCGGAAATGTCTCTTCAATATAGATTCTATTATAGAGACAGAGCAAAAGATCCATGGATTCCGATGAAAGATGTTTAATCATCTCATAATGGATGTCGTCTGGCCCAACAGCACTCGCCTTGGAGAGTAAGAGTGCTGCTTTCAGCTCCCACTGTGTAAAGGGCTGATTGTATTCCTCGCGATTGTTAGAGGACAGCTTTAGGTGATGTTTTTCTGCTCTCTGCTTGTTTGCGAGGAACTCTGGGGGGTAAGCTGTTTCTGAAGACACTTTAGCAAATGTCTCCCCTAGAGTATTTGCAATTGCAGTTAGATCTGCAATTGTACATCCATTATGTTCCAGGATCGATGAAGGGTGTGAGTTGTATTTGCCCTTCATTTTCCGAACTTTGTCCCAGATGGCTTTGGGATTGGCGGCCCTTGTAAGGGAAGATGTAAATTTGATCCAAGATTCCTTTTGGCTCTGACGTCTAATGTACCGTGCTTTGGCACGTTCACGTTTAAAGGCTATTAAATTATCTGTGGTGGGGTAACGGCGGAAAAATCCCCATGCTTTGTTTTGAGCCTTCCTAGCCGCTGTGCATTCTCCATTCCACCATGGTTTTGGAAAACGTGGAAAACGGGACGATGTCCTGGGAATTGCAACTGCTGCTGCCTGGGCTATACTTTCTGTGACGTTTTTAACTGCCTCATTAATTGACTCCTGGCTGACTATGGTGGTATTAAACGTTGCCAGATGACGAAAGGCATTCCAGTCGGCATGATCGATCTTCCAACGTGGTATCCTCGACTGGTGACATTGTCTCCCATTTGAAATGGTGGATAACACGGGGAAGTGATCACTACCATAAAGGTTATCTTCAACCTCCCATGTACTCAGAGGCAGGAGGGAAGAGGAGCAGATGGAAAGATCAATAGCAGTAAATGTACGGGTTTGTTTGTTTGTTTGTTTGTTTTAGGGTTTTATGGCGCATTAGCATCTAAGGCTATAATGCGCCAAGTCAAAAGGATGTAGAATATAAAACTATAATATTAAAATTATTTGTATATTATTGTAAAATAATATACGATATAAATCGTTCATATAGCATAAAACGATAAAAATATTTTAAATAGAATTATTTAGATTAATAAGTTGTAAAAACTTAAAAACAGCTGACACGTTGTCATTGTCCGATAAAACCTGTCTGAGTGTATAAGGTTCAGACAGATGGCTAAAACATAAACGGCGGTCATTATAAAAGGACGGACATTCAATTAAAATATGACGGACTGTTAAAATGGTGTCACAATTTCTGCACATAGGACGATCGTCTGCCCTCAGCAAATAGCAGTGTGTCAAGTGACAATGTCCTATGCGGAGTCGAGATAGAACAACTTCCTCTTTTCGGTTCCTGCGCAGACTAGACTGCCAATGTTCAATTACAGGCTTAATCTCATATAACTTGTTTGTAATCTGTCCATGCCATGAGTGTTGCCATTGGGATACCAGTTTCTTTCGAATTACCGACCTGTAGTCTGTATAGGGGACTAACAGGCAAGAGTTAAATAGGTTTGCTGATTTGGCTGCAGTGTCTGCCAAATCATTTCCTGAGATCCCAATGTGGCCTGGGATCCAGCAGAAACGAACATCAAATCGAGATTTTACAAGGAAGTGCAGCTTCTGCTGTATCCGAGTGAGAACAGGATGAGGGTTGAACCTCATCGATGATAAAGCCTGCAATGAACTCAGAGAATCGGTATATATAATATATTTTTTGGGTGGGTGGTTCGTATGCGATCTAAGGCTAGCTCAACCGCATGCAGCTCTGCAGTGAACACACTGCATTCGTTGGAGATCTGCTCAGATACCGTGGTATCTGGGAAAACAGCTGCAGATCCAACAGACATTTCTGACCTCGAGCCATCTGTGTAGATGGGCAAGAAGTCAGCATGTTCAGAGCGATCAGCTAAAAAGAGCTGCAGGTAGACGGTGGACGAAGTATTGTCCTTTCTCCAGTTGTTAAGGGAGAAGTTGCAGTTTGGGACACGAGCATGCCAGGGTGGAAAAGGTTGCCCTGGTGATGGGGCAACATTGTCTAATGTGATGTTCAAATCGTTGAGAAGCCTTTGGATACGAATACCGAATGGTAAATTGGCAGTCTGGCGAATGTTATACAGATTTTCCCAACGTGGCTCAAAAACGGTTGTCCACGTCGGATGGTCTGGCAGGGATTTCAGTTTCAAAGCATACTGTAGAGACAACTGTTTCCTGCGAAGCGATAACGAGGGCTCATTCGCTTCGACATAGAGGCTATGGACAGGAGAAGTTCGAAATGCTCCTGTGGCAATACGGATAGCCTGATGGTGGATGGGATCCAGCCATCGGAGTACGCTGAGTCTAGAGGATGCGTATACCTGGCACCCGTAATCTAACTTAGATCGTACGAGCGCACGATAGAGGCGCAAAAGGGTACATCGGTCAGCGCCCCAGGAATGTGAGGAGATTGCACGTAGGATGTTCAAACCTCTCGTGCACTTCGCACGTAGTTGACGGATGTGTTCCAGAAAGGTCAGCTTCTTATCGAATATAAGCCCCAAAAATCTAGTCTCAGGTACTACTGGGATTGCATTTTGTCCAAGCCTCAGTTCAGGTTCAGGGTGAAGATTGCGCTTTCTGCAAAAATGCATGCAGACAGTCTTTTGTGCAGAGAACCTGAACCCATTATTCGTTGCCCATGAGTTCAAATGGTCAATGGTACGTTGCAGTTGCCTCTCAATTACCCTCATGTTGCAGGAATGACAGAATATGCTAAAATCATCAACATAGAGGGCACAGTTTACAGTTGGAGGAAGTTGTTCTGTGACGGAATTCACTTTAATGGCAAAAAGCGTAACACTTAAAACGGATCCTTGAGGTACTCCCTCCTCTTGGATAAAAGAGCGAGAGAGAGTAGATCCTACACGGACTTGGAAAGATCGGTGACATAAAAAGTTTTTAATAAAATTGGGGAGATTACCTCTAAGGCCGATGCTGTAGAGGTCTTTTAAAATTCCAAATCTCCAAGTTGTGTCATAAGCTTTTTCCATAACGAAGAACACTGACACCAGGTGTTCTCGTTTTAAAAAGGCATCTCGAATGGAAGTTTCGAGCCTGATTAAGTGGTCCAAAGTTGACCTATTCCTACGGAAGCCGCACTGAAATCTGGAGAGGAACCCATTAGCCTCCAAATACCAGATAAGGCGGGCATTGACCATTCTCTCCAGAATTTTGCACAGACAGCTAGTCAGAGCAATAGGACGGTAGTTCGTTGGGATTTTGGGATCCTTTCCTGGTTTAGGAAAGGCAAGCACGATTGCCTTATGCCAGGAATCCGGAAACTGCTCTTCTTGAAATATTCTGTTATATAGAAAAAGCAGTTGGTCCATGGATTTTGCAGACAGATGTTTGATCATATCATAATGGATAAGATCTGGTCCGGCAGCACTTGCCTTGGTAAGAGTTAGAGCTGTTTCTAACTCTTCCGTGGTAAAGGGCCCGTTATAGGTATGAGACCTTCTTGATGTAAAGTTTATTGGCTGTTTTTCACATTTATCTTTCCAGACCAGAAATTCTGAGGAGTAAGCAGATGTTGACGAGATGGCAGAAAAGGTCTCCCCAAGTGCATTGGCTATTGCAGTTGGATCTGCAATAACGCATCCATTATACTCCAGGACCGATGAAGGGTGCGATGTATATTTACCCTTCATTTTCCGGATTTTGTCCCATATAGCTTTACTGCTGGTTGACTGGGTAATGGTGGATGTAAAGCGGACCCACGATTCCTTTTGGCTCTGACGACGAATATATCGCGCTTTCGCGCGTGCACGTTTGAAGGCTAAGAGATTGGCTGTGGTAGGATATCGTCGGAATATCCCCCAAGCTTTATTTTGTGCCTTTTTTGCTGCTGTGCATTCAGTATTCCACCAAGGTTTTGGAAATGGTGGAAACCGGTTAGATGTTTTCGGAATTGTAGCTGCAGCTGCATGGACAATTCTTTCTGTGATGTACGCCACTGCATCATTGATAGGCTCCCGACTGACTGTACTGATGTTAAAATCTACCAGGTGTTGAAAGGTGTTCCAGTCAGCCTGATCAATCTTCCATCGCGGTAACCTAAAAGGTGAGCATGGCATCCCTTTAAGTAGGCTGGTTATCACGGGGAAGTGATCACTTCCATAAAGATTCTCCTCTACCTCCCAGTTGATTGAAGGAAGGAGAGAGGGGGAGCATATAGACAGGTCGATAGCAGAGAACGTACGGGTAGGCATGTGGAAAAAGGTGTTACTTCCCACATTTAGGAGGGATAGGTCATTGTCATTGAGCATATGCTCTATGACACGCCCCCTTCTGTTAACATTTGCACTACCCCACAGGGTGTTATGTCCATTAAAATCGCCCAGGAGTAATACAGGAGTAGGCAGCTGCACAATGAGATCATCAAGGTCCGTCTGGGAGATATCAGCCCCAGGTGGTAAATAAACTGAGCAGACTGTTATTAAAAAACCTACCGTAAGGCGAACCGCTACCGCTTCTATGTTGGTGGTAAGCGCAATAGTTTGATATGGGTATGGTTGCCCAGAATTATAGCAACACCCCCATGAGCAGGTCCATCCTGAGTTCTGTCTTTTCGAATGATAGTGGTGTTATGAAGCGAAGCGTTTTCAATTGCCTTCAGGTATGTCTCTTGTAAGCAAAAGCAGACTGGCTCATGTTTTTGCAGAAGGGCCTTGATGTCATCATTGTTTCGCCGGAATCCACGACAGTTCCACTGTAGGAATTTAGCCATTATTTTGGCTTGGTGGGTCCATCAGGCGGCTTCCGAGGTGCTGAGGGCTTACCTTTTTCAGTCCTGGATTTATCCTTCCTGGGGAAGTACGGACGCTGTCCAGTGTCCATTTCCTCCTCAGCAAAGAGCTCCAAGACTGAGTCTTCTTGTACCTCCTTCTGCTCTACGTCCATGTTTTCTTGGGTTGTAGGTGGTATTTCACCTTTCTTATTCTTTTCTTTCGTGATTGCTTTTGTTATTTGTGGAGCATTAGGAGGTACTGATATAGGAGTGGCAGCTGATTGGTCCTTCTGTGCAGGTTTTTGGGAGCTTAAAAGATAACGTGCGATAGGGGTAAATGATTCTTTTGGAGGGATGGACATGTCCGTCTGAGTTCCAATGGAACACCTCCCTGCTACCTTCTGGGCGTAGGTAGGTTTTTTGATGTTGAGAGGTTTCACTGCTTTCCTTGCCTCCTGATACGATATGTTTAGCTCTGCCTTCAGCCGTTGAATTTCTTTTTCTTCTTTCCACCTCTGGCATGCTCGTGAATAGGCTGGATGTTCGCCTTCACAATTAATACAGGTGGGTTTTGCGGCTGAACATGCTGTTGTTTCGTGGTCCTTTGCGCCACATCGAGCGCATGCAAGGACTCCGCGGCAGGCCATTTGAGAATGTCCATATTTCTGGCATTTAAAACACCGTAAAGGGTTTGGAACATATGGACGCACTGGACAGTTGATGTAGCCAGCTTTAATCTCATCAGGAGGTTTGGGAGAGTTAAAAGTCAGGATAACACTCCTGGTTTTAACAAGTTTCCCATCCCTACGCGCACTAATTCTCTTGACGGCTATAACTCCCTGAGGTTTCAGTTCCAAGCAGATTTCCTCCTCGGTTACGTCGAGAAGGTCCCATTCCGAAATGACACCTCTCGATGAGTTTAGTGTTCTATGTGGTGTTACTGTTATGGGTATTCCTCCGATTGATGTTGCACGGAGTAGCTGCTCAGACTGCCTGTCAGTTTTGGTTTCGATTAAGAGGTCTCCAGAACGGAGCCTCTTAACTGACTTGGGTGAACCTGCTAACCCATCTAACCCTTTCTGTATGAAGAAGGGCGACATTTTGCCAATCGATTTTTCTGTGGTAGAATGAATTATTAAAAATCTTGGAACAGGCCCTGATGATATTTCTGTTCGCTGCCTCTTTGTAGCAATAATGCTATCTGCTTCACTGTCTAAATTTTCAGATAGGGACCGGATTGGGGCCCCTGAAGGAGTAAGTTTCTCAGGATTCATATAGTTTTTTAAATTGTTCAGTGCCCGGGCTCCCCACCCACCACGGAGCCCAAAGGGACGCCCACTACCCGGCATGCAATAAATGCGCTCGGGAGTGGGACGCCAGGGCTACCCAGACACTATACCCGCACCGCCGCCAGCCTGAATCCTGTCCCTCGGACCATGAGGGTAGGGGCGTGGCATTGTCACGGTTGACCCTCGCAGGCGAGCCTACTAGCCGATTGATCCTAGCCGGGCCTTCCAGGACCACCCGTCTTGTCGAAGCAGGGGCCAAAGTGGTGTATTGAAGCTGGGCCCCTCAACCACCAGGATCCCCCTTTCCGAATTTCCACGGGTCGCAGCGCACGGCAAACACGCCGGATTCCATTGATGTAAGCCCGGAACCTGGGCTGTGGGCGTTGGATCCCAGTGATGCTAGTCTGGAAGTCCAGCAGCGTCACTGGGAGGTCCCCTCACCACGTACAGGTGCCCACGTCGAGGGGAAATGTACGGGTAGCCGTGTGGAAAAAGGTGTTAGATCCCACATTTAGAAGGGCCAGATCATTGTTTTCAAGCAATCGCTCGATAATCCGACCCCTTCTGTTGATGTCAGAACTACCCCACAGCGGATTATGTCCATTAAAATCCCCTAATAATAGGAAAGGGGGTGGCAGTTGCTTAATGAGATCATCCAGGTCTGCCTGGGCGGTGTCGTTCCCAGGTGGCAAATAAATGGAGCAAACAGTTAGTAGGAACCCTACTGTAAGACGAACTGCTACAGCCTCTAGATTAGTGGTAAGAATCACAGCTTGAAAGGGGGTGTGGTTACCCACAAGGATAGAAACTCCTCCGTGGGCAGGTCCATCCCCAGCTCTGTCTCTGCGAATAACTGAGCAGTTACGTAAGTAAGGATCTTCATTTGCCGTTAAATATGTCTCCTGTAAGCAAAAGCAAGTTGGTTCATGCTTACTCAGGAGGGCCTTGATGTCATCTCTATTTCTACGAAATCCACGGCAATTCCATTGGAGAAATTTAAATGTACCCATTATTTTGATTTACTGGGTCCGTCTGGTGGCTTCCGAAGGGCTGAGGGCTTCATTTTCTCAGTCCTGGGTTTATCTCTCTTTGGAAAGACTGGACGTTGGCCTGTATCCATTTCTTCTTCGTCTTTCGCAAAGAGTTCCAGGACAGGGTCGTCCTGTACCTTCTTATTTTCGACATCCATTGTCTCTTGAATTGTAGATGTCTGCTCCCCTTTCTTCTTGGTTTCTTTAGTACTCTGTTTTGGAAGTGGTGGAGCACTAGGAGGTACGGATATAGCAGTGGCGGCTGACTGTGATTTTTGGGTGGGCTTTTCGGAACTTAATAAATAGCGCGCAATGGGGGTAAAAGACTCCCTTGGTGGAATACTCATATCAGTCTGAGTACCAATGGTACTTTTCCCAGAAGCTTTCTGGGCATATGAGGGCTTGGCGCTATTTATAGGTTGGATGCGTCTTCTGGCCTCCTGATAGGAGATGTTTAGCTCTGTTTTTAGTTTCTGAATTTCCTTCTCCTCTTTCCACCGCTGGCATGCTCGAGAGTATGCAGGGTGTTCCCCTTGGCAGTTTGTACAACTTGGCTTAGAAGCTAAACATTCCTTGCTCTCATGGTCTTTAGCACCACAGCGAGCACAGGCGGGGTTGCCACGACAAGCTGTTTGAGAGTGGCCATACTTTTGGCATTTAAAGCACCTCAGTGGGTTAGGGATATAAACCCTCACTGGGCAGTTTAAATAGCCTGCTTTTATGGAACTTGGAGGCCGTGGGGTGTTAAACGTTACGATGAGAACTCGGGTAGGGACGAGATTCCCATCCTTCCGCATCGATATTCTTTTGACAGCCGTCACTCCTTGCTCTTTAAGTTCAGAGCAGATCTCTTCTTCAGAAACATGAAGAAGATCCCACTCTGATATGACACCGCGTGAGAAATTCAAGGTTTTATGGGGAGTAACGATGATCGGTAATCCCCCTAAAGATGTGGCTTTCAGTAGTTGCTGTGCATGTTTTTGGCTTGCAGCCTCAACTAAAATGTCTCCAGAACGTAGCCTTTTGACAGATTTTGGGGATCCTGTCAACCCTTCTAATCCTTTCTGGATGAAAAAGGGTGACATTTTCTCGAGTGCCTGCTCTCCGGTGGAATGGAGAATGAGGAAAAGCGGTGTGACAGATGGTGGTGTATCCTCAGTTCTGGCTCTTTTTGCACAAGTATTTTCTGTGGTTTCGTCTCGGTTAGGTACGGGCCTTGTTAGGGCCCCAGAAGAAATAGAATTTAAATTACTCATAAGAGTAAAGAAAAAGTGTCTGATGCCTAAGTACCTCACCCACCACGGAGCCCTACGAGGGGGCGCCCACTCGTGAACTAGCAGGTACTGCGTACACGAATGGGACGCCGAGTTCGCTTAGAACACCATACCCACGTTTCCAATAGGTCTTTATCCCGTCCCAGGACCAAAGGGAGGGAGACTTATTGGAACGCAGTTGACCCTAGCAGTGTAATACCACCCGCCGATTGATCCCAGTCGGGCCGGTCCGGGACCACCCGTCTCATCGAAGCAGGGGCCAAAGTGGTGTATTAAGGCTGGGCCCCTCAACCACCAGGATCCCCCTTTCCGCTTCCACGGGTCGCGGCGCACGGCTGCACACGCCGGATTCCAAAGATGTAACCCTGGAACCAAGGTATGGGCGTTAGATCCCAGTGATGCTAGTCTGGAAGTCCAGCAGCGTCACTGGGAGGTCCACTCACCACGTACAGGGGCCCACGTCGAGGGGACTGATCTGGGTGATTTAGGCGTGTTGAAAGTGAGTATCAGATTCCTGGTGGGGGTGATTATCCCTTCTTTTTTAATTGTAATTCTTTTAACACTGATGACTCCTTGTTCCTGAAGTTCCATTTGAATTTCCTCTTCGGGCACATTTAGAAGATCCCATTCCGTAATGACACCTTTTGAAGTATTTAATGTATGTGCGGGGATACTATTACTGGTATTCCTGCAAATGTTGTCATTTGTAATAATTTTTCTGAGTGTTTAGCATTGGCCGTTTCTACCAAAATGTCGCCTAATTTTAGTCTTTTAACTTGTTTTGGTGGCCGACATAACTCTCAAGAATCTTTTGTATGAGAAAGGGTGACAATTGTCCTACCGCTTTCTCAGTATTTGAGTGTACAATAATATATGTTGGAGAAATTAAAACTTGAGAGTCAGTTTTTAATCTCTTTGTGGAGACAGAGTCATTTCTATCGCCTTTTCTGATTGCCTTAGAGGTGTCACCGAAAGAACTAGATTTCTCATATCGTGGATCGGTTCTATTCGGGTCCGTTGACCCAGTGGATTCCTGGGTATTGGAGTCAGTTCGCTCCATTTCGCCCTGAAAGGGAGAGCTTTTCCCTTCCAGGTTACCGGCCCCGCCACGTGGAGGCAGGAGCAGTGCCGCCCTGTGACCAAGCACTAGGTTAGTAATTAAGATATAACAGAAAATAAAAGGGAAAGAGAAGGTTGCTTTCCTTCTTAATCTAGTAAAGTTGCTTTCTTTACTATGGATTATTTAATTGTGTGTTAATAAATGCTTTAAATAAGGAAACGATTTCTACTTCAAGAAAGAGCGCTAATTCAGAGCAAAAAGTCACTTGATCACAGAATCGCTTGGCACTTGGGGCCTCTGTATAGGGGACTGACAGGCAATGATTATCCAGGGAAATGGCCGATTTGGCAGAGGCATCAGCCGATTCATTTCCCCGGATCCCAATGTGGTTTGGGACCCAGCAAAAGCGAATATCGAATTCTAATTTCTTGAGAGAAAAAAGAATCTGCCGGTTCCTGGACAGGATCGGATGAGGGTTAAAACTCACCGATACCAGAGCCTGTAACACGCTCGATGAATCGCAATAAATCATATACCTCTGGTAGTAGCGATTTTTAATGTGATCTAGGGCTCTTTGTATTGCATGCTTGTTGTTGTTGTTGTTGCTTCGGGTTTTTTTGGCACAAGGGCCTCCTGGGCCATATTGTGCCTTTTCATTATTAACTTATGACTGAGTTATTAATATAACTGTTGTCAGAGGCCATTATATACATTTATGCTCTTCAAGTATCTAAACAGTGCTTCAAAATTTGCATTATTTCCAAGTATGTGTAGTAAATTTAAAGGTTCCAGCAGATTGGATGCAGAATAAAAAGTGGATTTCCGGTTACTTGAATAATTAGGGCATTCTATTAGATTATGTTTGATTGTTAGCTGAGTCTGACAGAATGAACAGTGAGGTGGGTTTTCTCCCATAAGCAAGAACAAATGAGTTGTATATGTGTGTCCAATACGGAGTCTTGCCAAAATCACTTCTTCACGTCTGCTTTTCCTGAAACTAGGAGTCCACAACTGAGGTTCTTTTTTAATCTGAAACAGTTGATTATTCACTTGGGTTTGCCACAGATTAGTCCATTGAAGCCCACATGCTGTTTTAATAGTGGATTTATGATCAATGTGTGGGACTTTCAGATGACAGAGTGATCTATTTGTAGGATGTTTAGCAGCACGATCTGCACTTTCATTACCTGGGATGCCGACATGCCCAGGGATACAGCAGAAGGTAACCAACTGTTTGGATGTTTGATATCGGTATAATTGAGACCGTATCTATTTCAGAATGGGTAGTTGGGAAGAAGTAGTAGATTGAATGGCAGTGACGGCACTTAAGGAGTCGGTGTATATAAGAGCTTTTTGATTTGCTGTTTGGTTATATTATCTAGAGCTAGTTTTATTGCATACAGTTCTGCGGTATAGATACTGCATTCTGTAGGAAGAGACACAGCTATTGAAAAAGCAGAAGAAATTGCTGCAGCACCTACAGCTTCATCTGTTTTGGAGCCGTCTGTATATATGTGAAATTTCTCTACGTTTTCTAAGGCGTGGGCTTTATGCACTGCTGGAAGTTGTTGTTTGGCAGGGAGCCTTTTCTCCATCTCAGAAAGAAATTATCACAGAGATGTTGTTTGTTTGTTTGTTTGTTTTAGGGCTTTACGGCGCAAGGACAGCAAAAGCCATAATGCGCCTAGATATGGTGATATTAAGATACATAGTTATATATGTGTAGATGATATTCAAAATTATATCGTGTTGTATAGTTTTATCTGTTTGAGGAAATCAAAAATTTTGGTCACATGTGGTGTGTCTGCTAGTAGGTCAGAAATGCTGAGAGAGGTGTTCGTCGTGCGAAATGAGATAAACATAGCTTGTCGCTCAGTACTGTACTTGGGACAATCAATAAGTAGATGATGGACAGTGAGCTGGGTGTTACAGTTTGTACACGATGGCGGGTCTGTGGCTGCAAGCAAATAAAGATGTGTTAGGTGCGTGCAGCTACTGACCCGCCATCGTGTACTGTGGCTGCAAGCAAATAAAGATGTGTTAGGTGCGTGTGGCCTATCCTTAATCGGGCTAGTACAACATCTTCATGTCGGTTTTCACGTATACTAGATCTCCATGGTTTAAGACCTTTTTTATGCCAAGTAGCTTATTGTTGACCTGATTCTGCCAGATATGTTGCCATTTTTGAAGGCATCGTTTATTTATAATGCACTTATAGTCAGATTCAGGTGTAGTGAAGGATTGGTCTATAGGATCGGTAGCAGTTTTGGCAGCTAGGTCGGCCTGTTCATTACCAGGAATTCCAGCGTGACCAGGAATCCACATAACAGAACTTGTTGTTTATTCTGGTTTAATTTAGTCAGAGTGTTCCAGATCTGTCTAAGTAAGGGGTTATCATTTTTTGTATTGCGTTGTATGGTTTGGATAGCACTAATGGAGTCGGTATAAATAACGCTGTGCAGTTTAGTTCTTGAGAGTGTGTAGTTTAAGGCCATGTGGAGTGCACAGAGTTCTGCAGTATAGCTGCTACATTGAATGGGGAGTTTTTTGGACAAAGTGATGTTAGGAAATACTGCTGCTGCACCAACATGATTGTCTGTTTTAAACCCGTCTGTGTAAATTTGTGTGTACTGGCCGTGCTGGGTTCTCAATGCGGCGTACATTTGCAGTATGTTCTGTTGAGATAAGGTGTGTTTTCCCCAGGCTGTCAATGAAAAGTCACACGGTGGTATATAATATGTCCAAGGTGGGACTGTATGAGAGGCAGTGGGCTGTATCTTACTAAAGTAAATTTGCCAATCGGCCTGCAATGCGCAAAGACGTATCCCGGTTGGTGGATTTATTGATGGATAGGCTCGGTATAGGTTTACCCATTTAGGAGAGAAAACGTCCGTTCCAAGTGGGATGGTTTTGATGCCCTTTGTGTTTTGCTGCATAGTGTAATAAAAGCATTTGTCTGCGTAGCTGAAGGGAGGTTTCATGTGCCTCAGCATATAGGCTGTGGACAGGTGATGTACGGTATGCCCCCAGTGCAAGACGAAGAGCACTGTGGTGCACAGGATCAAGCCAGCTTAAAGCGCTTTGTCTAGCAGAGCTATAAACTACAGAACCATAGTTTAGACGTGAACGTATTAGCGCATGGTACAACTGTAATAGTGTGTATCGGTCAGCTCCCCATGTTGTGCCTGATAGAACTCTTAAGATATTTAGCTTTTTTTAGACAGGCAATCCTGAGTGTTTTTATATGTTCCAGGAAGGTGAGTTTTTGGTCAAGTATCATCACACCAAGAAAGCGGACACTAGGGACAACTGGTATGATTTGATTTTCTAGTCGAAATTCTGGGTGTGGATGTAGATTACGCTTCCTGCAAAAGTGTATACCGACAGTCTTTTGGGTTGAGAGGCGAAAACCATTGTTTTAGGCCCATTTTGCTATTTTGTTGATTGTACATTGCAGCTGTCTCTCTACCATTCGCATATTAGGCGAATGGCAGGCGATACTAAAGTCATCGGCATACAGGGTAGTGGATATTGCTTGTGGCAGGTCCTGTGTTATTGAATTCATTTTTATATTAAAAAGGGTAGCACTTAGCCCTGATCCTTGTGGCACTCCTTCTTCCTGAATGATGTGCCGACCGGTCTAGCCGGGTGGGTATAGTGCCTGCCTGGCAACCCGAAGCTCGCGGGTTCGAATCCCGCCTCGGGCTTGGATTAAAGTACTGCAAAAACCTTGGGAGGCGCATTATGGCCACAGAAGCTGATGCGCCAACAACTACCAAAAAAAAAAAAAAAAAAAAAATCTTCCTGAATGAACTTTGAAGATAAGTGGTTGTGAAATCGAACTTGAAATGAGCGGTGTTGTAGGAAGTTTCTTATAAACTGTGGTATGTGTCCGCGTAATCCCAGATCGTATAGATTTCGCATTATACCATATCTCCAGGCAGTGTCAAATGCTTTTTCAATGTCAAATAGGACCATCGCAAGATGTTCTTTGCGTACGAAGGCGTCACGGATGTTTATTTCTCTCTTAATCAAAAGGTCAAGAGTGGATCTAAATTCACGAAAGCCACACTGCACTGGATTCATAAGGTTATTTCGAGCTAGAAACCAGGATAACCGAGCGTTGATCATTTTTTCCATTACCTTGCATATGCAGCTGGTGAGGGCAATAGGTCGATAATGCTGCGGTTTTGAAGAATCTTTTCCAGGTTTTGGAAATGCCAAAACATAAGCATGCCGCCATTTGTCAGGGAAAGTGTTTTCTTTGAATATTCTGTTGTAGAGCAATAATAGTGTCTTGAGTGCAGATTCAGTAAGTTTTGCTATCATTATGTAATGTATTCCATCTGGACCTGCTGCACTGAGTTTAGTGGAGGCTAGAGCATGATGTAATTCTGACATTGTAAAAGGGAGATTGTATGCAGCACTGGATGTTGATTCAAAATTAATTGAGTGTTTTTCAGCTTTGCTTTGAGTGTCTGGAATTGTGGCGAGTATAATGTCACAACTGATATTTCCATGAAAGATCTACCTAGAGCGTTTGCAATCTCCTCTGGCTTTGTAATATCAGAGCCATTTACATTGAGCATGGGAAAGTTGACACTTGGATGTTTTGCATACATACGCTGTATTTTGGCCCAATTTGTTTGGGTTTTTGTCGTTTTTGTAATTGTGGAAGCGAAACGCCTCCATGCTTCCCTTTTGCTGGTCTGTTTAACTCGTTTTGCTTTTGCACTTGCCCTTTTAAAGCATATCCGGTTTTCTGATTTTGGAAACTTTCTGAAGATGTTCCATGCTCAGTTCTTCTCTTTTTTTGCGGCACTACATTCATTATTCCACCACACTTTAGAGCGGGTCGATATTTTAGTGGATCGTTTCGGAATTGCTTTGTCCGCTGCTTGCAGTATTTTGTTAGATATATGTTCTACTGCCAAGTTTATGGGTGTTTGTTGGACTTGTTTTTCTCTTAGTGTAGCTAGCTGCTTGTACATATCCCATTAAGCTTTGGAGAATATCCGTTTTGGAATTCGGTAAAAAATATGGGGAACGCTTGTATCAATGCGGCATATCACAGGGTAATGATCACTGCCCAGTGGGTTGCTGTGAATAGTCCATCCGAACAGAGGGTATATCCGAACTGAGCATAAAGAGACATCAATAGCTGAGGTAGATCCTGTAGGAAGATGCGTATAAGTGTGCGCTCCATTATTGAGATTTATCAGATTGTGTTGATCAAGTAATTTTTCTATAGTTTTTCCACGCTTGTCCAGGTTATGGTTTCCCCCTAGCTGATGGTGGCTGTTCAGGTCTCCTAGGATACATTAGGGTTTGGGAAGCTGGATCACTAGTTGTTCTAATTCAGCGTAGCTTATGTTTTGGTTAGGTGGTAAGTATAATGAGACTATGGTTAAATCAAAGTTGACATTGATTCGTGCAGCAACTGCTTCAAGATTTGTCTTTAGTGGGATTGCTTTTGAGGGTATCTGGGAGTTGATGATCAGCGCTACTCCTCCACGTGCAACGTTGTTCAGATTGTGGGCAACACGATCTTGTCGATGTATTATGTATTTCTGAAGGGAAACAATTATATTTGGTGTTAGATTGGTTTCTTGTAGACAGAAGGCAATAGGATCATACTGCGAAAGGAGATCTCGGATGTCAGCCAAATTACTGCGATAGCCTCTGCAGTTCCATTGTAAGAAAGTAAACATTATTTTGGCCCTCGATTTGTTTTCGAGGTGCAGAAGGTTTAGATCGCTCAAGTTTACCTTTTCCCTTCTTTGGGAAATAAGGTTTCGCTGTATCCATCTCCTCTTCAGTAAACAGTTCTAAAACCTGTCCATCTTGGTTTGAATTATCTTCTGAATCCAAGTAGTCTGTTTGGTTTGAGTCGGGAGTGGTAGACACTGTAGTATTTTGCTGTTGAGTGGCATCTGGTTGTATTGTGATCGGCGTATTTATTGCTTTGCTTTGTTTGCTTTTTGTTTGGGGTGTTGGCACTGGGGACAATATTGACTTTGCCCATTCAGTTAGTGACTTTGTTGGTGGTATAGTTACCTCTGTTTGGGTAGCAATTGATACGTGATTTTTGGTTATTTGGGCATAACTTGGCTTGTTAGTATTTGGAACTGGTAAAGATTTTTTAGCTTCTTGGTAGGTTACATTATGTTCAGTTTTGTATCACTGTATCTGTTTTTCGCGTTTCCAAAGGGGCCACTCCTTCGAATACGCCGGATGAGCTTCTTTACAGTTAATGCAGTTTGGAGTTGTGTTAGTGCAGTCATTTGTAGTATGTTCAGTGGATCCACATGTGGCACAGGCAGCTGCTCCTCTGCAGCCCGTCTGTGAGTGCCCAAATTTCTGGCACTTATAGCAGCGTAATGGATTTGGTATGTATGGTTTAACTCGGCAGTTAAGGTAACCGGCTTTGATCAATGTTGGTGGTTTAGGATTATCAAAAGTAAGGATTATATTCCGGGGAGGAACTAGTACATTATCGTTCTTCGTGAGAATTCGCCTTACATTGATGACTCCTTCTTATCGTAATTCTTGTTTGAGTTCTTCATCTGACAAATTGATGAGGTCCAACTCAGTGATGACACCTCTTGACGTGTTCAAGGAAACATGCGGTGAAACGCTGACCGAAATTCCACCAAAGGATTGTAATTTTTGTAGTTGTTCAGGTTGTCTGGCAGTGACAACTTCAACCAGTAGGTCTCCGGATCTTAATCGACGAACTGTCTTGGGAGTACCTATTAAGCTTTCTAGGCATTTTTGCACTAGGAAAGGGGATAGTTTTCCAACTGGTTGTTCTTGAGTTGAATGTATAATCAAAAAGGTTGGGGTTCGGATTCTGCCTACGTCAGTCTTTTGACGTTTTGCTACGACAGAACCAGACTCCTCTTGTTCTTGCCTTGCCAGAGTTTCGTCTGTGTACCCAGAGTTTTTCTGGGTTTTATGGACTTCTTGCTCCATTTCGCCCTGGAAAGAAGACCTTTTCCACTCCAGGCTACCGGCTGCGCCACGAGGAGGCAGGAGCAGTGCCACCTTTGTGACCAAGCGGTAGTGGGTTAGTCAACATCTCAGCCCTTCTGAATCTCCTAACCAATTTCTTTCGGATCAAAAGTGACGTTTTCGCTTTTCTGCACTCGCTCCTCCGGAACAGAACAGTGTACCTCACTCATCGTAACCTCTGCTATACCCGATCCATCAATGCTGGTGTGCCGCAAGGTGGCGTTTTATCGGGGTTACTTTTTACCGCCCTCCTTATTCCGTTTGTGTGTAACAGAGATGATGTCATTACCTACGCCGACGATATAAAGTTCCTAACGGAAATACCACCATCAGCCGACAGGGGAGTGATCACATCGGAAATCTGTAAGAAGATCACAGCTTTCTCTAGCCATCTCAACCATTTCGGTCTCAAACTGAATCCCCAAAAATCCGTTATTATGGTTTTTTCTCTGAAGAAGTGTCCCACATCCACACAACCCTCACTGCAGTGTGCAGTTATTCCAAGTGGTACTAAACACAAAGATCTCGGTGTAACCTTCGACCCAAACCTTAGGTTTAACTGTCACATCGAATGTGTTCTACGCAAGATCAACCGAATGCGCTGGATTGCCCGTCAACATCTTCTTCATAACACAGACGCAAGAACCACAATCAGATATCTGGAAACCATTGTGTATCCTACCTTTCTGTATGCCTCTGAAATATGGGCATCCGCAGTACCTTCTCTCATGAAGCCCATCTTCGCCAGTGAATACTGGATATTGAAGTGGGCAACCCACAAACATCGACTCCCCCCCTCAGCAGAGGACCACCAGCATGGCCGACCAACTCCAAATCCAGCGGCTGCCTCAAATAATCAGCATGAGGAGAACTGTGACCACAGTCAAAATGCTGGTTGGCAAAATCAACTCCCCTGACTTCTGGGATATATGCCAGTGGCATGTTCCACTTCCGTCCTTACGAGCCACCCCTCTTCTTCAGCTACAACGGAACAGGCTGAAGATCAGTGACAGATTCCTACCTGGACAAGTACTTCCTACAGTACAAGCCCTGCTAATGATCGGAGTTGACCTGCAGAAATTCGCTTCTGATCGCAATTACAGGCGCTCGTTGGCCGAACTTGTTCCCCTTTTGTTTGGCCCCTGATGTCGACTCATACTGATATCTCCATCTGCTATCTCCTATGAGGTGCATAACGGCACGTCGCAGGCAAATCGACGAACTGTCTTCACAAGAAAATGCAATACCGAACAATAATTTGGCACTGTGAAATTTTCTGACTTGTGTGAATATGCTTAAATATGTGCTTTGTACATATGAACGTCTACATACCTTGGTGTACTGTCTGCCTCACAACTATGTACATACTCATATCTATTGAATGACTAATGCTACGTTTTTAATTGTTATGTAATATTTTATACTGCACAATTTTTTATACTGTACATATTTTTATATTTCTATATCATTGTCAAGCCCCTGGCCTCCTGGCTGTGGCGGGCACATTATTGTATCTTTACTGTACAATAAAGATTTTCTTCTTCTAGTAACATGCAAAGAAAAAAGGGGAAAAAAAGAAAGAACGTTACTTTTCCTATTGTTCAAGTAAAGTGATTTCTTTACTGAAGCTTATTTAATTGATTGTTAGTGTAACGTTGTAAATAAAGAAGGCGATTTTACTTATTCAAGCGAGCGCAATTCACTGGCAAAGACATTTGATCACAAAATCGCTTGGCACCTGGGGCCACACAGAGATGTCAGTAATGAGACTAGGGATGTTCAGGAGGAGCTACGTCTTCAAGTATATGCGGAAGTTAATATTCCAACTGAGCATCAGTTCTTGCAATCTAAAACCCGCAGGGCGGTTTTCATTAGGTCTATTACGATATAGCATTTCATACTGAGGGTTAAACAGGTATACCCAGCAAGGATGAGATGGAATACTTTTTCTTTTTGCAGCATAGCTACATAGTAAGGATTCTCGTCTAAGGTGTAATGGCGGTTCATTTGCGTCAATATACAGGCTGTGGACTGGAGACGTTCTGAAGGCTCCTGTGCTATCCATAGGGCACTATGTTGAACAGTATTTAGATGTAACAAGGAATTGTTTCTTGCAGAGTCATAGACAGGTGACCCGTAATCTAAGCGGGACCGGATAAGACTTTTATAAAGATGTGTGAGGGAGTGTCTATCAGCACCCCAGGAGTTAGATGACACAGCTCTTAAGATGTTTAATTTCTTTTTAACAGGCCGTTCTAAGGTAGGCTACGTGATTGGAAAAATTAAGTTTACTGTCTAGATATAAACCCAATGAACGAAAATTGTTGGTAAGAGGAATCCGATTGTTCTTTAAATATATTTCAGGATCTGGATGTAATTTTCATATTTTACAGAAATGAATTGCAGTCGATTTATTTTCTGCTAATGAATAGCCATTCAGTTGCGCCCACAATCCTATTCTGGCTATGGACATTTGAAGTTGCCTTTCAATGAAAATCATGGTTTGTGACTGGCAAGAGATAATCAGGTCATCGGGAAACGTGCATGATTCAACTGTTTTTGGTATGTCTTCTGTTATATTTGTAATTGTTATTGTGAATAGTGTGGCACTCAGGATGGAACCCTGCGGTACACCCTCCTCTTGTTCAAATGATTTGGATATAACGTTCCTATATCTGACCTGAAAAGTTCTGTAGTGTAGGAAATTTTGTATAAATTGGGGTAACTGGCCCCTCAGTCCGATTGACCGAAGATCCTGAAGGATACCATATCACCAAGTGGTATCAAACGCTTTCTCAATATCGAGATTGACCATAACCAGATGTTGCCTCTTGATGAAAGCATTGCGATATTTGTTTCTGCTTTAATCATCACATCTAAGGTTCAGTGGTTTTTGCGAAAACCATAGTGATTTCGGTTTAGCAGATTGTTTGTTTCCAGAAGCCACGTTAACCGCCTGTGCACCATTTTTTCTAAGACTTTGCCTAAACAGCTAGTCAGCGATATCGGCCTGTAATTATTCGGTATGGTATGATCCTTATCTGGCTTCGGAAAGGCCAGTACAATTGAGTGACGCCACGAGTGTGGATAAGTATTTTCTAAATAAATTCGATTGTAGAATCTCAATAGGGAACTTATTGCTTTATTATTTAACTTTTTTAACATTATATAGCATACTCCGTCCGAACCGGCAGCAGTACTTGATGTTTTGTTTAGAGACTCAAAAAGTTCCTTCAACGTGAATGGCTGATGGTACGGTTGAGATGCCTTAGTATAAAAATTTATTTTATGTTGTTCTGTAGATGCCTTAATTTTTTGGAAGGTTTGACTGTATGTGGTCACTGCTGATATACTGGCGAAAGACTCAGCTAATGCGTTTGCTATTTCTTTTGGATCAGACAATTCTTGCCCTTTCCAGTTCAGGATTGAGGCTGGAGACTGCACAAATTTACCGTTAAGTGCTTGAATTTTCTTCCAGATGAGTCTGCTGTCCGTATCCTTGTTTATGGTGGATGCAAAACCTATCCAGGCATCTTTCTTTGCTTTTCTTCTTTTTTGGCGATAATTGGCCTTGAGTTTTTTAAAGTTAATAAAATTAGCAGTTGTAGGAAATTTTCTAAACAGATTCCAAGCTCGATTTTTTGTCTGTTTAGCATGTGTGCATTCCTGATTCCACCAGTAATGACTCTGTCTGCATTTCCCAGGTAAAGATTTTGGTATTGCAGAATTGGCAGCTTGTAATATTTTATTTGTTATATGATCGTTGACACTATCTATGGGCTTAGACTGGACTATCTCATCATCAAACTGGATTAGGGACGAAAATTAATGCCAGTTTGCCGTATAGAATTTCCACGTGAATCGCTGCAATGAAGACGAGTTTACTTGTGTTTGAATATTGCAAAGAATCGGTAAGTGATCACTGTTTAGCGGGTTATCGAGAACTGACCACCCCAGATTGGCCTAAGTGGAGGGAGAGCAGATTTAAAGGTCTATTGCAGTCATGGATCCTGTAGTAAAATGGACATTGGTGGGTTCACCAGTGTTTAACAGAGTAAGGTTATGAGTATCAAGGAGCAATTCTATTATTTTACCCCTTTTGTCAATTTTTGGCAATCCCCATAGAGGATGATGAGCATTAAAGTCACCCAGTAGGCAGAAAGGAGATGGCAGCTGATCAACTAGCTTTTCTAAATCATCTGAGCAGAAAGCAAAATTAGGAGGGAGATATATAGAAATATATTGTAATGGTGATAACAATTTCAATGTGCACTGCCACTACTTCAAAAGGAGTCTGAAGGGAAACATGCTTGGATGGAATGTTATTTCTGACAATGATAGCCACCCCTCCATGAGCTGGCGTGTCAATGCTCCTATCTCGTCTAAAGATGGTATAATTTTTGATGCAAGGACACACTCGTGAATTTAGAAGAGTTTCCTGTAAGGCTATGCCAGCTGGTCCATACCGATCGATTAGATCCTGCAAATCATCTTTTGAATTTCGAAATCCTCTGCAATTCCACTGAAGGATTTTTTCCATTATGTGGTTTTTTGTGTTGTTTTCGACTCTGATTGTTTTTTAGTTGCAGCTTGCTTGTATCGATCAATTTTTGCTTTATCTTTCCTAGGAAAAACGGGTCGGGTCACATATATCTCATCACTTGCATGTAGTTCTAAAATTGTATCTTCTAATTCGTGATGTTCGTCAATGTCCATTCCGGTGGTGGATGTTTGTGGTTTCTTGGTTTCTATTACTTTTGGTTTTATTGTTGAGGAGGCCCCCGTTGGTATGGTTATTGGGATATTATTGGACTGTTCACTTGTTTTTTGTGTAGGACACTGTTTTGAAATAGAAAGCAACGAACGTGCCCAATTCGCAATTGATATATTTGGAGGAATCGATACTTCAGTTTGGATCCCTACAGACTGTGAAGATTGAGTTGCTGTGGCATATGTTTGCTTTGTCTCTGTTTTGATTATCTGTCTTCTTGCCTCTGAGTATGTCACTTTGTTCTCTACTTTATATTTTTGATTTTTTTTCCCTTGTTTCCATAATTCACATGTTTTTGAGAAAGCTGGGTGGTTACGCTTACATTTTGGGCCATGCGGAGTGGTAATGGCACAATCAGATTGGTTATGGTCTTTTGACCCGCAGATGGGACATACTGCCTCACCTCGACATTCAGTCTGGGAGTGTCCATATTTTTGGCATTTGTAGCACCTGATAGGATTCGGAATGTATGGTCGGACACGGCAATGCAGGTAGCCTGCTTTCACAGATGTTGGTAAGTTAGGAGTGCTAAAGGTAAGAATTATGCTTCTTGTTGGAACGAGTGTACCGTCTTCTCGGGTCATGATTCTCCTTGCTTCGATGACTTTTTGATGGTGTAATTCTTGGAAAATATCCTCCTCTGGAACAAGTAGTAAGTCCCATTCTGTTAGTACTCCCTTTGAGGAGTTTAAGGTAGCATGGGGAGTAACTTTTATTTCGTGTCCTCCAAAAGTTGTGAGCTTTAATAGCTTTACAGAATGTTGAGGTTCAGTTGTTTCTATTAGAAGATCACCTGATTGAAGTCGCCTTACTGATTTAGGTGAACCAGCAGCAGATTCAATGCATTTCTCCACTAGAAAAGGTGATAATTTGCTCAGAGGCTGATCTGATAGAGAGTGCAAGATGAGGAAGGCTGGCATCTCCTCTTTAGGTGTTGTTTTCAACCTCTTTGGTTGAGAATTATCATTTTCATTGTCAGTTTTATTTGCTAGTCTTGAGGTCGATGGCTCTAAAAGTGGAAATGAACTGTTTTCCATGTTTTCTCCTTTCAGCCCTGCGAGAGTGGATTTCTTCTCCCAAGTTACCGGCCCCGCCACGTTGACGCAGGAGCAGTGCCGCTACAGTGACCAAGCGGTATATGGGTTAATACGTTAGTTTAAAAAGAAAAAAGAAAGGTAGATTTCCTTTCTTAAAACTTGCTTACAATTTGTAAGACTAAGTTATTAATTAAAGACAATGTAAAAAACGTTTTAAACTAAATAAGAACTTTGGCTCTGAGTAAACGCTCTAAGAATCATTCTGAAATTCGCTTGATCACTATAACGCTTGGCACCCGGGGCCTGTATTGCATGCAAACTGCAGTATAAATGCAAGTTTCTTGTGGGATCTTGTAGGATAATGTTTTGTGAGGGAACACAACAGCAGATCCCACATGACATTCTAACTTTGAGCCATCTATATAGATTGGCAGAAAGTCAGAATACTGCTGTCTATGTGATGCAAATAGTTGCTGGTAGACAGATGGCGGTGCAGTAGCCTTCTCCAAGATCTTAAGGGAGAAGTCGCAAGTTGCAAAATGAGCATGCCAGGGTGGAAAGAATTGCCTTGGTGACTGGGCAACGTTGTCTACCGTCAAGTTTAGCTCATTCAGCAGCCCTTGAATCCGAATAACAAAAGCTTTGTTGGCAGTCGAAGGGTGTTGTAGAGGTTTTCCCAGCGCTGCTCAAAAACGGATGGCGACGTGGGATGATCGGGCAGGGATGTTGATTTGAAGGCGTACTGTAAGGACAACTGCTTACGTCGAAGAGACAGAGATGGTTCATTTGGTGGGACATGGGCATGCCCCACTGAAAACTGGGGCTATCTACTCTATTGGCCCCATATTTCTGTCTTTTCCCCCCCAATCTTCGGTCTCCCTCCCCTCTCTACCTTCATCATAGCGAAAGCCCCACACGTCAGAAACTTAACATGATAAAATTACCTTACGCCCAAAACTCGGCCTAGCAAACCAAAGCGACATTACCCCTACAACAGCACAGATCTTTTATTTATTTATTTTTTCTTTATTAATTTATTTTATTTTTATATATATATTTTTTATTTTTATTTTATTTTATTTATTTATTTATTTTTTTTATTTATTTTTTTTTAATTTTATTATTATTATTTTATTATTATTATTTTTATTTATTTATTTTTTTTATTTATTTTTTTTAATTTTATTATTATTATTTTATTATTATTATTTTTATTTATTTATTTTATTTTATTATTTTTTTTTCTTTTCTTTTATTTATTTTTTTTATTATTTATTTTATTATTTTTTTTTTCTTTTCTTTTATTTATTTTTTTTTTATTATTTATTTATTTTTTTTTTTTAATTTTTTTTTTTTTTTTTTTTTTTTTTAAGGTCCTAGCCGCCGAAATCCCAGGAAATTAAGCGGCAGGACCTGCCAGAGTGAATCTACAGCTACTGGGTTCCTGGTCTGCCTCCACGGAGCGTAAGTGGGACAACGTTGGGCCTCAATAGGGTCCAACGGCTAAATGACCAGATGAACAACGGTACAGAACACAACACATGAACAATTCCCACACACTTTTAAATCTCTGGCATTTCCCAGTGAACTGGTTCACCACTATGAAAGCAACGCGGAGATGGGGGAAACCCCTGGTGCCGTAAGAAAACAACACACACTTACACTTACACTTACTTACACTTGCTTCAACGTAAAGGATTTAGACAGGATATGTGCGAAATGCTCCATTGGCTCTCCGGATGGCTTGATGGTTAATTGGATCTAACCACCGAAGTGCACTATCTCTAGCAGAACCATAGACCTGAGACCCATAGTCGAGTTCGGAACGGACAAGTGCACGGTAAAGACGAAGAAGGGTAGAACGATCTGCGCCCCATGAAGTTGACGAAAGGGCACGGAGGGTGTTCGCCCTTTGACACATCTTGTCCTCAGCTGACGAATATGTTGCAAAAATGTCAGCTTCTTGTCGAAAATAAGTCCAAGGAATTTGAATTCTGCTACAAGTGGGATGTTATTTTCCCTAAGCCTTAATTCTGGGTCAGGATGAAGATTACGTTTGCGACAGAAATGTACACAAACAGTCTTCTGTGATGAAAATCTGAACCCATTAGCCAAAGACCAAGCTGTAAGATGGTCAATGGTTTTCTGCAGTTGCCTTTCAATGACCCTCATATTGCATGAATGACAAATTATAGCAAAGTCGTCAACATAGAGGGCATTGTTTAAGGTGGGTGGAAGTTGTTCTGTGATAGAGTTTATTTTGATTGCGAAAAGCGTGACACTTAGAACGGATCCTTGTGGGACTCCCTCTTCCTGACAGAAAACTCGAGAGAGGGTGGATCCTAAACGGACTTGAAATTGGCGATTCGAAAGAAAGTTTTTAATAAAAAGAGGAAGATTACCTCTAAGGCCAAAGTTATGGAGGTCTTTTAAAATTCCAAATCGCCAGGCTGTGTCGTACGCTTTTTCAATATCAAAGAAAACTGCTACCAAATGCTCGGATTTAATAAAAGCATCACGAATGGACGTTTCCAATCGGATTAAATGGTCCAGAGTGGATTTGTTTCTTCGGAAGCCGCACTGTGTCCTGGAAAGCAGACCGTTTGTTTCTAAATACCATACGTCGTGCATTAACCATTCTCTCCAGAACTTTGCACAAACAGCTTGTCAGAGCAATAGGACGATAGATACTTGGATTGCTAGGATGTTTTCCTGGTTTTGGGAAAGCCAGGACGATAGCCCTTTGCCAGGAATCCAGAAATTGTTTGTGAATAAAAATTCTGTTAAACAGAATTAAAAGATGATCCTTAGATTGTGGTGAAAGGTGTTTTAACATTTCATAGTGGATGTCATCGGGCCCCACATCACTTCCGTGCGTGAGAAAGAGTGCTGCATTTAACTCTTCCTGTAGAAAGGGCTTGTTATACGATTCAAGCCCTTTTGAAGAGAAGTTCGGTGGATTTTTCTCAACTTTCTTTTTCAGGGCCAAAAACTCTGCGAGAAAAGATGTTATCGCAGAGATTTTTGCAAATGTTTCCCCTAGACTATTTGCAACTGCAGTTCGATCTGCAATTGGACATCAGTTGTGCTCGAGGATCACTGAAGGGCATGGTGAATATTTTCCCTTCATTTTCCGGATCTTATCCCAGACTACTTTTGAGCTAGCAGCCTGAGTTATGGAAATTGTAAAACGAATCCAAGATTTCCTTTGGCTCTGACGTCCTACATAACGTGCTTTTGCACGTGCACGTTTGAATGATATTAAATTTTCAGTCGTGGGATATCGGCGGAATATTCCCCACGCATTGTTTTGTTCTCTTTTTTGCTGCCGTGCATTCTGAATTCCACCAAGGTTTGGGGAATAGTAGGAACCGGATGGATGATTTTGGGATGCCAATTGCAGCTGCTTGGACAATCGTTTTGGACAAACCGTACAGTCAGTCAAGAGCCAATCATTGATTGGCTCCTGACTGACTGTACTGATATCAAGGTTTGCCAGATGTTGAAAGGCATTCCAGTCAGCCTGATCAATCTTCCACCGCGGTAAACTAAATGGTAGACACTGTCTTCCACTAGTTAGGGTGGTTATCACGGGGATCATGGTTATCACGGTTATCACGGGGATCATGGTTATCACGGTTATCACGGGGATCATGGTTATCACGGTTATCACGGGGATCATGGTTATCACGGTTATCACGATCGCTTCCATATGGATTTTTTTCTACCTCCCAAGTAAATGAAGGAAGGAGAGAAGCGGAGCAGATATAAAGATCAATGGCAGAGAATGGACGGGTAGGCATGTGGAAGAAGGTGTTTGTTCCCACATTTAAGTGGGAGAGGTCATTGTCAGTGAGCATATGCTCTATGACTCTTCCCCGTCCATTGATGTGAGCCCTACCCCACAGAGTATTATGTCCATTGAAATCCCCAAGAATTAAACATGGGGAAGGCAATTGCATGATAAGATCATCAAGGCCTTTGTGGGGGATGTCAATCCCAGGTGGCAAATAGACAGAGCAGACAGTTAATAGGAACCCCACTGTAAGGCGATTTGCTACAGCCTCAATGCTAGTTGTAAGCTGCAAAGGCGCTAATAATACAAATGAAATGGGATCTGGTTGCCGATGAGGATTGCGACTCCTCCGTGAGCAGGACCATCCACAATTCTATCCTTACGAATGACGGTAATGTTATGCATGGTGGGGTCATCATTTGCCTTTAAGTAAGTCTCCTGTAATCAAAAGCAAGCTGGTTTGTGCTTTTGCAGGAGTGCCTTGATGTCATCAATATTTTGCCGGAATCCACGACAGTTCCACTGTAGGAATTTAGCCATTATTTTGGCTTGGTGGGTCCATCAGGTGGCTTCCGAGGTGCTGAGGGCTTACCTTTTTCAGTTTTGGCTTTATCCTTCCTGGGGAAGTATGGACGCTGTCCAGTGTCCATACCTCCTTCTGCTCGACATCCATGTTTTCTTGTGTATTAAGGGGTGCTTCACCTTTCTTATTCGTTTCTTTTGCAATTGCTTTTGTTACTTGTGGAGCATTAGGAGGTACTGATATAGGAGTGGCAGCTGATTGGTCCTTCTGTGCAGGTTTTTGGGAGCTTAAAAGATAACTTGCGATGGGAGTTTGGTTTTGGTTTTATTGGCGCATTAGCCACCAAGGCTATAATGCGCCAAGACCATGTCATTTATAAAAAAGTTTAAACTTTCAGTGACCTAATTAGTTAGATCACTATATCCAAAGGTATAACAAATATATAAAGGAAAAATGTAAATTTTATATTCTATTAAAATATTTATTGATTTTAAAAAGCTAAAAACAGCAGACACATTGTCATTGTCGGATAAAATCTGGCTGAGTGTATTACGGCTCAGTCAGATGATTAAAAGCGGTAAAACGGATATTTCTAAAATCTGGACAATCAATTAAACTGTGTCTCATGGATAAAACTGTGCCACAGTTCTCGCACATAGGACAGTCATCTGCCCTCAGCAGAAAAGAATGTGTAAGATGACCGTGACCTATGCGGAGACGAGCTAGAACAACTTCCTCCTTACGATTCCTGCGCAGACTAGACTGCCACGGTTCAATTACAGGCTTTATACGATATAATTTATTCGCAGTCTGTCTATTCCACGAATCCTGCCATTGGGAATGTATCTTTTGATGTACTATTTGCCTGTAGTCTGTATAAGGGACTAACAGGCAGCGGTTATTATTGGGAATTGCTGTTTTGGCTGCGGCGTCAGCCAAATCATTTCCCCTAATCCCAATGTGGCTGGGAATACAGCAGAAGCGGATGTCATATTCGCGTTCATGGAGAACGTGAATCTTCTGCTGAATGCTAGACAGAACTGGATGAAGATTATACCTCACAGATATTACAGCCTGTAACATGCTAAGAGAGTCGGAATATAAAATGAACCGTTGGTATTGGCATTTACTAATTTGATCCAAGGCTAACTCTACAGCGTGCAGCTCTGCAGTAAATATGCTGCATTCAGAGGGTATCTGCTCTGATATAGTGCTGTCTGCAAAGACAGCAGCAGATCACACATATGATTCTGACTTCGAATCGTCTGTGTAGACTGGCGCGAAGTCAGAATGTTCAGCTCGGTGTGCTGAATAAAGCTGCAGGTAGACACATGATGGAGTGCCCGACTTTCCCCAATTTCTGAGGGACAAGTCACATGCTGGGACATGAGCATGCCAGGGTAGAAGTGGTTGCTTCGGTGTTTGGGCAACCTTGTCTACCTTGATATTAAGTTCATTGAGTAGCTATTGGAGACGAACACCAAAAGGACGATTGGCAGTCTTACGTGTATTGTACAAATTTTCCCATCGTGGGTCAAAAACGGACAGCCACGTAGATTGGTCTGGCAGGGATTTCAGTTTTAAAGCGTACTTTAAATACAACTGCTTACGTCGAAACGATAACGGTGGTTCGTTTGCTTCGACGTATAAACTCTGGTCAGGAGATGTGCGATAAGCTCCAGTAGCGATACGGAGGGCCTGTTGATGGACAGGGTCCAGCCATCGAAGGACACTGTCTCTGGCTGAGGAATATACCTGGGACCCATAATCTAATTTGGATCGCACAAGAGCACGGCAAAGCCGTAGAAGGGTGCATCGGTCTGCTCCCCAGGATGTAGTGGGGAGCGAGCGGAGAATATTAAGCCCTCGTGTGCACTTTGTGCAGAGTTGACGGATGTGATCCAGAAAGGTCAGTTTTTTATCGAATATGAGTCCCAAGAATTTTGTGTCCGCTGCTACTGGAATAGCATCTTGTCCGAGCCGTAATTCAGGTTCAGGATGAAGATTACGCTTACGATAAAAATGTACGGAAACAGTCTTCTCCGGCGAGAACCTGAAGCCATTAGCAAGTGCCCAGGAATTAAGGCGGTTAATGGCTTTCTGCAGTTGTCTTTCAATAACCCTCATGTTGCATGACTGACAAAATATGCTAAAGTCATCAACATAGAGGGCATTGTTTACAGTTGGAGGAAGTTGCTCTGTGATGGAATTTATTTTGTTGGCGAAAAGCGTGACACTTAAAACTGATCCTTGCGGAACTCGCTCCTCTTGGCTAAAGGAACGAGAGAGTGAGGATCCCACACGAACTTGGAAAGATTGATTGGCTAAAAAGTTTTTAATAAAAATGGGAATTTGTCCCCTAAGACCAAGGCTATGCAGATCTTTTAAGATGCCAAATCTCCAAGTTGTGTCATATGCTTTCTCCATATCAAAGAACACCGACACCAAGTGTTCGCGTTTTAGGAAAGCATCCCGGATGGATGTTTCCAGTCTAATTAAATGATCAAGAGTTGATCTGTTTTTTCGGAAGCACAACAGGTATATCATGGTTCCTCAGCTTTAGAAGTTTGTCAGGGTGGAGATTACGTCTTCTACAGAAATGAACTGTAACAGTTTTTTCGGGTGATATGCGAAACCCGTTATCTGTGGCCCACGTTGTAATCTTATTGAGAGCTCCTTGCAGTTGTCTCTCAATCATTCTCATGTACTGTGAGTGACAAGATATATTAACATCATCTGCGTATAAAGTAGTAAATACAGTGGCCGGAATGATCTTGGTAATTTAGTTGTTGTTGTTGTTGTTGTTGTTGTAGTGGGGTTTATTTGCGCAATGGCTGCTATTGCTAAAATGCGCCTATAACTTAAGATTGTTGGTCAATATATGAAAGGAATTGTTCTAGAAGTGACTGTATACGTTTATCATTTTTAGATATTTAAACAGCTCTGATAGATTGGCATCATCTCCAAGTATATGAGCTAATTGCAAAGGTTTTTGTGAGTTGATTAAAGATCTGACACATTCAATTCTAGCTGAACCATAGTGTGCACATTCAATAATAATATGTTTCACTGTAAGAATGGAACTACAATGCGAGCAGAGAGGAGGCTCTTCTCCTAGCAGTAAAAAAAAGGTGCGTTAGGTGCGTATGACCAATTCGTGTTCTTGCAAGCACGACCTCTTCGTGCCTGGTTAATCGGGAACTAGATCTCCATAGCTGTGGGTTTTGTTTTATTTCAAGAAGTTTGTTTGATATCTGATTATGCCACTTTTCAGACCAAATCTCTGTACATATCCTCCGTATGATTGGTTTGTAATCAGAAAAAGGAACTGGGATGGGATCAAATCAAGCAGGGTGTTTTGCTGCTTCTTCTGCACGCTCGTTTCCGGGAATTCCGACGTGGCTGGGTATCCAGCAGAACGTAACAGTCAGCTTATTTTTATTGAGGTGATATAACTGTGATCTGATTTGTGTGAGAAGTGGATGGGAATTTTGTGGTTTTTCCTGTAGGGCATTCATTGCACTTAAAGAATCTGCGTATATTATGACCTGGATATTTAAAAGATCATTAAGGAGATTTAGAGCCATTTTGATTGCATATAATTCGGCAGTAAATACACTGCATTCACATGGTAATTGTACAGAAACAGTGGATGTAGGACTGATTACTGCAGCTCCCACGGATATATCAGTCTTGGATCCGTCTGTGTATATATGAAGACTGTGAGCATTGGTCAATGCATGGTCCGCATGTAACTGTCTAAGATTGTGATTTGATAGGGAGTGTTTTCCCCACTGTAGCAAATAGTTATCGCAAAGAGGTATATATATTGCCCATGGTGCTTGTAATACATCTGCAGCTTGAGAGATGTTTCCTAGACAGATGTTCCAATTTTTGGATAGCTCTTGTAGCCGGATACCAGCAGGTTTGTTTTCATTGGGTTTATTTTTATACAAATTTTCCCACTGAGGTTCAAACAGATATGTCCAGATGGGGTGAGAAGGGAGGCTATGCAGGTTGGCTGCATAGTTAAGGAGCAATACTTTTCTCCTAAGATGTAGTGGTGGTTCATTGGCGTCTATATACAAACTTTGCACTGGGGAGGTCTTAAAGGCTCCTGAAGCAATCCTCAGAGCACTATGCTGGACTGGATTGAGCCGGGCTAGTACTGTCTTACGCGCAGAGTCATAAACTGGGGCTCCATAATCTAGTCGAGATCTTATTAAAGTACGATATAAGTGTAAGAGTTTGAAGCGATCAGCTCCCCATCTCATAGAAGATATAACTTTGAGAATATTCATCTTTCTCATGCACTGAGTTCTCATTTGCATTATATGTGCTTGAAAGGTAAGTTTAGTGTCTAGTACTAAACCCAAGAACCGGATATTGTTGCTAAGTGGTATTAGTTGGGCTCCTAACCTTAGCTCAGGATCTGGATGAAGCTGTCGCTTTTTACAAAAGTGAATAGCAGTTGTTTTTGTTCTGGATAGCCATTGTGGGATGCCCATGACTCTATTTTGTTTATTGAGAGTTGCATTTGGCGTTCAATGGAGCGCATATTTAGTGAATGGCAGGATATCGTAAGATCGTCTGCGTATAGATAAGTGTCGACATTAAGCGGAATATTATCTGTTGCATTGTTCAGCATAACTGCAAAGAGTTTTGCACTAAGAACTGATCCTTGTGGAACCCCTTCTTCCTGAACAACCTTTTGGGACAGTGTATTGCCATAACGCACCTGAAATGTTCTATTTTGGAGAAAGCTCTGTATGATTAGTGGTAGCTGGCCCCGAAGTCCTGTGGCATAGAGATTTTGAAGTATGCCATAACGCCAGGTTGTATCCAGGCAGACCATGACGAGATGTTCTCTACGGATAAACGCATTCCGTATGTTGGATTCTGCCTTGATCATAAGATCTAGAGTTGATCGATTTTTCCTAAAGCCATATTGATTCTTGTCCATTACCGAATAAGATTCTAGAAACCAGACTAATTGAGCATGAATCATTTTTTCCATTATCTTACCAAGGCAACTGCTGAGACATATTGGCCGATAGTTTTGTGGTTCTGATTGATCCTTTCCAGGTTTAGGAAAGGCTGGGACAATTGAGTGGCGCCAAGAGAGAGGGAAGTAACCTTATGAGAATAGCCGGTTGAAATATGCCAGTAGTGAATTTACAGCTTGATTGTTTAGATGTTTAAGCATCATGCAGTATATTCCATCAGGCCCTGCTGCAGTATTAGCTGACCGGTTTAGGGAGCTCTCTAGTTCCAGTAATGTAAAAGGTCTGTTATATGGGAGAGATGCCGTTGTATGAAAGTTCAGTTTATACTTTTCTGCGTTGGCTTTATACTGTTTGAAGGCAGGCTCATATGCTGCCGTGGCTGATATTTGAGAAAAGCATTCTGCCAGGACATTTGCAATGTCCACTGAAGAAGAAAACTCTTTACCCTTCCAACTTAGAATAGGCGTTTTTTCTGGGAGGTATTTTCCATTTAGTTTCTTTATTTTATTCCATATTTTTCTACTTTCAGTATTTTTAGTGATGGTAGAAGCAAACCGTATCCAAGAGTCTTTTTTTGCTTTTTTCTGCACGTAACGTGCCTTGGCTTTGAGTTTCTTAAAATTAATTAGGTTCTCTCTGTTGTTGGATGCTTGCGAAAAAGATTCCATGCCTTATTCCGTTCTTTTTTAGCATCTCGACAATCACGATTCCACCAAATATTGGCATATCTATGTGGACCGATTATGACTTTGGGTATGGCACTGGTTCAGCTGTTATTATCTGTGTAGTAATATGGTCGGTAAGATCATCAATAGGCTGGTTTTTAATAACTTGATCATCAAAGGAAATTGCATTGGTGAACTTGTTCTAATCTGCTTTGGAGAATTTCCATTTTATGGGACTGATTATATGTGAGGTTCTGTTTGTTTGCAATTTGCAAATAATCGGGTAATGGTCGCTGTTGAGTGGGTTATTTGAGACTGACCACTGAATGATTGGGAACAATTTTGGGGCACATATTGATAAGTCTATGGCACTAGATACTCCGGTTGGAAAGTGAATATAGGTGTCAGCACCAGTATTTAATAATGTGAGATTCTGGTTATCAATAATTGTTTCAATGAGTTTTCCTCTTTTGTTTATCTGGGGGGGATCCCCACATAGGGTGGTGCCCATTGAAATCTCCTAGCAGAATAAAAGGCGATGGAAACTGCCTTATAAGTTCCTCCAGCTCTTTCACAGTGAATTCTTGGTTTGGGGAAAGGTACAGTGAGACTACTATTAACATAACCCTCAGATCAATTCGTACTGCTACAGCCTCTAATGTGGTCTGCAGCGGGATCTGTTTTGTAGGAACCTTGTTGTCGACAATTATGGCTACGCCTCCTCTTGTTGAATTAGTATTGTTTCTGTCCTGTTGGCAGATACTATAGTTTTTGATCACTTGTGGGGTTAGATTGGTTTCTTGCAGGCATAGGATAACTGGACTATGTTGTGATTAGTTCATAAATATCTAAAATATTGCTTCGTAGACCTCTACAGTTCCACTGTATAATGTTGTGCATTATTTAATTTTAGAAATTGTGTATGGTTCTGTCTGTTTTTTATGTCCTGCCTGTTTGCCTCGATCTAGTTTCATCTTTTCTTTTTTTGGAAAAGTGGGGCGTCCAATTTCCATACCATCTTCTTCATGTAGATCTATTATTGGTTCAATCTGTAGGGTACCAGAATCCATATCCATATTTGCTGAGCATGGTTGGTTTGAACAGTTTGGGGGTGATGCTTTTGTTTTTGCAGTTTCTGCTACGGTATCAGAGCAGTTGGTGGGACTGTTAGCGGGGTATTGCTAGCAGAAGTTACTTTACATTGTTCTGTAGGTGACTGCTGTGGGGATGATAGCACTGATCGAGCCCAATCAGCAATTGAAATGGATGGTGGTACTGTTACTGCCGTTTGTGTTGCTATTGATTGATATTTTTTGATTGCTGCAGCATACATAATTTTTGGCATATCGAGCATAACTTGCTTCCTAGCTTCCTGATAGGTGACCTTTTGTTCGACTTGGTACTTCTGAATCTTTTTGCCTACTCTCCAGAGTTCGCAATTTTTTGAATACGCTGGATGCTGGCCTTTGCAATTTGGGCATTGTGGATTTTCTGCAGTGCAGTCAGTTTGTGCATGATCTTTGGAGCCGCAGTTCGGGCAAGTAGTGTCCCCTCGACATACTGTCTGCGAGTGTCCAAATTTTTGACACTAAAAACATCTGATTGGGTTGGGAATGTACGGACGTACTCAGCAATTTAGGTATCCGGCTTTCACACATGATGGTAAGGTAGGTGTATCGAACGTTAAAATAATGTTTCTAGTTGGAACAAGTTCACCATCCTTTTTAATCATTATTCGTTTTGCCTATACGACTTTTTGCTCTTTTAGTTCTTCGATTATCTCATTTTCAGCGACATTCATAAAGTTCCACTCAGCTATTACTCCTTTTGAACTATTTAGTGTAGCATGAGGGGTGACCTGTATAGGAATTCCTCCAAAATTTGATAATTTTAGTAGAGCCTGAGAATGCTGATATTTCGCTGTTTCAATTAGTAGATCTCCGGATCGGAGTCTTTTCACCATTTTCGGTGAACCAGCCACGCTTTCTAAACATTTCTGAATTAGAAATGGTGAAAGGGCACTCATAGGTGCTTGGATGAGAGAGAATGGAATATAAGGAATGTTGGGAACTCCTGCTGATTCTCATTTCTACGTTGTCTTTTCGTTTGTGATACGTCATGTTCGGTTACAATCAGGTCATGAGTTGAGCGTTTAGGCTCAAGTGCGGGATAATTGTCAAAATCCATGATTACTCCTTTTGGCCCCGGAGGGTAATTGAGTTGATTTTTATAATGAATAGAGTGGCACTTAAAACTGAGCCCTGTGGAACACCTTCTTCTTGGATGAATTTTCTGGAAAGAGTAGATTGAATATGGACCTGGAAGGATCGCTGCTTCAAAAAGGTCTGTATAAATTTTGGCATATTACCCCTGAAGCCTAATGCATGTAGATCACGGAGAGTTCCGTATCGCCAAGCTGTGTCAAAAGCTTTCTCAACGTCTAAATAAACTGTAGTCAAATGTTCCTTCCTTAAGAAGGCATTGCGAATTTGGTTTTCCATTTGTATCAATAGGTCTAAAGTTGATCTACCTGTATGAAATCCACACTGCGATGAATTGATGAGGTTGTGTTTGCTCGGCACCCAGGTGAGTCGAGAGTTTACCATTTTTTCCATTATTTTTCCCATACAGCTGGTGAAGGCAATAGGTCGATAGTGACGCGGGTTGATTGGATCCTAGCCAGGTTTTAAATAATGCTATGACATATGAGTGTCGCAAGTTATCAGGGAAAGTATTTTCTGTGAAAACCCGATTATATAGCTGGAGTAAGACACGAAGCGACTTTTCGCTCAGCTCTTTCAACATGACATAGTGTATTCCGTCAGGACCAGCAGCACTGTGTTTCGAGCTGTTAAGAGCAAGCCGTAGTTCAATTATGGTAAAGGGACAGTTGTACATTTGATAGTGGTCTGTGTTAAAATTTAGGGTCTGCGTTTCAGCAAGTGACTTTAATTTCTGAAAGTTTGACGTGTATGAGGATACAGCAGAGGTTTCAGCAAAGAATTCTCGGAGAGTGTTGGCTATGTCTTGAGGTAGTGAAACATCATTGCCGTTTATATTCAGTAATGATAGATGCAAAGGAGGATATTTATTATACACTTTTCTAATATTTTTCCAGATGGCTTGTGTTTTGGTGGACCGCGTAATAGTTGAGGCAAAGCGTTTCCATGACTCTCTTTTACTTGCACGCTGAATTCGTCTAGCATTGGCTCTGGCTTTCTTAAAGTGTACTAGATTAGCAGCAGTAGGAAATTTATTCCAGGCTTTATTTTTCTCTCGTTTAGCTTGATTGCATTCATTGTTCCACCAGGGTTTTGATCTTATTCTATGATTTGTGGACACTCTTGGTATTGCTGCTTTTGTGGGCAGCAATATTTGATTTGTTACATAATCAAACGCTTTATTTATTGACATATTTGAAACAGCTGTTTTCTGCAGGATGGCTAGTTGCCTATATTTTACCCAGTCAGCTTTGGTAAAGTTCCACTTGGCAGTTTGATTATGACAAGGTGGTGAATTTGATTCTACACGGCAGACTATTGGATAATGGTCACTACCCAGTAAGCTGTCATGAAGAGACCAATCAAACAGCGGAAAAAGGACTGGTGAGCATATGGAGAGATCAATTGCTGAGCTTGACCCAGAAGGCAGTTGAAAATAAGTGGGTAAACCAGTATTCAGTAGTGTCAGATTAAATTTATCTAAAAGCTTTTCTAGTATTTTGCCTCGTTTATCGTATATTCTATCACCCCATAGAAGATTATGAGCGTTAAAATCTCCCATGATGCAAAAGGGAGGAGGGAGCTGAGATACAACAGTTTCAAGATCAGCTTAAGAAATGTCTTCGTTAGGAGAAAGATATAAGGAGACAATGGTAAAAGAAAAACGAAAGGATATTCGAGCAGCTACTTCTTCTAGATTTGTTTTCAGCATTAATCGTCGGGAAGGTTGTTGTTGTTCTGGAGGCTTAATGGCACATAAGCTACTAAGGCTATAATGTGCCTATTCACTTATTATATTACAACATGAGTTTTCCCTAAATCAAAAGAAAATCTGAAATCAGAAATAATTGAAAAGCCCAGTTTGCCTGAAAAAGTCAAAAAATTCAGAAATATTTGCCTTATCACCAATGACATTTTCAAGAGTTATTGGTTTATGAAGTTTAACCAGTGAGATCAAGGATGAAGTTCTGGCTTGTTTATAATAGGGGCAGCCAATAAGAATATGTTTTACAGTCAAATTATTAGAACAATGTGTACATTGTGGTGGATCATCTCCTGTGAGTAAATGAAGGTGGGTCAGATGGGTATGTCCTATTCTTGGCCTTGAAAGGACTACTTCTTCTTGTCTCGATGTACGGATACTGGAGCGCCAAATTTTCGGATCATGGTTAAACTGAAAGAGTTTAGTATTAGTTTGAGAGTGCCGCAGTGCTGTCCATTGTGATAGGCAAGCAGCACGAATGGTTAGTGCATAATCTGATGCTGGAAGAGGGATATTGGTTAAATCAAAGGTAGTTGGATTTTTTGCAGCTTTATCGGCCAGTTCATTGCCTAAAATACCGGAATGGGCTGGAATCCAGCAAAAAGTGACCCGTTGGTTTCGTTCTTTAATTTGCAGTAATAAGCTTCTGATTTCATCTAGAACAGCGTGAACTTTATCTGAAGAATTACATAATGACATGATTGAGCTGAGTGAATCAGGGTAAATAACTGATTTTAAGGAAGTGGCAGAACAGAGATTTTCTAAAGCTAGTTTAATTGCATATAATTCAACAGAAAATATACTAAAATCTGATGGAAGAGAAACTGATACAATTGTATTCGGAAACACTGCAGCTGCTCCAAAGTTTGAATTAGATTTAGAGCCATCTGTATGAATTGGGGAGTTTGAGTTTGATTTGGTTTTTTTATGGCGCATTGGCAGCTAAGGCCATAATGCGCCAAGTCAAATTTTAAAATGCTATTAAATATTTTGGTAGCCAAGGCTACCACGTCAAATATTTGTGTTAAAAAGGTATAATAGTAAAAGCATAAAACTTAGAGCTTTGTATAAAAATTAACAAATTGTAAAAAATTAAAGACGTCAGACGTATTGTGTCTGTCACCTATAATCTGACTGAGTGTAAATGGCTCAGTCAGATTATTAAAAGCGGTAAAATACAAGCGTCGGGCTTCTATAAAAACAGGACATTCTATTAAAATATGACGAACGGTTAAAATAACATGACACATCTCGCACATAGGTGGGTCATCCGCCCTCAGCAAGTAGGAATGAGTTAGATGACTATGACCTATGCGGAGCCGAGCAAGAACAACTTCCTCTCTTCGGACCCTGCGTAGACTGGACTGCCATTGCGAAATTACAGGCTTGATTTGATGTAATTTATTTGTGGTCTGTCCGTGCCAAGAATCTTGCCATTGGGAAAGCAGTTTAGAGCGTATTATTTGCCTGTAGTCTGTATAGGGGACTGACAGGCAATGACTATCCAGGGAAATGGCTGATTTGGCAGCAGCATCAGCCGATTCATTTCCCCGGATCCAATGTGGCTTGGGATCCAGCAAAAGCGAATATCGAATTCTAATGTCTTGAGAGAAAAAAGAATCTGCTGGATCCTGGACAGGATCGGATGAGGGTTAAAACCCACCGATACCAGAGCCTGTAACACGCTCGATGAATCGCAGTAAATCATATACCTCTGGTAGTCGCAATTTTTAATGTGATCTAGGGCTGTTTGTATTGCATGCAACTCTGCAGTATAAATGCTAGTTTCTTGTGGGATCTTATAGGATATTGTTTTGTGAGGGAACACAACAGCAGATCCCACATGACATTCTAACTTTGAGCCATCTGTATAGATTGGCAGAAAGTCAGAATACTGCTGTCGATGTACTGCAAAGAGTTGCTGGTAGACAGATGGCGGTGTAGTAGCCTTCTCCCAGATCTTAAGGGAGAAGTCGCAAGTTGGAAAATGAGCATGCCAGGGTGGAAAGAATTGCCTTGGTGACTGGGCAACATTGTCTACCGTCAAGTTCAGCTCATTCAGCAGCCCTTGAATGCGAATACCAAATGGTTTGTTGGCAGTCCGACGGGTGTTGTAGAGATTTTCCCAACGCGGCTGAAAAACGGATGGCCACGTGGGATGATCGGGCAGGGATTTTAATTTGAATGCATACTGTAAGGACAACTGCTTACGTCGAAGAGACAGAGATGGTTCATTTGCTTCGACGTAAAGGCTTTGGACAGGAGATGTGCGAAATGCTCCAGTGGCTGTCCGGATGGCTTGATGGTGGATTGGATCTAACCACCGAAGGGCACTATCTCTAGCAGAACCATAGACCTGAGACCCATAGTCGAGTTTGGGACGGACAAGTGCCCGGTAGAGACGAAGAAGGGTAGCACGATCTGCGCCCCATGAGGTTGACGAAAGGGCACGAAGGATGTTAAGTCCTTTGACACATCTTGTCCTCAGCTGACGAATATGTTGTAAGAATGTCAGCTTTTTGTCGAAAATAAGTCCAAGGAATTTGAATTCTGCTACAACTGGGATGTTATTTTGCCCTAGCCTTAATTCTGGGTCAGGATGAAGATTACGTTTGCGACAAAAGTGTACGCAAACAGTCTTCTGGGATGAAAATCTGAACCCATTAGCCAAAGACCAAGCTGTAAGATGGTCAATGGTTTTCTGCAGTTGCCTTTCAATGACCCTCATATTGCATGAATGACAAAATATAGCAAAGTCATCAACATAGAGGGCATTGTTTACAGTGGGTGGAAGTTGTTCTGCGATAGAGTTTATTTTGATTGCGAAAAGCGTGACACTTAGAACGGATCCTTGTGGGACCCCCTCTTCCTGAGAGAAAACTCGAGAGAGGGTGGATCCTAAACGGATTTGAAACTGGCGATTCGAAAGAAAGTTTTTAATAAAAAGAGGAAGATTACCTCTAAGACCAAAGTTATAGAGGTCTTTTAAAATCCCAAATCGCCAGGCTGTGTCGTACGCTTTTTCAATATCAAAGAAAACTGCTACCAAATGCTCGGATTTAATAAAAGCATCAAGAATGGACGTTTCCAATCGGATTAAATGATCCAGAGTGGATCTATTTCTTCGGAAGCCGCACTGTGTCCTGGAAAGCAGACCATTTGTTTCTAAATACCATACCAGGCGAGAATTTACCATTCTTTCCAGGATCTTGCACAAACAGCTTGTCAGAGCAATAGGACGGTAGTTACTTGGATTTCTAGGATCCTTTCCTGGTTTTGGGAAGGGAAGAACGATTGCCTTCCGCCAGGAATCCGGAAATTGTTTATTAAGAAAAATTCTGTTAAACAGAATTAACAGGTGATCCTTACATTGTGGTGTGAGGTGTTTTACCATTTCGTAGTGGATGTCATCGGGCCCCACAGCACTTGCGTGCGTGAGAAAGAGTGCAGCATTTAATTCCTCCTGTGAAAAGGGCTTGTTATAAGATTCAAGCCCTTTTGAATAGAAGTTCAGGGGGTTTTTCTCATTTTTCTCTTTCAGGGCCAAAAACTCTGCGGGAAAAGATGTTATTGCAGATATTTTTGCAAATGTTTCCCCTAGAGTATTTGCTACTGCAGTTCGATCTGCAATTGGACATTCGTTATGCTCGAGGATCACAGAAGGGCATGGTGGATATTTTCCCTTCATTTTCCGGATCTTATCCCAGACTACTTTTGAGCTAGCAGCCTGAGTTATGGAAGAAGTAAAACGAATCCAAGATTTCCTTTGGCTCTGACGTCGTACATAACGTGCATTTGCACGTGCACGTTTGAATGATATTAAATTTTCAGTGGTGGGATATCGGCGGAATATCCCCCATGCTTTGTTTTGTGCTTTTTTTGCTGCTGTGCATTCGGAATTCCACCAAGGTTTCGGAAATAGTGGGAACCGGCTAGATGATTTTGGGATTGCGATTGCAGCTGCTCGGACAATTGTTTCTGTGACGTACATGACTGCATCATTGATTGGCACCTGACTGACTGTAGCGATGTCAAGATTTGCCAGATGTTGAAAGGCATTCCAGTCAGCCTGATCAAGCTTCCACCGCGGTAAACTAAAAGGAAGACACGGTCTACCGCTAGATAATGTGATTATCACGGGGAAGTGATCGCTTCCATATGGGTTCTCCTCTACCTCCCAAGCAAGTGAAGGAAGGAGAGAAGGGGTGCAGATAGAAAGATCAATGGCAGAGAAAGTACGGGTAGGCATGTGGAAGAAGGTGTTTGTTCCCACATTTAGGAGGGAGAGATCATTGTCAGTGAGCATATGCTCTATGACTCGTCCCCTTCCATTGATGTCAGCACTACCCCACAGAGTGTTATGTCCATTGAAATCCCCAAGAATTAAACAAGGGGAAGGCAATTGCATGATAAGATCATCAAGGTCTTTCTGGGGGATATCAATCCCAGGTGGCAAATAAACAGAGCAGACAGTTAATAAGAACCCCACTGTAAGGCGAATTGCTACAGCTTCAATGCTAGTTGTAAGCTGCAAAGGCTGAAATGGGATCTGGTTGCCGACGAGGATTGCGACTTCTCCGTGGGCAGGACCATCCACAATTCTATCCTTACGAATGATGGTAATGTTATGCATGGTGGGGTCATCATCTGCCTTTAAATAAGTCTCCTGTATGCAAAAGCAAGCTGGTTTGTGCTTTTGCAGGAGTGCCTTGATGTCGTCAGTATTTTGCCGGAATCCACGACAATTCCACTGTAGGAATTTAGCCATTATTTGGACTTGGTGGGTCCATCAGGCGGCTTCCGAGGTGCTGAGGGCTTAATTTTGTCAGTCTTGGATTTATCTTTCCTGGGGAAGTATGGACGCTGTCCTGTGTCCATTTCTTCCTCCGCGAAGAGTTCCAAAACTGACTCATCATGTACCTCCTTCTGCTCGACATCCATGTTTTCCTGGGTACTAGGTGTTACTTCCCCTTTCTTATTCTTTTCTTTTGCTTTTGTTACTTGTGGAGCATTAGGAGGTACCGATATAGGAGTGGCAGCTGATTGGTCCTTCTGTGCAGGTTTTTGGGAGCTTAAAAGATAACGTGCAATGGGAGTAAATGATTCTTTTGGGGGGACGGACATGTCCGTCTGAGTCCCAATCGAACATTTCCCTGCTACCTTCTGGGCGTAGGTAGGTTTTTTGACGTTAAGAGGTTTCACTGCTTTTCTTGCCTCCTGGTACGATATGTTGAGCTCTGCCTTCAGCCGTTGGATTTCTTTTTCTTCTTTCCACCTCTGGCATGCCCTTGAATAGGCCGGATGTTCTCCCTCACAGTTAATGCAGGTGGGTTTGGTGGCTGAACATGCTGTTGTTTCGTGGTCCTTTGCACCGCACCGGGCGCATGCAAGGACTCCACGGCAGGCCATTTGAGAATGTCCATACTTCTGACATTTAAAACACCGTAAAGGGTTCGGAATGTATGGACGTACTGGACAGTTGATGTATCCAGCTTTGATCTCATCAGGAGGTTTGGGAGAGTTAAAAGTCAGGATAACACTCCTGGTTTTAACAATTTTCCCATCCCTTCGCGCAGTGATTCTCTTGACGGCAGTAACTCCCTGTGGTTTTAGTTCGGAGCAGATTTCCTCCTCGGTGACGTCGAGAAGGTCCCACTCCGAAATGACACCTCTCGATGAATTTAGTGTTCTGTGTGGTGTCACCGTTACGGGTATACCTCCGATTGATGTTACTCGGAGTAGATGTTCAGACTGCCCGTCATTTTTTGTTTCAATCAAGAGGTCCCCAGAACGGAGCCTCTTAACTGACTTGGGTGTACCTGCTAACCCATCCAACCCTTTTTGTATAAAAAAGGGCGACATTTTACCAATCGGTGTTTCATTGGTGGAATGCATTATTAAGAACCTTGGGACTGGCCCTGATGGTAGTTCGGTTCGCTGCTTCTTTGTAGCAATAATGCTATCTGCCTCTCCGTCGTTATTTTCAGATAGGGACCGGGTTGGGGCCCCTGAAGGAATACGTTTATCAGGATTCATGAGGTTATTTAAATTGTTCAGTGCCCGGGCTCCCCACCCACCACGGAGCCCAAAGGGACGCCCACTACCCGGCATGCAATAAATGCGCTCGGGAGTGGGACGCCAGGGCTACCCAGACACTATACCCGCACCGCCGCCAGCCTGAATCCTGTCCCTCGGACCATGAGGGTAGGGGCGTGGCATTGACACGGTTGACCCTCGCAGGCGAGCCTACTAGCCGATTGATCCTAGCCGGGCCTTCCAGGACCACCCGTCTTGTCGAAGCAGGGGCCAAAGTGGTGTATTGAAGCTGGGCCCCTCAACCACCAGGATCCCCCTTTCCGAATTTCCACGGGTCGCAGCGCACGGCAAACACGCCGGATTCCATTGATGTAAGCCTGGAACCTGGGCTGTGGGCGTTGGATCCCAGTGATGCTAGTCTGGAAGTCCAGCAGCGTCACTGGGAGGTCCCCTCACCACGTACAGGTGCCCACGTCGAGGGGATGAATTGGGGAGAAATCAGTATATCTTTGGGTGTGAACTGCATGAATTTGGGTGACATTTGATGCTTGCAAAGTATTCTTTCTCCATTGACAGAGGTAAGTGTCACAGGTTGGAAGAGGAGGAGGAGGAGTCCATGGTGGCTGAGTACAAGTGGCTACTTGTTGTGCGGAATGGATGGAAATATTCCAAACTTGCACCAATACAAGAAGGCGAAGACCAGCTGGTTTTACTATGCTAGGTTTGTTTCTGTATAGCATTTCTAACGGTGGGTTGAAAAGATATGTCTGAACGGGATGAGAGGCACAACTTTGTATCTTGACAGCATATTTCAGTAACAGTGTTTTCCTGCGAAAAGTTAGTGGGGGGCTCGTGAGCATCAATGTAGAGACTATGTGCTGGCGACGTTCCGAATGCACCAATTGCAAATCTCAAAGCACTGTGCTGAATTGGATCAAGCCAGCGTAATGCACTCTTTCTGGCAGAATCATAAATTGGAGCACCATAATCGAGACGGGATCTGATTAATGCCCTGTATAAACGAAGAAACGAGGTACGATCTGCACCCCACGTTTGGGCAGATAAAGCTCTGAGTATGTTTAACTTTTCTAGACATGAAGTCCGTACATTTTCAATATGATCTAGGAAATTTTACTTGTTGTCAGGGATTAATCCAAGAAGTCTGATGTTACTGGTAACCGGAACAAAGATGTTAGAAATTTGAAGTTCAGGATCTGGATGAAGTTTGCTTTGTCTACAGAAGTGGATGGCAACTGTTTTCTGCTGCGAGAGCCGATAGCTGTTCAGGCTGGCCCATTGTTGAATTTTATTAAGTGATATCTGAAGCTGTCTTTCAATAGACCTGATGTTTTGAGAATGACAGGAGATGGAAGGGTCATCTGCATAAAGGTAAGTCTCAACTGTATTTGGAAGCTGCTTAGTGATAGAATCTATTCTCAGAGCAAAAAGAATGATACTCAGTACTGATGCCTGTGGAACCCCTTCTTCCTGGATGGAAGTTGTGGGAAGGGCATGTTGGTATCGAACCTGAAATGATCTAGTATGTAAGAAGTTCTGAACAAATATAGGAAGGTTGCCTCGTAGTCCGAGAAGGTAAAGATCACTAAGTATACCATACCGCCAGGTGGTATCAAAAGCCTTCTCTATGTCTATTTGAAACCATTACTAGATGTTCATGTTTGACAAAAGCAGTACGGATGTCAAATTCAGCCTTCATCATAAGATCTAAGCATGACCTGTTTTGACGAAAGCCATATTGATTATGGCTCATTAGCTGTTCCGAATCTATGATCCAGACGAGTCTTCTGTGGATAATTTTCTCAAGAATTTTGCTGAGGCAGCTTGAGAGAGATATGGGTCTGTTGTGTTTGGATGGATCTTTTACAGGTTTCAGGAATGCCAAAACTGTAGAGTGATGCCAAGAAGCTGGGAAAACATTTTCTAAAAATATGCGATTGTAAAAAATCAGCAGCAAGAGCAAAGCTTTGTCATCAAGATGTTGTTGTTGTTGTTGTTTTTTGGTGCAAGGGCTGCTTAGACCATATTAGTATTAGTAACCGCCGCATGGTGCAAGAAAGCCTATGGCTTATGCTGCACCAGCCAAAAAAAAAAAAAAAAAAAAAAATCCGAACAAAACAATGATAAAAACAAAAATAAATAAATTAAAATAAATAACTAAATAATGCACCTATCACCGTTATGAATGTTAAATATGCATGGTGATTGTGATGGCATTACTCAAAAACGATCATATAATTCGATCTTTTTTTGTGAAGTGAAAGAACTCCAGTAGATTAGCGTCGTTACCTATGATGTGGCAGAGTGTCAAAGGTTCTTTAAGGTTTGGCAGAAAGCTAAAAGAGACTTGGCGGGCAGTGGCCGTATAAAGTACACTCAATAAGAATATGCTTTATTGTGAGTGGACAGTTGCACTGTGTGCATTGTGGAGAATCATTACCTGTGAGGAGATAAAGGTGGGTAAGATGACTGTGGCCAATTCGTGCTCTAGTTAAAATTACTTCCTCCCTCCTGTTTATACGAAAACTGGAGGTCCACGGTTGCGGTTCAGGTTTTATTTGGCGAAGTTTATTGTGCGTTTGGGCTTGCCATTGAATTCTCCATTGTTCTTTACACATTCTTCGAATGTTACTTTTGTAGTCAAGATATGGGACGTAATGCTGTGATAATTCTCTGTCGGATGGATGTTTAGCGGCATAGTCTGCACGTTCATTTCCTTGTATCCCAGCACGGCCTGGGATCCCACAGAAAATGGCCACTCGTTGGAGTTCTTGAAGATGCATCAGTTTGGATTTTATGAGCTTTATTAAAGGATGTGTTTTAGAATAATTGTTCTGTAAAGCTATAATCGCACTCTGGGAGTCCGTATATATCATGCTTTTATGGATGGTCAGATGGAGGATATTTTCCACTGCAAGTTTGATGGCGTACAATTCAGCTGTATAGCTGCTGCATTCATTGGGAAGTGATAGCTGAATTGTTCTAGGTTTATTTCTATAGAATGCTGTGAACTGTGGGTCGTTAAGTATCGGCCTAATGGGATGGGTAGGTAGACTTTGGATTTTAGTTGTATAGTTAAGAATGAGGAAAAACGGCTGATGCACCCACTCCACTCTCAGATTTTGATCCGTCAGTATATATTTTTGAAAAATGCAGATAATTTTGTGTATGGGCTATATGGAGTTGTTGTATATTAACATTTGCAAGAGAGTGATTTCCCCAGTTTAGAAAATAATTGTCACAGAGTGGTTTAATAGACCTCCATGGGGGATCCGTACTGCTTAAATCTTGAAGAACTTTATCGGGATCTATATTCCAAGTTTCTGATAATGCTTGAGCTCTGAGAGCAAAAGGCTGAATTGCTCTAGGTTTATTTCTATAGAATGTTTTGAACTGTGGGTCGTTAAGTATCGGCCTAATAGGATGGGTAGGTAGACTTTGGATTTTAGTTGTATAGTTAAGAATTAACATCTTTCTCCTCAGGGTTAGAGCAAGTTCATGAGCATCAATATAAAGACTTTGAACTGGTGAAGTTCTATAAGCGCCTATAGAAATCCTCAGCGCAGAGTGTTGAATTGGTGCAAGTCGCGCTAGCACGCTTTCCCTAGCAGAATCATACACCGGGGCACCGTAATCAAGGCGAGATCTGATTAGGGCTCTGTACAAATGCAGTAACGTGTACCGATCTGCACCCCATGATGTAGAAGAAATGACCCTGAGTATGTTCATTTTTTTCAGGCAAGACGTCTTTAGAGGTTTAACGTGCTCTATGAAGTTCAACTTACTATCAAAAGTCAGACCAAGCAGACGAATGCTGCTCACAACTGAGATAGGCTGATTTGTTAAGCGTATTTCTGGATCTGGATGCATCTTCCTTTTATTACAAAAGTGAACTACTTTAGATTTTGAACAAGAGAGTCGATACCCATTCTGTGCCATCCATAACTGAATATTATTAATTGAAATTTGGAGCTGCCGCTCAATGAAAGTCATGTATTGAGAACTGCAAGCAAAAGTGAGATCATCGGCATAGTGGTATGAATTCACAGTGCTGGGCATATATTTAGTCATATGGTTTATTCTTATTGCGAATAAGGTGGCACTGAGCACAGAGCCTTGTGGGACCCCGTCCTCTTGTATATATGTTTGAGAGAGAACTTGTCGGTATCGGACTTGAAAAGATCTGTGCTGAAGGAAAATCAATATGAAGTACGGTAAGTGGCCTCTCAGGTCAAGGGAATGCAGATCTCTCAGGATACCAAAACGCCATGTGGTGTCGAAGGCTTTTTCTACATCAAGGCATACCATAACGAGATGCTCATTTCGAATGAATGCATTCCTGATGTTTCTTTCCGCTTTGACCATGAGATCCAGGGCTGATCGATTTTTCCTGAATCCAAATTGATTGTCAGAAATTATATTTTTATAGTCGAGAAACCAAGTAAGTCGACGGTGAATTATTTTTTCCAGGATTTTGCTTAAGCAGCTGGTGAGAGAAATAGGTCTATAGTTTTCAGGAACGGAATGATCTTTTCCTGGTTTCGGAATTGCTATTATATAGGAGTGGTGCCAGGAACTGGGGAAACAATGTTCAAGAAAGATGCGATTGAAAAAAGTGAGCAGTGAAAAGACCGATTCTTTATTTAAGTGTTGGAGCATTATGTAGTATATTCCGTCAGGGCCTGCAGCACTGTGTTTTGAGCTAGATATGGCTTCTTGAAGTTCAAGCATTGTAAGTGGCTGATTATAAGGTAAAGTACATTTACTCGTAAGTCTGAAGTTCAGTTTGGACTTTTCAGCTAATACTTTGATCTTCTGGAATGATAGATCATATGCTGTTGAGGCAGATAACTGTGAAAAAACAGTCCCTAGGGCATTCGCTATATCTGTAGGAGAAGAAAGATCCTGTCCATTCCAGTTGAGAATTGGGGAGGATAATCGGGGAACTTTGCCACTTAGTTGTTTTATTTTCCGCCATATTATTCTTGAATCAGTATTTTTATTAATCGAGCTCGCAAATCGAATCCAAGATTCTCTTTTAGCTTTCTTCCTAATGTGACGGGCCTTGGCTCTGAGTCTCTTGTAGTTTATAATATTGGCGGTGGTGGGATATTTTCGAAACAGATTCCATGCTCGGTTTTTTTATTTTTTTGCACCTTTGCACTCTTCGTTCCACCAATAGTTTATGGTGTATGACACAAAGTCTTACAAATTAAATTAAATGTCTATATAATTAATGATAGAATGCTAGATAGAGTGATATGGTAAAACCTCAAAGGAAAACACTTAAAATCACAAATATTGTTTAAGATAATGGGTCTCGCGCTGATGGAATTAATTTAAGAGAAGGTTAAATTTAATGTACAAGCAAATACACCGTGAAGATAAACATTAGAAACAGATATACGATCAGTGCCCACACCGGAAACAGCAAGCGAAGATAGCAAGACGGAAAAGTGGGGGGTCAACTGATAGTATGGCAAGGGACGGTTTGGTCCAGAGATGACAATAGGGGTACCAGCGGGGGCGCTCTTCTTTACTGCAAACAGAGCGGGCATGGCGAGACGAATCAAGTAAATGGACGCAGGTGTTTTCTGGATGATACTGAGCTCCGAAATTTCGATTACCTTCCAGAATATTCGAGAATTCTCTAGAAACGGAAGTCCTCTCTACACCGGAAGGGGCTCGACCATCGTGTCATGGGTCATAGGCAAATGAGAATGGAGATGATGATGGTCAGATAGAAATGATTGGTTGAGAAAGGAGGGGCGTTACGAAATTTTGGGAAATAAAAAGGGAAGAGCGCGCGCAAAAGAGATGTGTGATGAAGTTTTTCGGAGAGTGATGTTTTAGATATGTGATAAAGTTTTTTCGGAGAGTGATGTTTTAGATATGTGATAAAGTTTTTTCGGAGAGGATAAAGTTTTTTCAGAATGTGATAAAGTTTTTTTGGAGGTGATTAAGTTTTGTCGGAGGGTGATAAAGTTTTTTTGGAGTGGTATATTTTAGAAGGAGTGATGAAGTTTCTTTGGAGGGCGAAAAGGGTGTTTTTGGAAAGATAGGCCCAGGAAACAGTCCCCGGAAGCGATCCACCAGTAGAACCAGTTATGGTGAGTTCACTAAATTCTGATAGCTTTAACAAAGTGTAGATAAGTTACGGAAAGGGGAACTTTCTCGAGATGGAACATAGAAGTCCGAAAGCGTCCACCGAGAAATATATTTGAAAGGAGGGCAGCGAGATAATGCTAACAGAAGAACACCGTACCGTCCTGTAGAAGTAAAGAGATGGGAAGCGACTCCTACCGAATGATCCGGCACAGCAAAGAAGGATGCGACACCAGGATGATCGGCAAAGCGTAAAGTGTCCCTGGCAAAGTTTAGCATTCCAGATGAACGTTCCCAAACCAATGGAGGACCCGATGCAGAGCAGAAAGTCACAGGCCACACGTTGTATTAGCGGTAAGATCCAAATCCCCAGAAGTAAGTGGTTAAACAACGAATTTACCGCTATGTAATTGCAAAGGACTGCAGGGAAGATAGATAAATATTAAGTGAGATTTATTATCTATACTATAATAGAAATAGTTTAATGAAGGATGGTTTAGAGTTGTGGTCTATTTACCGATCAATTAATGGAGTAAAAGTAATAATTTTGGACGGGTGAGCCTATAGAGCAGGTACAGTTGTATGTTATTTATATAATGTTACTGAAGTAGAGAAATTAGTCGCTAAATGCTGGAGTTTACCTGAGAGAATGAAGAAACAAATAATCCCATGTATATTTCATTAACATGTAACTTTAAAGTGCTGGGGAGAGAATAGAATAGAATAGAATAGTTTGTAGAGTGGACATAATTCCAGAAGAAGAATTGTTTCAACCATGAAGAAGAATGTATGATTGTGCTAGATAGGTATGAAAAAGGAAGATATAAATAAATAAATAATAAATGTCAATTGTAATTAAGAAAGAGTTAAATTAAACTGATTGTACGAGATGTTAGTGGGCCTATAGTAAGAAGAAGATGATGGATGGGAGAGCCTAATGACCAGGAACGTGATCCATGCCCTGTACCTATATATGAAGTGAATAATGTGTAATGATTTGTCTTATCTTTTATTTGTAAGTATGTATAATAAACATTGTATTTCACTTAATGAAAATGGAGTTTGGTCATTTCTGAACACACAGCAAAACCCAAAGGAGGAGTGCTCTAATATAGAAACTCCCTCAGAACCGGAATTCTTCTGTGAGATAACAAGTCAGATGCAAAGTGGGGATTTTTAAGAATATAAATAATAATAAATATACCACTATAGTAACAAAAATAAAAAATAAAACCCCCACCCCCACAATGGTTCTATGGGTTGTTGACTGTGATTGTGGAATCGCAGGCATGCAGCAGCCAGTATTTGTCTCGTGATGTGATCAGTAGCTCTGTCAATAGGACAGGTTTCGATTATCTGTTCATCAAAGGACACTCGGGAAGTGAATTTTGCCCAATCTGCTCTGTGAAATTTCCATTTTACGTAGTTTTGGGAAATTATGGAATGTCCTGTTTGAATCTTACATATTAGCGGAAAGTGATCACTATTTAGCGGGTTGTCGAGGGCCGTCCACTCAATACTAGGGAAGAGGATAGGAGAGCATATCGAAAGGTCTATTGCAGAAGTTCTACCCGTAGAGAGATGGATGTAAGTTGGCAAGCCAGTATTTAGTATAGTCAGATTTTGTCTGTCAGCAAGCTGTTCGATTAGATGTCCTCGTCCATCTGCATTGGGAGAACCCCACAATGGATGGTGTCCATTGAAGTCACCCAATAAACAGATAGGGGTTGGCAACTGCTGAATAAGATCTTCCAATTCATGGATGGTATAGGAGTGATTGGGCGATAAGTAGATAGAGAAAATTGTCAAAGTAATACCAATCACAATACGTGTTGCAACAGCTTCGATGGAGGTTTGTAAAGGAATTAATCTGCAAGGTACTCGTGAGTCTATGAGTATGGCTACCCCTCCGTGAGCATTATTTGTAGCAGTTCTGTCTTTTCTAAAGAGTGCATAATTCTTAATTGAGAGTGATACATGCCGTGTTAAATTTGTCTCTTGTAGGCAGATGCCTACGGGATGGTAACGATCAATTAACTCGTGGATATCATCAATGTTACTGCGAATTCCTCTACAGTTCCACCGTATGATTTGGTGCATTATTTGGTTTTGTTACTTGAGGTAGATTCTGAGTCTTTTTTATTCCCAGGCTGTTTGTGGCGATCGAGTTTCATTTTCTCTTTTCTTGGAAAGGTTGGGCGTCCGATATCCATTACGTCTTCTGCATGAAGATCTAGGATAGGTTCATTTGGGTCAGTGTTGTTATCAGTGTCCATATTTACTGCAGTGATATTGTTTGTCTTCCTATCTGTAACTGAGTCGGTTTTTGACTTTGAAATATCTGATGGTCTATGTGGGGTTGCTGGTGGGACTGTAACAGGGGTGTTGTTGGCTCTATCTACTACCTTTTGCTCTTTTGGAGTCTGTTTCATTGATGGTGACAGTAAAGATTGGGCCCAATCTGCAATCGATATGGTTGGGGGAACTGATACTTCAGTTTGTGTTGCTGTTGTTTGATATTTTTGCTTGCTGCTGCATATGCGTTCTTAGGTGCGTTAAGCATAATTTGCTTTCTTGCCTCTTGGAATGTGACGTTTCGTTCTACCCTGTACTTTTGGAATTTTTTTTCAGTTTTCCAGAGGTCGCATGACTTGGAGTAGGCTGGATGCATGCCTTTGCAATTCAGACAGTGGGGTGTTTTAGCGTCACAGTCTGTTTGCGAATGTTCTTTCGACACACAGTTTGGGCAGACTCGATCTCCTCGAGAAGCCATTTGTGCGTGACCAAATTTTTGGCACTTGTAGCATCTTATAGGATTCGGGATAAATGGTCGTACTCGGCAGTTGAGATAGCCGGCTTTGACACTGGATGGCAAGATAGGTGTTCCGAATATCAGGATCATATTGCTGGTGGGAACAAGTTCTCAATCTTTTCTGATCATGATGCGTTTGGCTTGTATCACTTTCTGATGTTTGAGTTCTTGGGTCAGTTCATCTTCTGTTACATTTATCAGATCCCACTCTGCAATTACTCCTTTGGAAGTATTTAGTGTTGCATGAGGGGAACTTGAATGGGTAGTCCGCCAAATATCGTTAGTCTCAACAGTCTCTCAGAATGTGCACGACTCACTGTTTCTACCAAGAGGTCTTCTGATCTGCGTCTTCTCACCATTTTGGGAGAGCCCGCCACATTTTCCAAACATTTCTGTATAAGAAATGGTGAGAGAATGCTCATAGATTTGTCCAACAGACTATGTAAGATAAGGAATGATGGGCATTCCTGTTGGTCTGTGTCTGTACGCAGTCGTTTAGACTTTGTTACATCGTGAGAAATTTGATCATCAGCATTGTTGATGGTACTGGATGAGCGCCTAGGCTGCTCAAGCTCTGGATAATTGTCGTAATCCATGTTAGGCTCCTTTTTTGCCCTGGGAGGTTGACTTTCCCTCCCAAGTTTCCGGCCCCCCACGGGGAGGCAGGAGCAGTGCCGCAAGGAGTCCAAGCGGTTAGATAAGTTAGTTGGTTAGTAAAATAGAGTAATATATGTAATGAAAAAGAAAGGTGAGTTTCCTTCCTTGTTCTTACTTGTGATTTTTCAAGTATAGAACTGAATTATAAATGAACTTCCAGTAAAAAACGATATAACTTAAAATGAACTTTTATCACTGGGAAAGATCGCTATATATTCGCACTTTGAACGCTTGACCTCGTATTCGCTTGGCACCCGGGGCCCAAGATGTTGTAGCATAACATAATAAATCCCATCTGGCCCGGCAGCACCATTGCGGGCGGTTTTAATGACATGTAAAAGTTCAGAATATTGCAGAGGTTTGTTATATGGGAGAAGACGGGCAGTTTGAAAATGAATAGCATACTTTTCTTCAGTGTTTTTAATTCTTTGGAATGAGGTAGAATAGGCTGTTGCTGCTGAGATTTCGGCAAAAGTATTGCACAAAGCATTAGCTCTATCTATTGGATTAGAGAGATCTTTCCCATTCCAAGAGAGGATTGGAGAAGGAATGGTAGGAAACTTACCAGACAGCTGTCTAATTTTTTTCCATATTATTTTGGAATCAGTATTTCTGTGAAAACAGGAGGCAAAACGGGTCCAGGATTCTTTCTTTGCTTGCTTTTGTATGAAGCGTGCTTTTGCCCTTAATTTCTTATAGTTAATGAGATTGACTGTGCTCGGACATTGCCGAAACCAATTCCAGGCTTTATTTTTTGCTCTCTTTGCTGTGGTGCATTTGTCATTCCACCAGTAATTATGATGCTTTCGGCCCGGGGCATTTGATAGTGGTTTTGTGTTTTTAGCCACATTTAGAAGATGCGACGTGATGTAATCTGTATGTTGGAGGCGGATTCTGCATCATCAATATGTTGTAGGCGGATTTTTTCCTCATCAAGTTCGATTGATGATTTAAATTTTGCCCAGTCTGCTCGGACAAATTTCCACTTTCTGCAGGGTTGAATTGAAGGAGTCTTTGCTATCAGAAAGTTGCAAACTATTGGGAAGTGTTCACTGCCCATGGGATCATTTATTATATACCACTCTATGGTTGGGACTAGTACTGGTGAACAAATTGAGAGATCTATTGCTGAAGTGTGTCCTGCTGGGAGCTGTACGTGTGTCGGTGCACCAGTATTGTATTGGTATTGTATTGGTATGGTTATTTCTGGCGCAAGGGCTACTTAGGCCATATTGCGCCTATAAACGAGATGAGGATTTCACGGTGTCTGTAAAAACAGTTAGAAAGAATTATACAGATTTATGCGTTTTAAGAAGCGGAAAAATTCCGGGAGATTTGCATTATTACCTATGAACTGTTGGAGTGTCAAAGGTTGTTGAAGATTACTGTATGAAGCTTTTCGGGCATCAGTGTATAAGGTACATTCAACGAGTATGTGCTTTATTGTGAGAACAGAGTTGCAGTGCATACACTGCGGAGGATCATTTCCTGTAAGAAGAAAAATATGGGTGAGCTGACTGTGCCCGATCCGGGCTCTAGCCAGGATGACTTCTTCCTTTCTGTTTACAGAAAAACTGGAAACCCATAACTGTGGTTCAGGTTTTATTTCACGCAGCTTGTTATTCAGTTGAGATTGCCATAGAAGTGTCCATTGTTCTTTACATGTATTTCTTATATGGGATCTGTAGTCCATATATGGAACATAGTAACCTGGCGATGCTATGTGGGATGAATGTTTGGCTGCATAGTCTGCTTTTTCATTCCCTGATATCCCAGTGTGACCTGGGATCCAGCAAAAGATGACAACTTGTTGGTGATCATGGATATGCATTAGTTGAGATTTTATAGATTTTATTAAGGGATGCGTTGTTGAGGAGGAATTTTGCAAGGCCAAGATTGAACTCTGTGAGTCACTATATATTACACTTTTTTGGATCAACAGTTGGAGAATGTTTTCTAAGGCAAGCTTGATAGCATATAATTCAGCTGTATAACTGCCGCATTCGGTGGGAAGTGAAACAGAGATAGTGTTAAAGGGAAAGACAGCTGCAGCACCGACTTTACTACCAGACTTTGATCCATCAGGGTGCACCAGTATTGAGTATACTGAAATTTAGTGCCTCTAAAAAGCTTTCAATTAGTCGGCCACGTTGTAGTTGTTGGTTTAGTTTTATTGGCGCATCAGCAACTAAGGCTATAATGCGCCAAAACCTTGTCATGAAAATGGTAAAAATCTTTCAGTGACCTAACCAATTAGGTCACTAAGTCAGGGTATAAAAGCCACGTATAAATTGTAAAAGACGAATATCAGTAAACAAGGTAAAAATAATAAGATTTTTTAAATATGATTAAAAAGGTTTACTGATTTCAGGCAACTAAAAATAGCAGACACGTGGTCATTGTCGGATAAAATCTGACTGAGTGTATAAGGCTCAGTCAGATGGTTAAAAGCGATAAAACAAGCATTACTAAAACTGGAACAGTCACATAAAATATGTTTAACGGATAAAATGGTGTCGCATTGCTCGCACATAGGAGGATCATCCGCCCTCAGCAGAAACGAATGTGTCAGATGACTGTGTCCTATGCGGAGTCGGGCAAGAACAACTTCCTCGCTCCGATTCCTGCGCAGACTGGACTGCCATGTTTGTATTAGAGGCTTTATTTGTTCTCTCTCTATACCATAGTTCTTGCCATTGGGAATATATCTTTTGGTGTATTATTTGCCTGTATTCTGTATAAGGGACTGACAGGCAACGATTGTTAGTGGGAGCTGCTGACTTGGCTGCAGTGTCAGCCATATCATTTCCCTTTATCCCAATATGGCTAGTAATCCAGCAGAAGCGGATATCAAATTTATATTTATGAAGAGAATATATCTTCTGCTGAACCCGAGAGAGAACTGGATGACAGTTGCTTCTCAAAGATAATAAAGCCTGTAATGCACTCAAAGAATCAGAATATATTATTGACCTTTGGCATTGAGAAGTTCGAATGTGATCCAAGGCTAACTCTATAGCATGCAGCTCTGCAGTGTATATGCTGGATTCAGGAAGAATCTGCTGAGATATTATAGTGTCCCGAAAGACAGCAGCAGATCCTACGCACGATTCAGACTTCGAGCCGCCTGTGAAGACGGGCAGGAAGTCGGAATACTCAGCTCGGTGTGCGGAAAAGAGCTGATGGTAGACAGATGACGAGGTCTCAGATTTTACCCATTTCTTAAGGGAGAAGTCGAACAATGGAGTATGAGCATGCCAGGGTGGAAGAGTCTCTTTTGGTGTTTGTGCAACCTTGTCTACCATGATGTTAAACTCTCTTAGTAGCTCTTGGACACGAATACCAAAAGGTCGGTTGGCAGTCTGACGGGTATTGTACAAGTTTTCCCAACGTGGCTCAAAGACAGATGTCCACGTAGGATGGTCTGGCAGGGATTTCAACTTTAAAGCATAGCTTAAAGACAACTGCTTACGTCGAAGGGATAACGGTGGTTCGTTTGCTTCAACGTATAAGCTCTGGACAGGAGATGTTCGAAATGCTCCAGTAGCTATACGGATAGCCTGATGGTGGACGGGATCCAACCATCGAAGGACACTGTCTCTAGCTGAGGAGTATACCTGGGCCCCGTACTCTAATTTGGATCGTACAAGTGCACGATAAATACGTAGTAGGGTGTACCTATCTGCTCCCCAACGCGTAGAGGAGAGAGAGCGAAGAATATTTAGTCCCTTCGTGCACTTTGTACGAAGCTGACGAATTGTTGTTGTTGTTGTTAAATTTGTTGGTGCATCAGCAACTTAGGCTATAATGCACTGATTACTGTCTAATATCTTCTTAGTTTGTCTTACACGTGATATGGTTCATATATTGTGATATTTATTTATCAATTTTAGAAAGAGAAAAATGTCATTCATGTCCTCACGATCTCCTAGAACATTCTGTTATGATAACTGGCTGGAGTTATGAAAATGAGAGAAGAAAGCAGATTTCCGTTCTTGCAGATATAGCGGGCATTCCAGGATGATATGTTTTACTGTTATTGAACATAAGCAGTTGCTGCATTGTGGAGGATCATCGTTTGTTAGTAGGTAGCTATGTGTGAGGAATGTATGACCAATGCGTAATCTGGCTAGGATGGTTTCTTCTTTTCTGTTTCGTCTCAGACTGGATTGCCATTGCTTGGGTTCTCTCTTGATTTCAAGAAGTTTATTATTTGCTTGACCTTGCCACATGCGTGTCCACTGTTGTTTATACATCTTATGGTCAATATAAGGAGTCCTGAAATTAGATGGTATCACATTTGTAGCACATTTAGCAGCTAGATCTCCCTGCTCGTTTCCTAATATTCCAGCGTGTCCAGGGATCCAACAAAATATTACTAGCTGTCCATGTCCGTGAAGTTCTAGTAGCTGTGCCCATATTTTTTGTACCAGCGGATGACTAGGAAAGAATTGACGCTGTAGAGAATTAACAGCACTCAATGAGTCCGTATATATGATGGATTTGGTACACGACTCTTCTTTGATATTCTCTAGAGCTAGAACAATGCCGTATAGTTCTGAGCTATAAGTACTGCATTCAGACGGAAGCTGTCTGGAGATGGTGATATTTGGTAATACTACAGCGGTACCAACTTTACTACCAATTTTGGATCCATCTGTATATATTTGAATGAAAGTGCTAAACTCAGAGGAGTGGGTCTTATGAATTTGTCTAATGTTGGAATCTGGAAGGTTATTCATTCCCCATTGCTAAAAGTGTCTATCAATACGTATCGGGGGCATTTGCCATGGCTGGGTTTCCATGCTAGTGTCCTGAAGAATGTAAGTAAAATTCAGGTCCCAGCTTGTGATAAGAGCTTGAAGCCTAATGCCAGATGGTTTATTGAGCCGTGGTTTACTTTCATAAAGTTTACTACATTTGGGTATAAAGAGATATTGCCATATGGGATGATGTGGAAGACTACTGATTTTGGCTGCGTAATTTAGTAACAGAACTTGTCGTCGAAGATGTAGCGGTGGCTCATAGGCTTCGGTATAGCTGACGAATATGTTCAAGAAATGTCCACTTTTTGTCAAACACAAGTCCCAAGAATTTTGTGCTTGACGCTACTGGAATAGCATTTTGTCCGAGCATTAATTCAGGTTCAGGATGAAGATTACTCTTGCGACAAAAGTGTGCACAAACGGTCTTCTCCGGCGAGAACCTGAAGCCATTAGAAAGTTCCCAGGAATTAAGGCGATCAATGGTTTTCTAAAGTTGTCTTTCAATAACCCTCATGTTGCATGACTGACAAAATATGCTAAAGTCATCAACATAGAGGGCACAGTTTACAGTTGGAGGAAGTTGTTCTGTAATGGAATTGACTTTGATGGCAAAAAGCGTGACACTTAATACTGATCCTTGTGGTACTCCCTACTCTTGGCTGAAGGGACGAGAAAGTGAGGATCCCACACGAACTTGGAAAGATCGATTGGCTAGAAAGTTTTTAATAAAAACGGGGAGTTGCCCCCTAAGGCCAAGGCTATGCAGACATTTTAAGGTGCCAAATCTCCAAGTTGTGTAATACGCTTTCTCCATGTCAAAGAACACCGACACAAAGTGTTCGCGTTTTAGGAAAGCATCACGGATGGATGCTTCCAATCTAATAAGATGGTCCAAAGTGGACCGGTTCCTTCGGAAGCCGCACTGGATGCTGGAGAGAAGGTCATTTGATTCTAAATACCATATTAAACGAGAATTAACCATTCTCTCCAGGATTTTGCACAGACAGCTGGTCAGAGCAATAGGACGATAATTGGTGGTGACGTTTGGATCCTTTCCTGGCTTGGGAAAGGCAAGAACGATTGCCTTTCGCCAGGAGTCCGGAAACTGCCCTTCAGTAAAGATTCTGTTATACAGAAGGAGCAGACAATCCATAGATTTTGGCGAAAGATGTTTAATCATTTCATAATGGATGCCAACTGGTCCAACGGCACTTGCTTTGGAAAGAGCGAGGGCTCTTTTGAGTTCCTGAATAGTGAAATCCCCGTTGTAGGGATAAATGCTCTTAGATTTAAAGTTAAGTGCCTGTTTTTCGATTTTATATTTCAGGACCAGAAACTCTGGGGAATACGAAGATGTTGCAGAGATGTTAGAGAATGTTTCCCCAAGAGCATTGGCTTGCAGTTGGATCTGCAATAGTGCATCCATTATAATCTAGGATTGAAGAAGGGTGGGATGTATATTTCACCTTCATTTTCCGGATTTTATCCCAGACTACCTTAGAGTTGTTAGACTTGTTAATAGATGATGTAAAACGGATCCACGATTCCTTTTAACTCTGACGACGGATGTAGCGTGCTTTGGCTCGTGCACATTTGAAGGCTATAAGGTTGTTCGTGGTAGGATATCGGAGAAATATCCCCCACGCTTTGTTTTGAGCCTTTTTTTTTTATGCTGTGCATTGTGAATTCCACTAAGGTTTGGGAAATGGTGGAAACTGGGCAGATGTTTTTGGAACAGCATTCGCAGCTGCTTGGACAATATTTTCTGTGATGTACTTAACTGCATCATTGATAGGCTCTTGACTGACCATGCTAAGATCAAAATTTGCCTGATGTTGGTAGGCAGTCCAGTCAGCCTGATCAGGCTTCCACCGTGGTAACCTGAAGGGAAGACATGGTCTCCCACTGAGTAACGAGGTTATCACAGGGAAGTGATCGCTTCCGTATGGATTCTCCTCCACTTCCCAAGTGAGTGAAGGGAGTAGAGAAGGGGAGCAGATAGAGAGATCAATGGCAGAAAAAGTACGGGTTGGCATGTGGAAGAAGGTGTTTGTTCCAGTATTTAGAAGGGAAAGGTCATTGTCATTGAGCATACGCTCTATGACTCGTCCCCTTCCGTTGATGTTAGCACTACATCACAGGGTGTTATGTCCATTCATATCCCCGAGAAGTAAGAAAGGGGGAGGCAACTGCGTTAGAAGATCATCAAGGTCTTCCTGGGAGATGTCAGTCCCAGGTGGCAAATACATAGAGCAGACGGTTAATAAAAATCCCACCGTAAGGCGAATTCCAACAGCTTCTATGCTAGTTGTAATTAGTAAGGGCTGCACTGGGGTCTGGTTACCCACAAGGATAGCCACTCCCCCATGTACAGAGCCATCCGCAATTCTATCCTTTCGAAAAAATGTGATGTTGTGCATGGTGGGATCATCATTTGCCTTCAGATATGTCTCCTGCAGGAGGGCCTTGATGTCATCAATATTTCGCCGGAATCCACGACAATTCCACTGTAGGAATTTAGCCATTATTTTGGCTGGGTGGGTCCATCAGGCGGTTTCCGAGGTGCTGAGGGCTTACTTTTATCAGTCTTGGATTTATCTTTTTTGTGGAAGAATGGAAGCTGTCCCGTGTCCATTTCTTCCTCCGCAAAGAGTTCCAAGACTGAATCTTCGGGTACCTCCTTCTGCTCGACATCCATCTTTTCTTGGGCACTAGTGGGGACTTCCCCTTTCTTATTCTTTTCTTTCATAATTACCTTTGTTACTTTTGGAGCATTAGGAGGTACCGATATAGGAGTGGCAGCTGATTGGTCCTACTGTGCAGGGTTTTGGGAACTTAAGAGATAACGCGCGATGGGAAAGAAAGACTCTATTGGAGGAATGGTCATGTCCGTCTGAGTTCCGACGGAACATCTCCCTGCTACCTTCTGGGCGTAGGTAGGTCTGTTGATATTCAGGGGTTTGACCGATTTCCTTGCATCCTGGTATGATATATTTAGCTCTGCCTTCAGCCGTTGAATTTCTTTTTCTTCTTTCCACTTCTGGCATGCCCGTGAGTAGGCCGGGTGTTCGCCTTCATAGTTAATACAGGTGGGTTTTGCGGCTGAACATGCTGTTGTTTCGTGGTCCTTTGCACCGCATCGAGCGCATGCAAAGACTCCACGACAGGCTATTTGAGAATGCCCATACTTCTGGCATTTAAAACACCGTAAGGGTTCGGAACGTATGGACGCACTGAACAATTAATGTATCCAGCTTTAATATCGTCAGGAGGTTTAGGAGTGTTAAAAGTCAGGATAACGCTCCTGGTTTGAACAAGTTTTCCATCCATTCGCGCAGTAATTCTCTTGACGGCAATAACTCCCTAGGGTTTTAATTCGGAGCAGATTTCCTCCTCGGTTACGTCGAGAAGGTCCCACTCCTAAATGACACCTCTCGATGAATTGAGTGTTCTGTGTGGTGTCACTGTTATGGGTATTCCTCCTATTGATGTTACTCGGAGGAGATGTTCTGATTGCCTGTCACTTTTGGTTTCAATTAAGACAGTCCCCAGAACGGAGCCTCTTAACTGATTTGGGTGACCCTGCTAACCCATCTAACCCTTTTTGAATAAAAAAGGGCGACATTTTACCAATCGGTTTTTCAGTGGTGGAATGCATGATTAGAAATCTTGGGACAGGCCCTGATGATGATGTTTCAGTACGCTACCTCTTTGTCGCAATAATATTATCTGCCTCTCCGTCTATGTTTTCAGATAGGGACCGAGTTGAGGCCCCTGAAGAAATAAGTTTATCACGATTCATAGAAATTTTAAATTGTTCAGTGCCCGGGCTCGCCACCAACCACGGAGCCCAAAGGGACGCCCACTACCCGGCATGGAATAAATGCGCTCGGGAGTGGAACGCCAGGGCTACCCAGACATTATAGCCGCACCGCCGCCAGCCTGAATCCTGTCCCTCGGACCATGAGGGTAGGGGCGTGGCATTGACACGGTTGACCCTCGCAGGCGAGCCTACTAGCCGATTGATCCTAGCCGGGCCTTCCAGGACCACCCGTCTTGTCGAAGCAGGGGCCAAAGTGGTGTATTGAAGCTGGACCCCTCAACCACCAGGATCCCCCTTTCCGAATTTCCACGGGTCGCAGCGCACGGCAAACACGCCGGATTCCATTGATGTAAGCCTGGAAACTGGGCTGTGTGCGTTGGATCCCAGTGATGCTAAGCTTGTTGGGAATGTCCATATATATTTGGCATTTAAAACAACGAATGGGATTAGGAATATAAGCCCGAATTGGGCAGTTTAAATAGCCAGCTTTTACTGAGGATTTCAAATCTGGGGTACTGAAGGTTAAAATGATTGACCTAGTTGGGACGAGATTTCCATATTTTTTAGTCATTATGCGTTTGGCGTTGGTTACTTTTTGATTACTCAGTACTTGAACTAATTCCTCTTCTGATATTATAAGTAGGTCCCATTCGATTATAACGCCTTTTGAGAAATTTAAGGTGTTGTGTGGAGTAATAGATACTGGCAGGTCATCGAATATCGTTGTTTTTAGCATCCACTCGATATGTTTAGAGTTAACTGTTTCAATTAATAGGTCTCCGGATTGCAGTCGTTTTACCATTTTTGGTGTTCCAGCAATCGATTCCAGAAATCTTTGGATGACGAATGGTGATTATTTGCCAACAGATTGGTTGGAGGAAGAGTGTATCACCAGAACGTTTGGCATTTCATTGCACTGCACTTCTCTTCGGGGCCTTTTTGGTTGGTTCAGGTCTACATCATTTGGTTTGTCTAGCCTTGACTTTGAAGGATCTAGAGGTGGATAGTCATTTTTATCCATCGTTGCTCCTTTTAGCCCTGGGGGATAACTTTTTCCCCAGATTACCGGGCCCGCCACTGGGACCCAGGAGCAGTGCCGCTCGGAAGCCAAGCGGTTGAAGTGTTAGTTGATTAATAGAACATCAAATATAGGAAAAAGAAAGGTGTGTTTCCTTTCTGTGTTCTAACTTGTGTTTTTCAAGTATAGAACTAGTTTTAAAGAAAGGCCTTTGATAGAAACGTAGGACTTAAAAGTAAATAACTTCAATCACCTTACAAGAGCACTCTATATATCACAAGAATATCGCTTGGCCTCGAAATACGCTTGGCACCCGGGGCCGGTCGGGAAGGGATATTGGTGTTCACTACAAGAGCAACCCCTCCAGGAGCCGAATTGCTTAAATGAGAAACTCGATCTTTTCTGTAGATAACATAATATTTAAGTGAGGTAGCAACAGAAGCTGTTAAGTTTGTTTTTTTTAGGCAGAACGTAACTGGGTTATACTGGAGAAGGAGATCCCGAATGTCATCAAGTTTGGTGCGATACCCTCTACAATTCCATTGAAGAAAACCGGGTATTATTTGGGTGAAGTGTTGTCCTCGGTTTCTGTCCGAGGTACTTTTGGCTTATGGTGACCAGATTTTCTTTTTGGGAAGTACGATCTTCCTGTTTCCATCTCTTCTTCTGGGAAGAGATCGAGAACGAGATCTTCGCGGTCAGTGTTTCCTTCCATTTTACTCGAATCAGTTTTAGTAATATCAACACTTTTTGAGTACATTGGGATATTGGTAGAATGCGGAACCGTGATTGGTGGGTTAACAGCCTTGTTTGATTTATATGGTTTACCAGAAAGGGGCACAACTTCCAAAATTGACCGAGCCAAATCTGACATTGATCTCTCTGGGGGAAAAGTTACCTCAGTTTGAGTACCAGTCGTTATTGTTCTTTGCACAGTACTGGTTACCGCAGTTGGCTTTTGTACTACTTCAGCGAAGCTGGGTCGAGTGTTAAATTGAGCCTGTACAGAAATTTTAGCTTCTTGGTACGAGATGTTTTTTTCGACTTTGACCCGTTGAATGTTTTTTTTCCTTTTTCCAAAGGGGAAAATCTCTTGAGTAGGTAGTCTGTGGACCATTACAATTTGAGCATTTGTGCTGCTCTGCTTTGCAGTCGGAGTGATTGCGCTCGCGTGAACCGCAATTGGAACAAGTGGCTGAAACTCTACACACGTTTCGGGAATGCCCAAATTTTTGGCATTTAAAACATCGTGTAGGGTTAGGAATGTACAATTTTATTTGACAATTCAGATAACCTGCTTTGATGAATGCTGGAGGTTTGGGACTATCAAATGTTAGTATTATATTCCGAGTTGGAACTAGAGCATTGTCTCGTTTTTTGTATATGCGCTTTACATGCACAATTCCCTGGTCTTGCAATTCATTTTTCAACTCTTCTTCTGAGAGATTTATGAGATCCCACTCAGCTATCACACCCCTGGAGGTGTTTAGAGTAGCATGAGGAGAGAAAGTAATCGATAATCCTCCAAAGGATGTTAGTTTTTGGAGCCCTTGAGATTGCCGTTCATCTGAGACCTCAACGAGCAAATCGCCCGATCTTAGACGCTTAGTTGTTTTTCGAGATCCTATTAGATTTTCTAGGTATTTCTGAATTTTAAAAGGCGAGAGACTACCAAGAGACTGTTCTTGAGTCGAATGCAATACAAGGTGCATTGGATGCCTTGTTTGTACACTGTCAGTTTTTTGACGTTTAGCACTGCATGAGTTGAGTCTCCTATCTCATGAGCAGCCATATTAGGATCCCTATGTCCTGTAGGAGAAATCATTTTGCTCCTTTTAGCTCCGGAAAGATAGCTTTTCTTTCCGGTTGTTGTTGTTTTTATTGGGTTTAAAGAAACAAGGGCAACTGAGGCCAAACTGTGTCTATTCATCGTTTAATTGCATGACCCTATCTTTATAGTTGTTAAATTATATACTTTTTATAGACCAATATATTTTAAGTATAATAAAAGTTCTTCAATATTTGCATTGTTTCCTAGGATATGAGATAAATCAGGTGATACGTTAAGATTGGAAACTGATTGAAAAGGGTTTGACCAGATGGTTGAATGCAAGGGATAATCAAGCAGAAAATGCCGGACCGTAAGCCGACTGTTACAGGATGAACACTGAGGTGGGCTTTTTCCCAATAGCAAGTAGAGATGGGTATGATGCGTATGTCCAATTCTTAGCCTTGCCAACACCACTTCCTCACGTCTGTTTGGTCTGAAGCAAGAGAGCCACAGCTTTGGTTCTTGTTTTATTCGGTAACGTTTGCTGTTAGTATTCCTTTTCCATATCTGTGACCAGTTGTCGTAACATGCTTTACGAATTACAGGCTTGTAATCAGTGAATGGGACCTGAGGATGTTGTCAGAGAGTGAGTTGAGGATGTTTAGCGGCAAAGTCTGCACTTTCATTTCCCGGAATGCCAGAATGGCCAGGGATCCAGCAAAAGCTGATTGACTGATTGGATTCACTACAGTTGGCAATGAATTTCTTTCAATGTAGGATGAGAAGAGGGGAAATTCTTCCTTATAGCATAGATAGCACTGAGGGAATCAGTGTAAATTATTGCGGGTGAGATGCAAAGTTCAATATTCTTACTAAGTGCTAACTTGACGGCATAAATTTCAGTTGTGATTTTCATTCCGGGTTACCGGCCCCACCACTGGGAGGCAGGAGCAGTGCCACAAGGGTAACCAAGCGGCTGATTTAGTTTGGTTAGTAAGATTAACAAGAAACAGAAAGGTGAATTTCCTTCATGGAACTCTGTCTGCATTTTGTAGTACAAAGGTTTCTCGATACAATTAAATAAGAAAATTGTGTTTAAACCCTAAAAAAAACTATTTGCGTTGCACACACAATATATAGATCGCTTGGAAATCGCTTGGCTACACTAATAATCGCTTGGCACCCGGGGCCTGGATTTGTTTTGTTTTGGTTTTATTGGCGCATTAGCATCTAAGGCTATAATGCGCCAAGACCATGTCATTTATAAAAAAAATTAAACATTTAGGGACCTCATTAGTTTGGTCACTATGTAAAGAAGTATAAGAAAAATGTAAATTTTATAAACGAGTAAAAATATTTATTGATTTTAAAAATCTAAAAATACCAGACACATTGTCATTGTCGGATAAAATCTGACTGAATGTATACGCCTCAGTCACTCAGAGAGATAATTAAAAGCAGTAAAACGGATATTACAAAATCTGGCCAATCAATTGAAATGTGTCTCATAGTTAAATTGTGTCACAAGACACACACATAGGAGGGTCATCAACCCTCAGCAAAAACGAATGAGTTAAATGACTGTGTCCCATGCGGGTCCGGCAAGAACAATTTCCTCCTTACGATTTCTGCGCAGACTAGACTGCCACGGTTCAATTTCAGGCTTTATACAATATAGTTCATTTCCAGTCTGTCTATTCCACGAGTCTTGCCATTGGGAGTGTATGTTTTGGTGTATTATTTGCCTCTAGTCTGTATAGGGGACTGACAGGCAGCGGTTATTATTGGGAATTGCTGATTTGGCTGCGGCGTCAGTCAAATCATTTCCCCTAATCCTAATGTGGCTGGGAATCCAGCAGAAGCGGATATCATATTCACGTCCAAGGAGGAAGTGAATCTTCTGCTGAACACTAGACAGCACTGGATGAGGATTATACCTCACAGATATTAAAGCCTGTAACACACTGAGAGAATCGGAATATAAAATGAACCGTTGGTATTGGCATTCACTAATGTGATCCAAGGCTAACTCTATAGCATGCAGCTCTGCAGTAAATATACTGCATTCAGAGGGAATCTGCTCCGATGTAGTGCGGCGCCTCCGTAGCCAGGTGGGAAGGAGCAGCAGTGCGTAGCACACGCTTCTTGATTAGACCGGGGTTCGAGCCCGTCACCACCAAATACGGAGGATGCTGAAAGGTTAAGGAATGACAACCGCATATCCTGGAGCAATATGGCCTTAGTTGCTAATGCTCCTAAAAAAAAAACCAAACCAAACAGCTCCGATGTAGTGCTGTCTGTAAAGACAGCAGCAGATCCCACATATGAGTCCAACTTCGAACGTCTGTGTAGACTGGCGCGAAGTCGGAATGTTCAGCTCGGTGTGCTGAATAAAGCTGCAGGTAGACCGATGATGGAGTGTCCGACTTTCCACAATTTCTAAGGGACAAGTCACATGCCGGGACATGTGCATGCCAGGGTGGAAAGGGTTGCTTTGGTGTTTGGGCAACCTTGTCTACCTTGATATTAGGTTCTTTGAGTAGCTCTTGGAGACGAATACCAACAGACCGATTAGCAGCCTTACAGGTATTATATAAATTTTCCCATCGTGGTTCAAAAACGAAGGGGCCACGTAGGATGGTCTGGCAGGGATTTCAGTTTTAAAGCGTACTTTAAAGACAACTGCTTACGTCGAAGCGATAACGGTGGTTCGTTTGCTTCGACGTATAAGCTCTGGACAGGAGATGTGCGATATGCTCCAGTAGCAATACGTAGGGACTGATGATGGACGGGGACCAGCCATCGAAGGTCACTGTCTCTGGCTGAGGAATATACTTGGGACCTATAATCTAATTTGGATCGCACAAGTGCACGGTAAAGCCGTAGAATATTTATTTATTTATTATTTATTAAATCTGTTTATTGCTCTGCCAAAGAAGGGTGCATCGGTCTGCCCCCCAAGATAAAGAGGAGAGCGAGCGGAGCATACTAACGCCTCTTGTGCACTTTGTGCGGAGTTGAGGAATATGATCCAAAAAGGTCAGTTTTTTATAGAATATGAGTCCTAAGAATTTTGTGTTCGCCGATACTGGAATAGCATTTTGTCCGAACCTTAATTCAGGTTCAGGATGAAGATTACGGTTGCGACAAAAGTGTACGCAAACGATCTTCTCCGGCGAGAACCTGAAGCCATTAACAAGTGCCCAGGAATTCAGACTATCAATGCTTTCTGCAGTTGTCTTTCAATAACCCTCATATTGCACGACTGACAAAAAATGCTAAAGTAATCAACATAGAGTTCACTGTTTACAGTTGGAGGAAGTTGTTCTGTGATGGAATTTATTTTTATGGCAAAAAGCGTGACACTTAATACTGATCCTTGTGGTACTCCCTCCTCTTGGCTAAAGGAGCGAGAGAGTGAGGATCCCACACGAACTTCGGACGATCGATTGGCTAAAAGGTTTTGAATAAAAAAGGGGAGATGCCCTCTAAGACGTAGGCTATGAAAATCATTTAAAATGCCAAATCTCCAAGTCGTGTCATACGCTTTTTCCATGTCAAAGAACACCGACACCAAGTGTTCGCGTTTTAATAAAGCATCCCGGATGGATGCTTTCAATCTAATAAGATGGTCCAAAGTGGACCGGTTCCTTCGGAAGCCGCACTGGATGCTGGAGAGAAGGTCATTTGATTCTAAATACCATATTAAACGAGAATTAACCATTCTCTCCAGGATTTTGCACAGACAGCTAGTCAGAGCAATAGAACGATAATTGGTGGTGACGTTTGGATCCTTTCCTGGCTTAGGAAAGGCAAGAATGATTGCCTTTCGCCAGGAGTCCGGAAACTGCCCTTCAATAAAGATTCTGTTATACAGAAGGAGCAGACAATCCATAGATTTTGGTGAAAGATGTTTAATCATTTCATAATGGATGCCATCTGGTCCCACAGCACTTGCTTTGGAAAGAATGAGGGCTCTTTTCAGTTCCTCTATAGTGATGTATGGTTAGAGGCCCTTTGACTTAAAATTAAGTGCTTGTTTTTCCAGTTTATGTTTTAGGACGAGGAACTCTGGGGAATAGGAGGATGTTGCGGAGATGTTAGAGAATGTTTACCCAAGAGCATTGGCTATTGCAGTTGGATCTGCAATAATGCATCCATTATAATCTAGGATTGAAGAAGGGTGGGATGTATATTTCCCCTTAATTTTCCGGATTTTATCCCAGACTACCTTAGAATTGGTAGCCTGGTTAATAGATGATGTAAAACGGATCCACGATTCCTTTTGACTCTGACGACGGATGTAGCGTGCTTTGGCGCGCGCACGTTTGAAGGCTATAAGGTTGTTCGTGGTAGGATACAGGCGAATTATCCCCCACGCTTTGTTTTGAGCCTTTTTTGCCTGCTGTGCATGATCGACTATGGTGGCCCAGTGTTCTTCGGAGGCTTCGGCAATCAAATGTTTCCAACAACCTATACAACAGTTTAAGGTCATATTTAACTGGTAGAAAAGTCCAAGTTACCAACAGATTCCAGACAGTGACTAGGTACATCGATCGAGGCTGTCCGCAGGGCTCTGTGCTTGGCCCTTTCCTCTGGTCTATTGTCCTGGATGAGTTCCTGGGCATGGACCTGGGAGGTGTTGAGCCCTTGGCCTTCGCAGATGATCTTGTCCTTTTGGTATGTGCTAACACCAGGACGAACTTAGAGAAAATGGCAAATGGAGCACTGGTAAAACTTCAGAACTGGGCAGCCCTGCACAATCTTACCATTTCAGGAGAGAAAACACAGTCCATACTCCTTAAAGGCAGGCTACAAATCACAAGACCACCTACAATAAAATTAAACTTTATGCCCATACGTCTGCACGCTGAAGTCAAGCTCCTAGGTATCTTCTTAAACTCGGGGCTTACCTTCCACCACCACCTAAAGTATCTAGCCAACAAAATTCAAAGGTACAGTGCTATGATAAGGCGGGTCAGCAGGGCAGACTGGGGGCTGAAGCACAAAGCTCTTACTCTGATATACCAAGCGGCATACGTGCCAACTGTATGTTATGGTGCCTCCATCTGGTACCGAAAAGCCATCCTAGCAAGAAATAAACGTAAGCTGGATTCAATCCAAAGATTCATGCTCCTTTCAATTTGCAGGGCATGCCGCACCGTCAGCACCCCTGCTCTGCAGGTATTAACTGGGTGTCAGCCACTATACTTAGAAGTGGTTAAAAGAGGGCTTTTTTAACACTTAAGGAAGGGAGTTCCAACCCAACTGCTAAATTTTCAACTTGACACCACAAACGGCACCAGGCAGGAAAGACAATGGATAACCAAACATCTACAAGAGATATGGCAACATGACTGGGACACTACAACAAAAGGGGCCATCACAAAACGATTCCTTCCATCCATAAGTTCAACTCACCCAGAACCTCCACCCTGGTTTTAGCCTGGCCTCCATGTGACCTTTATCATCACCGGCCATGGATCCTTCCAACAAAAAGCAGGGGCCAAACTGGTGTATTGAAGCTGGGCCCCTCAACCACCAGGATCCCCCTTTCCGAATTTCCACGGATCGCAGCGCACGGCAAACACGCCGGATTCCATTGATGTAAGCCTGGAACCTGGACTGTGGGCGTTGGATCCCAGTGATGCTAGTCTGGAAGTCCAGCACGTCCCCTCACCACGTACAGGGCCCACGTCGAGGGGCCCGGGGCCTGGGAAACACTGCAGCTGCTCCAACATTTGAATTAGATTTAGCGCTATCTGTATAAATTGGGGAGAAATCATTATATCTTTGAATGTGAACAGTATGAATTTGTTTGACATTTGAAGCTATTGTTGTTATTTGTTATTTGGTTTTTAGGAGCATTAGCAACTAAGGCTATATTGCTCCGGGATATTAGTGGTCATTCCCTGAGCTTTCCGCATCCTCCGTATTTGGTGGTGACGGGCTGGAACCTCGGTCTAATAAAGAAGCGTGTGCTACGCACTGCTGCTCCTTTCCACCTATCAACGGAGGTATCCCATATTTGAAGCTTGCAAAGTATTCTTTCTTCTCCATTGACAGAGGTAAGCGTCACATGTTGGAAGAGGAGGAGGAGCCCATGGTGGTTGAATATAAGTTGCTACCTGCTGTACGGAATGGATGGAAATATTCCAAACCTGCGCCAGTTAAAGAAGGCGAAGTCCAGCTGGTTTTACTCTGCTGCGTTTGTTTCTGTATAAGTTTTCTAACGATGGGTTTAAAAGGTATAACTGAACGGGATGAGAGGCACAACTTTGTATCTTGACAGCATATTTCAGTAACAGTGTTTTCCTGCCTAAAGTTAGTGGGCGCTCATGAGCATCAATGTAGAGGCTATGTGCTGGCGACGTTCTGAATGCACCAATTGCAATTCTCAAAGCACTGTGTTGAATGGGGTCAAGCCAGCGTAATGCACTCTTTTGGCAGAGTCATAGATTGGAGCACCATAATACAGTGCTTTGAGAATTGCACCAATTGCAATTCTCAAAGCACTGTGTTGAATGGGGTCAATCCAGCGTAATGCACTCTTTTGGCAGAGTCATAGATTGGAGCACCATAATCGAGGTGGGATCTGGTTAATGCCTTGTACAACCGAAGCAGGGAGGTTGTTGTTATTGTTTAAGGGTTTTAAGACACGTGGGCATCAATGGCCAAGATGTGTCTTTCCGAGTTTTTAATGTAAATCAAACATTTTTTTTAGTTTTGTTTATCAAATCTGATTTGCCGAATAAAATTAAACAATTCATCTCTATTCGCAGAATTGTCTAAAATCTATTGAAGGATAACTGGATTCTAGTTATTGCATGAACTCTGAAAACAAAGGAATCTGGAATTTCTGAATCGAGGGCATACCAAAAGAATGTGTTTTACTGAAAGCTGAACTTGGCATTGAACACAGATTTGGATATTTTTGTTTGCCAATAGATGAAAATGAGTAAGATGAATATGGCCAATTCTCAGTCTGACAAGTATTACTTCTTCTCTGCGACTCTCTCTGATGCTGGAGTTCCATATTTCTGGATTAGGTTTTATATCCTATAGTTTATTGTTGACTTCATTTTTCCATATTTGGGCCCATTCATTTTCTCATTTCTGATAGTGACTTAGCTGCAGCGTCTGTTTTTTCATTGCCTTCTATTCCGCAGTGTCCTGGGATCCAGCAAAGAGTTATTTCAGAGTGTTAATTTTTACAGAGGTTGATTAGAAAGTCAATTTCTTGTAGGAGACGATGACGCGAATTTCGTTTACGCTGTATGGCTGAAATAGCACTGAGTGAATCCGAATATATAGGACAGAGAGTGATGACTGTGGATATATTTCATGTAATGCAAGCTCGATAGCATATAGTTCTGCAGAAAGTATGCTGCACTCAAATGGAAGGGATTTCATGATTACATGCGAAGGGAATACAGGTGCTGCACCTACATGTGATTGGGAATTAGACACATCCGTATATATCTGAGTTTCCCAGTGTGTTCCACTATCGAATATTAAGTGGTGGAATGGTATTTTTTGACCACTGAGCGAAGTATAGATCAATGTCTATATCATGTCTATCCCATAGAGGCAAAGGTATATTTCTACTTTCCGCAATTTTATTGAGATTGATATTCCACTTCCGTATTACTTCTTGAAGACGTATCCCAGCAGGCCTAGGTTCAATAGGTTTGGATTCATAGAGTGTTGGCCAAAGAGGATCATTGAGGTATACCCAACAGGGGTGAGTTGGAAGGCTTCTTATTTTGGCAGCGTATTGGCAGAGTAGGCGTTGTCTTCTAAGATAAAGCGGAGGGTCCTGTGCTTCTATATACAAGCTTTGCAATGGTGGCGAGGTTCTGTAGGCTTCTAGTGCTGATCGAAGGGCATTGGGTTCAATGGTGTTCACAGACCGTAAGATGCTGTTTTTAGCTGATGCATATACTATAGCTCCATAGTCTAATCGTGACCGGATTAGAGCACGATATAAATTCAGCAGTGACTGTCTGTTCGCATCCCAAGATGTTGAGGATACTGCAAGAAGGATGTTTAGTTTCTGGAGGCACGTAGTTCGTAGATAGGTTACATGTTTACGAAACTTTAATACGGTGTCTAAATTCAGACCCAATAATCTTATGGAGTCTGTCATCGGTATTTCTCTGCCTTTCAGTTTTAATACAGGTTCCATATGAAGCGATCGTAAGTTACAGAAGTGTATAACTGCTGTTTTCCCCTCGGTTAATTGATAGCCTTTGCTTTCTGTCCAAGTTTAAATTTTGTTTATTGCTATCTGTAGTTGTCTTTCAATGATAGCCATGTTCGATGATTGATTGGAAATAGCAAGATCATCTGCATACATATTAAACTTCTACCGTGGCTGGGATGTCTCTTATAATGCTACTGGTACGCAATGCAAAGAGTGTGGAATTTGAAATCGATCCCTGAGGTACTCCTTCTTCTTGTGTTTGAATTTTGGACAGCTCATTCTGGAACCTTACTTGAAAGGTCCTGAGGTGAAGAAAATTCTGAATGAATCTAGGCAGGTTACCTCTCAGTCCAAGTTCGTATAAGCCTTGGAGGATTCCATATCTCCAGGTTGTATCGAATGCTTTGGTAATATCGAAAGTTATCATTGCCATGTGCTGTTTTTTAAGAAAAGCATTTCAAATGTGAGCTTGAACCTTGATCTGGACATCAGTTGTACACCTGTTACGGCGGAAACCAAATTGATAGCATGATATAGCATATTGATCTTCAACAATCCAGGCAAGTCTCTTGTGAACCATCTTTTCTATTATCTTTCCTAAACAGCTGGTCAAAGATCATCATCATCATCAGCCATTTTCAATCCACTGCAGGATGAAGGCCTCTCCAGCAACTTTCCAGTTCCTTCTGTTTTGAGCACTGGCCATCCATTTACTACTCAAAAACTCATGAATTTTATCTATCCATCTCCGCCTTTGTCTTCCAGGTTTTCTTCTAGCTCCTCTTGGGTACCATTCTGTTATTTTCTTAGTCCATCTGTCATCATGTCTTCGAGCTATGTGTCCTGCCCAAGACCATTTTAGTTCTTTAGTTTTGATAAGAATGTCCTTTACTTGAGTTTGCTGCCTAATCCATGTGTTTCTCTTCTTATCTAACAGTCTGATTCCCAGTATAATTCGTTCCATTCTTCGCTGTGTAGTTCTCAGCTTCTCTTCCATTCTTTTGGTGAGTGCCCAAGTTTCACTTCCATAAGTCATGGTGGGGAGTATACATTGATTCATTATTTTACGTTTCAGACAAACTGGGATATTGCTCTTCAGTATGTGACTATATTTCCTGAATGCTAGCCATCCAAAATTTATTCTTCTCTTGACTTCCAGCCATTTATCATTATTACAGCTAATAACTTGTCCCAGATAAGTATATGACTCCACCTTTTCAATTACTGCTCCTTCAATCATTATTTCCCTTTCCGTGGCATACTTGTTCATCATTACTTTTGTTTTAGCCATATTCATCTTTAGTCCAAAATCCTTACTAACTGTGCATAACTGATTAAGATTTTCCTCTAATTCTTTGGGATCGTGGCTTATGACCACAATGTCATCTGCAAATCGTAAATGGTTTAGGTACTCTCCGTTCACATTGACTCCTTTCTGCGACCAGTCCAATCTTCTGAAAGCTTCCTCAAGGGCAGCAGTAAACAGCTTCGGAGATATTGTGTCTCCTTGTCGAACTCCTTTCTTAATTTTAAATTTGCTACTGGCTTTGTCTAGTCTAATAAAGGATGTAGCACTCTCATATATTTTCTTCAAAATCATAATATATGGAGTATCTATACCTTGTCTTTCCAGTGCCCGAAACATTGCCTTATGCTATATGGAGTCAAATGCCTTTTCATAATCCACAAATGCCGGGTATAATGGTGTTTTATATTCATTTGCTTTCTCCATTAGCTGTGATATTACGTGAAGGTGATCCATAGTTGAGAATCCTGTCCTAAAGCCAGCTTGCTCTTTCGGTTGATTCTCATCAAGTGTTCTTTCTAATCTGTTAGTAATGACCCTTGTGAACAACTTGTAGATATGGGATAACAAGCTAATTGGTCTATAATTTCCAATTTCTGATTTATCTCCTTTCTTATGCAGCAAAACTATGATCGCATTATTCCACCGCTTAGGCATCACACTTTTTCTAATGCACTTTGTGAAGAGCCTTGCCAGTTTTTGTGTTATGTCTCTTCCTCCCAATTTTAACAACTCTACAGTAACTTCATCTTCCCCCGCGGCTTTCCGATTCTTCATTTTCTTCAATGCATGTTCTACCTCATCAGGAAGAATATCGGGTATGTCGTATATGTCGTATGTGTTGCTACTTTGCAATCCATCTTCCCCACTGCTGGTATCATTCCCTCGCTCCTTGTATAATTCTCTATAGTAGTCTTCTGCTATTTGAATTTTGCCTTCTCTGCTGTTCATAAGTACACCATCGCTATTCTTCAGTTTCAGTATCATTTGTCTTTCTGTATTACTGCTCATGGCTGCTGATTTAAATCCTTTGTTTTCCCTTAATGCTTGTTCTACTTTTCCTGTGTTAAATCTTCTTATGTCCTCTCGAAGTCTCTTTCTAATGGCTTTGCATAACTCAGTATACTCAATTTTCTCCCTGTCAGTGTTTTTCTTGCTCTTCATTTGTCGTCTTTGGTTCATCATGACAAGTGTTTCTTGACTAATTTTTTCTTCTTTGGATTTCTGTTTCCCTATAGGTTTCTTGGGCTTTATCACTTTCAGAAAGTTGCAATATTCCTCGTCGATATCTTGGTCCTGAGCAGTCTGCAGAAGCTCAAACTTGTTCTTAAGTACATACTGCTTTTTCTCCTCCTCTGTTATTTCAAAGACCTTTGTATTATTTACTCGAGTCAGTTTTTTCCTTTCCTTTCCTACATCTATATCAAGTGTACATCTTACCATTCTGTGATCACTTCCAACATTTACCTTATTCAGGACGGTAACATCATTCACAATATATCTTCTGTTAGTGAGGATGAAGTCGATTTCATTAGTTGTTAATCCATTTGGACTCTTCCATGTCCACTTTCTGTTCACCCTTTTCTTGAAAAAAGTGTTCATTACTGACATTCCTTGAGATTCTGAAAATTCCACAAGTCTTTCACCTCTTTTATTTCTTTCACCAATTCCAAAATTTCCTATAGTTCCTCTTTCTGCGCTGTTTTGCCTTTTTCCAACCTTAGCATTGAAGTCCCCCATAATAATAGTGTAGTGGGTTTTCTGCTCATCTAGAAGACTCTCAATTTCAGTGTACATTTCTTCAACCTCTTCATCATCATGGCTCGATGTTGGTGCATAAATCATTATAATCTTTAGCTTGTACCTCTTAGAAATCTTGAGTATTAGTCTTGACACCCTTGGTGATGTACTTTTGAATTCCAAAATGTTGTTTTTAAAATTTTTATGGACCAGAAACCCAACTCCATCTTCACTCCTTTCACTGTTTCCATTGGTGTACAGCAGATTTCCACTTGATAAACTTATAAGTGATTCATTTCTTCTTCTTGTTTCAGCCAAACCGATGATATTCCAATTCACATTTTCTAATTCCTTTTCCAGCTCTAATATCCTGTCTTCACCGATGAGTGATCGTACGTTATAACAGGCCAAGTTCAATTTCCGTGCATGGCAGCCTGGTCGTACCAGAGATTCTTAGCACTCTCTGCTTCCACTCTGATCCTCTCGCTGCCGTAAGAGGGAGAGTGAAAGCTGCTGGGGACTGAGGGCCATTTGTATTGTTGTGCTCTCATTGCTGGAGGGTTTGGTCTTTTCCTCTTCACGCTGACCAGGCGTCTTGAAGAGAACTACTCTACACGTTCGTTGCCACCTAAGTGACGTAACAGGGCTTACCATCGAGAAATTGTGCATGAGTGGATTTTAGGGAGGCAGGCCAACCGGACTTCTAAATCTTCTGTAATAGAGAGATATTGGATCCATCAGTGTTTTAGGCTGAGTGTCTGTTAACACACAGGATACCTGTTCCCCTCTAAGGTCAAAGATAAAGGACGATAACTATTGGGGGAGGAAGCATCTTTCCCGGGTTTCGCTACGGCTACGACAACTGACTGTTGCCATGTATCAGGGTAAACATTCTCCTCAAAGATTTTATTGTAAAATTTCAGTAGTATAGATTTTGAGTTTGAGTTGAGGTGGCAAACATTATATAGAAAATGCCATCTGGTCCAGCAGAACTAATTCTAGAATTCTGGAGAGCTTCCTTGAATTCATTCATAGTGAACGTAAGGTTATAAGAATGAGGTTGTTTTGTAACAAAGTTAATTTTATATTTTTCCATGGACATTTTTTTGCGTCTAAATGAGTCTTCAAAAAATTGAGATAATGAAGTGACTGTAAATGTTTTCGCTAAAGCCTCTGCAATATCAGTTGGAGAAGAAATATCTATTCTTTTCCAGGTCAAGATTGGGGCTTTGGTTTGTTGACACTTTCCACTGAGGATACGGATCTTTCTCCAAATTATTCTGGGGTCGGTGTTTCTCCAGATGGTAGAACTGAATCGAATCCACGCATCCTGTTTAGCTTTTCTACGAATTCGGCTTGATTCAGCTTTCAGCTGTTTATAGTTTATAAGCTTCTCCATTGTAGCATTTCGGCGAAAAGTGTTCCAAGCTTTGTTTTGTTTCCTTTTGGCAAGATAGCAGTCCTTTGTCCACCAATTATTATACCTTTGTTACGTAAGGTTAACTTTCGGTATTGCGCTGGTAGCAGCTCCAAGTAGTTGTTCTACTATATGTCTAGTGGCATTATTAATAGATGCAGTAAGAATCAAATGGTTATCAAATTGCACTGTTTTCGAAAACTTTTCCCAGTTAGCTCGGTGAAAATTCCACGTATTTTTTGGTTAGATGTATAGTTTGTATCCGTCTGTATTTTGCAAATTATAGGAAAGTGATCGCTGTTGTGAAGGTCAATTAATACTATCCAATCAAAGCTAGGATAAATGGACGAGGAACATACGGATAGATCCAGAGCAGAGCTAGAACCTGTAGGCAAGTGGATATAAGTATGCACACCGGTATTTAGTAGTGTTAAGTGATGGTTATCAAGTACAGTTTCGATCATCCTCCCTCTACGATCTATGTTCGGGGAACCCCACAAAGGATGATGAGCATTTAGATCACCTAGAAAGCATACAGTTTGGGGCAGTTGATTAAGTAAATTGTCAAGTTCTGCAATGGAACATGAAGCCTTTGGTGGAATATAAATGGAGATAAGAGTGAGATTAATTCCAAGAGCAATACGAACGGCTATTGCTTCTAGATTAGTGGAAAACTGAACGAGTTTCGATGGTACATTACTACGAACTAATATTGCTACTCCTCCTCTTGCTGGAGACTCAGAACATCTGTCACATCCATATAGTGTATACCGTGAGAAGTATGGCGTATAATTTGATGATAAATAAGTTTCCTGTAGACAAATACATGCAGGATCATGCTGGTGCATTAAGTACTTTAATTCGTCAAGATTGCTTCTTAGTCCTCTACAATTCCATTGTATAATTTTCTGCATTACTTGGGTTTAAGTTAGGTGGATTGGTCTGATCGTTTGTTTTTCCCTCGATCCTGTTTATATTTCTCTCGTTTTGAAAAGACTGGGCGAGTAATATCCATCTCATCAACAGCATGAAGCATGAGAACAGGATCTTCATTATTTAACTTCTCATCGATTTCCATAGTTCGTTCAGGTTTATTTTGTGCACGATGAGAATCTTTCTCCTTCAATAATGTGCCTGAGTTGGGAACGTCTTGTTGTGGCTGGATGGCTTTGTATTAGTAAAATTTTATGGACTCTTTGTCTTTGTTGCTGTCAGTGTCTCATCATCCGCAAGGTTGGATCTAGCCCATTGAATAAGAGAAAATTTAGGAGGAATAGTAATATAAGTCAGTGTAGAAAATTCTTTAGTGTTTTTGACTGCATTGGAATATGTTTTGGCAGGTATCACATTTAATATCTGTTTACGTGCCTCTTGGTAAGATACATTTTTCTCTACTTTGTACTTCATTATTTTCTTTCCCATTTTCCATAATTTGCAAGTTCTAGAATATGCGGGTTGAGTACCCTGCCAATTGGGACACTTTGGCGTTGCTGCTGTGCATTCAGTTTGGGAATGGTCTGATGAGCCACACAGGGGACAGATTGTCTTACCTTGGCATGCTGTTTGAGAATGACAATAGTTCTGGCATTTAAAGCATCTAAGTGGATTTGGTATATAGGGTCGCATCTTCCAGGAAAGGTAGCCGTCTTTTACTGATTCTGGGAGATTCGGACTGCTGAAGGTAAGGATAACATTTCTTGTGGGTGTAAGGACACCATCTTGTTTGGTCATAATTCTCTTAGCACCGACAACACATTGTGCTTTACGTTCTTCGGCAATTTCTTCCTCAGAAACATTAAGGTGGTCCCATTCCAAGATGACTCCCTTTCAGGTGTTTAAAGTTCTGTGCAGGGTTACCGAAATGGGAAGGCTGGTTGGTGGATATGATGTTTAATGGCACAAGGGCTGTTAAGGCCATATTGTGCCTGATTCTATTCGGTAATGCGATTACCAGTTAAAATCTGTAAAATAATCCCGTCTGCTTTAAGAAATAAAAGAACTCAGCTAGATTTGCATTGTCTCCAATCAGATGTGCTAATGTCAAAGGTTCTTGCAGATGTGAAAGCGATTTGAAAATTTTGTTTCGATAATTATTATAATGATTGCAATTTATTAGAATATGTTTCACCGTAAGTGTAGTCTGACAAAATGTGCAAATAGGCGGATCTTCCCCCTTGAGAAGATAAATATGGGTTAGATACGTATGCCCAATACGCGTCCTAGCCATGATCACCTCCTCTTGCCTATTTGATCGCATGCTTGAGGGCCACAACTTAGGTTCCTTTTTAAATTGAAGCAGTTTATTGCCGTACTGAGCCTGCCAGACTTGCAACCACGAAATGGGAAGGCCTCCGAAGGTCGTTTGCTTCATGAGTTGTCTAGAATGACTGGGATTGGAAGTCTCTATAAGAAGATCTCCTGAGCGAAGGGGTTTGACAATTTTGGGAGTACCTGCTACAGCCTCTATGCTTTTCTGCACAAGAAATGGCGATAAGCTACTGAGAGGTTTCGTTGATAACGAGTGTACAATTAAAAAAGCAGGTAGGTCATGTGAAGAATCATCTTTTTTGATTCTTTTTTGCTTGAGATGACTCAAGTTCATGCGAGCAGGTAAAAAAAAAAAAAATTACTGTATTAGGGTTACCCGTAAATGAAATTACATTAACCCGTATTCGTGTCTGTAAATTGCGTGTGTTCTCTGGTCGATTTGCCTGTTTTGCTGGACTCAAAAACCTCAGTTTCTGAGGGAAAAAACCTTGCTATCTACGCCTGAGACCGACTAACTCAGCCACGGAGTTCCTCCTGTCATCGACGGGATTCGAACCCGGGCCTTTTCCATCCCGTGTGGGGAGGACGGTGGCGGTACCACTGTGCTACCCACGCAGACATGCGAGCAGGTAGGCTCTACAGTCGGTGATATTAATGGATCCATGTTTACTCCTTTTCGCCCTGAGTATTGGATTGATACTCAGACTACCAGTCCCGCCACGTGGAGGCAGGAGCGGTGCCACCAGTGACCAAGCGATAAGAGATTAGTGGTTAGTGTGTTAGAGAAATTGGTTATATATATATAAATATAAAAGAAAGGTGTCTTTCCTTCCTTGATACGAAGCTTAGTTCTTTATTTAGAAAAAGCCAAAATTAAAAAAATTTATAAATAAAGAGGGTTTTAACAATCTCTACAATCTGTCGCTTAGAGAAAAAATGCTTTCAAATCACTTTGGAAATATCGCTATGATCACTCGCTTGGCACTCGGGGCCCATAGGTGAGGAGTAACATTTTCCTTCTGAGTTGGAGTGGTGGTTCGTTTGACTGTATATAGAGACTTTGGACCGGAGATGATCGAAAAGCTCAAAGAGCAGTGCGAAGAACACTGTGCTGTATTGTATTCGGTCTTGTAAGTACAGTTTTCCTAGCAGAGTCGTATACTAATGAACCATAATCTAGACGGGACCTGATGAGCGAACGATACAAATGCAGGAGAGTGCATCTATTTGCACCCCATGCCATGGCAGAGATGTTTCTGAGTATACAGTATTGAGTTTTTTCAAGCAGAGAGTTCTGAGATAAGTTATGTGCATGGAAAAATTAAGTTTAGTATCTAATATTAAACCTAAAAAGCGGATATTGCTGGCATGAGGGATTGGTTGGTTTTTCTAATTTAAGTTCGGGCTCTGGATGTAATCTGCGCTTTTTACAGAAATGAACTGCAATTGTCTTTTGTTTTGACAGGCGATAACCATTTTGTACAGTCCATGTCTCTAACTTATTTATGGAAAGTCAGCCAAACCATTTCCCTTAATCCCAATGTGGCTAGGAATCCAGCAGAAGCGGATATCATATTCACGTTCGCGGAGGAAGTGAATCATCTGCTGAATACTAGACAGAACTGGATGAGAATAATATCTCACAGTTATTAAAGCCTGTAACACGCTGAGAGAGTCAGAATATAAAATGAACCGTTGGTATTGGCATTCACTAATGTGATCCAAGGCTAACTCTATTGCGTGCAGCTCTGCAGTAAATATGCTGCATTCAGAGGGAATCTGCTCCGATGTAGTGGTGTCTGTAAAGACAGCAGCAGATCCCACATATGATTCCGACTTCGAACCGTCTGGGTAAACTGGCGCGAAGTCAGAGTGTTCAGATCGGTGTGCTGAATAAAGCTGCAGGTAGACAGACGATGGTTGGTTGGTTGGTTGGTTGGTTGGTTAGTTGGTTGGTTGGGTTTTATTGGCGCATCAGCAACTAAGGCTATAATGCGCCAAAACCTTGTCATAAAAAGGTAAAACGTTCAGTGACCTAATGAATTAGGTCACTAAGTCAGAATATAAAAAACAAGTATAAACTGTAAAAGTTAAATATCAGTAAACAAGTAACAATAATAAGGTAGATTTTTTAAATGTGCGTAAAGAGGTTTACTGATTTTAGAAAGCTAAAAATAGCAGACACATCGTCATTGTCAGATAAAATCTGACTGAGTGTATACGGCACAGTCAGATAGTTAAAAGCGATAAAACGAGCATTTCTAAAACTGGTACAGTCACATAAAATATGTTGAACAGATAAGATGGTGTCGCATTGCTCGCACATAGGAGGGTCATCAGCCCACAGCAGAAACGAGTGTGTCAAATGACAATGTCCTATGCGGAGCCGAGCAAGAACAACTTCCTCTTTGCGATCCCTGCGTAAGCTGGACCGCCAAGGATGGATCACAGGCTTAATCCGACATAGTTTATTTGTAATAACCCGGCGATGCCACGAATCTTGCTTTTTTTTTTTTTTTTTTTTTTTCGATTTGGTAGTTGTTGGCGCATCGGCTTCTGTGGCCATATTGCACCTCCAAAGGTTATTGCAGTACAGTGATCCAAGCCCGAGGCGGGAATCGAACCCGCGACCTTTGGGTTGCCGGGCAGGTACTTTACCCACTCGGCTAGCCCGGTCGGCCCACGAATCTTGCCACTGAGATTGTAAGTTAAGCCGGATCACTTGCCTGTAGTCTGTATAGGGGACTAACAGGCCAAGATTAACCGTCAGGGGTGCCGATTTGGCTGCAGTGTCAGCCAAATCATTTCCTCTAATCCCGACGTGACTGGGGATCCAGCAGAAGCGGATATCGAATCCACTTACATGGAGGTTGTATATTATCTGCTGAATTCGGGACAGGGTTGGATTATTAGTGCTTGACACCGCTGATAAAGCCTGTAGTGCACTCATTGAGTCGGCATATATAATACACCGTTGGTAGCGATGCTTTCTAATGTGATCTAGAGCTAACTCTATGGCATGCAGCTCTGCAGTGTAAATGCTGCAGTCCAGGGGTATCTGTTCTGATATGGTGTCATTTGGAAAAACAGCCGCAGATCAAACATACGATTCTGACTTCGAGCCGTCTGTGTAAACTGGCAAGAAGTCAGAATGTTCTGCACGGTGTTGTGAATAGAGCTGAAGGTAGACAGAAGCTGGAGTATTAGACTTCTTCGCAATCTTGAGCGAGAAGTCACATGCTGGTGTTTGTGCATGCCAGAGTGGAAGGGGCTCCTTTGGTGATCGAGCAACCTTGTCTACCGAGATGTTAAGCTCATTGAGTAGCTCCTGAACACGAATGCCGAAAGGGTGATTGGCGGTCCGTCGTGTGTTATAAAGATTTTCCCATCGTGGCTCGAAAACCGATGTCCACGTGGGATGGTCTGGCAGGGACTTCAGCTTGAAGGCATATTGTAGAGACAACCGCATTCGTCGAAGCGACAAGGATGGTTCATTTGCTTCGACATACAGACTTTGGACAGGTGATGTTCTGAATGCACCAGTAGCAATACGAATGGCTTGGTGATGGACGGGGTCAAGCCAACGAACAGCGCTATTTCTGGAAGATGCATATACCTGAGACCCATAATATAATTTTGAGCGTACAAGTGCACGGTACAGACGTAGTAGAGTGCATCGGTCTGCACCACAAGAGGTAGAAGAGAGAGACCGGAGAATGTTAAGCCCTCTCATGCACTTTGTACGTAGCTGAATAATGTGTTGGATAAATGTCAGCTTTTTGTCAAAAATGAGTCCCAGGAATTTCGCCTCTGATACAACTGGAATGGTGCTTTGTCCAAGTCGTAATTCAGGCTCAGGGTGGAGGTTACGTTTGCGACAAAAATGTACGCAAACGGTCTTCTCCGGTGAGAAACTGAAACCATTGGCCGTGGCCCAGGAGTTAAGACGGTCAATAGTTTGTTGCAGTTGTCTCTCAATAACCCTCATATTGCATGATTGAGAGAATATGCTGAAATCATCGACATAGAGTGCACTGTTTATAGTTGGAGGAAGTTGTTCAGAAATAGAATTTATTTTGATGGCAAAAAGCGTAACACTTAAGACAGATCCTTGTGGTACCCCCTCCTCTTGGCAAAAAGGCAGCGAAAGGGAGGATCCTACACGAACTTGGAAATAACGAAAGGATAAAAAATTTTTAATGAAAATGGGAAGGTGGCCTCTTAGACCGAGGTTGTAAAGGTCTTTTAAAATACCAAATCTCCAAGTTGTGTCGTACGCTTTTTCCATGTCAAAGAAGATGGACACCAAATGTTCTCTTTTTAGGAAAGCATCTCGGATAGATGTTTCCAGTCTAATTAAGTGGTCCAATGTGGATTTGTTTCTTCGGAAGCCGCACTGAAAGCGGGAGAGAAGGTCCTTCGATTCTAAATACCATAAGAGACGAGCATTGACCATTCTCTCCAATATTTTGCAGAGACAGCTGGTCAGAGCAATAGGACGATAGTTTTTTGGACATTTAGGATCCTTTCCTGGCTTAGCAAAAGCAAGAATAGTTGCCTTGCGCCAGGTATCCGGAAAGTGCTCTTCAAGGAAGATTCTGTTGTACAGGAAGAGCAAACGGTCCATGGATTCTGATGAAAGATGTTTGATCATTTCATAATGGATGTTGTCTGGTCCAACAGCGGTAGCCTTTGTACGGGCGAATGCTGTTTTCAGCTCATGGATATTAAATGGCCCATTGTATGGGTGGGAACCCTTCCATGTGAATTTAAGGGCCTGTTTTTCAGTTTTGCGCTTTGTGACCAGAAACTCTGGGGAGTAAGATGATGTTGCAGATATGTTAGAAAATGTTTCCCCAAGAGCATTGGCTATTGCAGTAGAGTCTGCAATAGTACATCCATTATAATCAAGGACCGATGAGGGATGTGCCGTGTATTTCCCCTTCATTTTCCGAATTTTGTCCCAGACCACCTTATTACTAGTGGACTGAGTAATTGATGATGTAAAACGGATCCACGATTCCTTTTGACTCTGACGGCGGAGGTTGTTCGTGGTAGGATATCGGCGGAATATCTCCCACGCTTTATTTTGGGCCTTTTTTGCTACTGTGCATTGTGAATTCCACCAAGGTTTGGGAAATGGTGGAAACCGGGCAGATGTTTTTGGAGCAGTATTCGCAGCTGCTTGGACGATAGTTTCTGTGACGTACGTTACTGCATCATTGATAGGCTCCTGACTGACTGTACTGAGGTCAAAATTTGCCTGAAGTTGGAAGGCATTCCAGTCAGCCTGATCAAACTTCCACCGTGGTAACCTAAAGAAAGACACGGTCTCCCACTGTGTAACAAGGTTATCACAGGGAAGTGATCACTTCCGTATGGATTCTCCTCCACTTCCCAAGAGAGTGAAGGGAGTAGAGAAGGGGAGCAGATAGAGAGATCAATGGCAGAAAAAGTACGGGTAGGCATGTGGAAGAAGGTGTTTGTTCCAGTATTTAGAATGGAAAGGTCATTGTCATTGAGCATACGCTCTATGACCCGGCCCCTTCCATTGATGTTAGCACTACCCCACAGGTTGTTATGTCCATTAAAATCCCCGAGAAGTAAGAAAGGGGGAGGCAACTGCGTTACAAGATCATCAAGGTCTTCCTGGGAGATGTCAGTCCCAGGTGGCAAATAAATAGAGCAGACCGTTAATAAAAATCCCACTGTAAGGCGAATTGCAACAGCCTCTATGCTGGTTGTAATTATCAAGGGCTGAACTGGGGTCTGATTACTCACAAGGATAGCCACTCCTCCATGAGCAGGACCATCTGCAATTCTATCCTTGCGAAAAATTGTGATGTTATACATGGTGGGATCATCATTTGCTTTTAGATACGTCTCCTGCAAGCAAAAGCACACTGGCTCGTGCTTTTGCAGGAGGGCCTTGATGTCATCAGTATTTCGCCGGAATCCACGACAATTCCATTGTAGGAATTTAGTCATTATTTTGGCTTGGTGGGTACCCACCAAGCCAAAATAATGTACATCATTATTACATCAGGCGGCTTCCGAAGTGCTGAGGACTTACTTTTATCAGTCTTGGCTTTATCTTTTTTGGGGAAGAATGGACGCTGTCCCGTGTCCATTTCTTCCTCCGCAAAGAGTTCCAAGACTGATTCATCTGGTACCTCCTTAGTCTCTACATCCATTGTTTCTGGTGTTACGGGTGGCTCTTCCGAACTTTTTAACTTTTCTTTACCACTTTGTTTTGGTAGTGGTGGAGCACTAGGAGGTACGGATATAGGAGTAGCAGCTGACTGCTTTTTTTTGGTGGGCTTTTGTGAGATTAATAAATAGCGTGCAATCGGCGTGAATGACTCTCTTGGTGGTACAGTCATATCTGTTTGTGTACCGATAGTGCACTTCGCAGAAACCTTCTGAGCATATGAAGGCTTCCCGCTATTTATTGGTTGTATGCGTTTTCTAGCCTCTGGATAGGAGATGTTAAGCTCCGTTTTTAACTTTTGTATCTCCTTTTCGTCCTTCCACCGCTGGCATGCTCGAGAGTATGCAGGGTGCTCTCCTTGGCAGTTAATACAGTTAGGCTTAGGAGCTGTACATTCCTTGCTCTCGTGATCTGTAGCACCACATCGAGTACAGGCAGGGTTACCACGACAAGCTGTTTGTGAGTGGCCGTACTTTTGACATTTAAAACACCTCAGTGGGTTTGGAACGTAAATCCTCACTGGGCAGTTTAAGTACCCTGCCTTGATGGAACTTGGAGGCCTTGGAGTGTTGAATGTTAGGATGAGAACTCGTGTAGGGACGAGATTCCCATCCTTTCGCATGGATATTCGCTTGACAGCTGTTACTCTTTGTTCTTTTAATTCAGAGCAGATCTCTTCTTCAGAAACGTGAAGGAGATCCCACTCTGATATGACACCTCGTGAAGAGTTCAAAGTTTTGTGAGGGGTTACAATAATGGGTATTCCCCCTATAGATGTAGCTTTCAAAATTTTTTCCGCTTGATTTATGTTCGATGCTTCAATAAGAATATCTCCAGAACGCAGCCGTTTTACGGATTTGGGTGAACCTGCCATCCCTTCTAATCCTTTCTGGATAAAAAAAGGTGACATTTTCCCTATTGACTGCTCTCCAGTGGAATGGAGAATGAGGAAAAGCGGTGTCACAGATGGTGTTTTCTCCTCAGTTCTGGCCTTTTAGCAGAATTGCTCTCACTTTCTTCCGACGATCGATAGGTAGGGGCCTTGTTGGAGCCACAGAAAAAGAGGGATTTAAATTACTCATAGGAGTAAAGAAAAAGTGTCTGATGCCTAAGTACCTCACCCACCACGGAGCCCTACGAGGGGGCGCCCACTCGTGAACCAGCAGGTACTGCGTACACGAATGGGACGCCGAGTTCGCTTAGAACACCATACCCACGTTACCAATAAATCTTTATCCCGTCCCAGGACCAAAGGGAGGGAGACTTATTGGAACGCAGTTGACCCTAGCAGTATAAAACCACCCGCCGATTGATCCCAGTCGAGCCGGTCCGGGACCACCCGTCTCGTCGAAGCAGGGGCCAAAGTGGTGTATTAAGGCTGGGCCCCTCAACCACCAGGATCCCCCTATCCGCTTCCACGGGTCGCGGCGCACGGCTCCACACGCCGGATTCCAAAGATGTAACCCTGGAACCAAGGTATGGGCGTTAGATCCCAGTGATGCTAATCTGGAAAACCAGCAGCATCACTGGGAGGTCCCCTCACCACGTACAGGTGCCCACGTCGAGGGGACAGACGATGGAGTGTCCGACTTTCCCCAATTTCTAAGGGACAAGTCACTTGCCGGGACATGAGCATGCCAGGGTGGAAGGGGTTGCTTCGGTGTTTGGGCAACCTTTTCTACCTTGATATTAAGTTCCTTGAGTAGCTCTTGGAGACGAATACTAAAAGGGCGATTGGCAGTCTTACGGGTGTTGTACAAATTTTCCCATCGTGGCTCAAAAACGGATAGCCACGTAGGATGGTCTGGCAGGGATTTCAGTTTTAAAGCATAGTTTAGAGACAACTGCTTACGTCGAAGCGATAACGGTGGTTCGTTTGCCTCGACGTATAAGCTCTGGACTGGAGATGTTCGATACGCTCCAATAGCGGTACGGAGAGGCAGATGATGTACAGGATCCAGCCAACGAAGTACACTGTATCTGGCCGAATTGTATACCAGGAACCCGTAATCTATTCTGGATCGTACAAGTGCACGGTAGATGCGTAGTAGGGTGCATCGATCCGCACTCCAAGATGTAGAGGAAAGAGAGTGCAGAATATTCAGCCCTCTTGTTCAATTTGTGCGGAGTTGACGGATGTGATCCAAAAAGGTCAACTTTTTATCAAATACGAGTCCCAAAAATTTTGTATACGCCGCTACTGGAATAGCATTTTGTCCGAGCCTTAATTCAGGTTCAGGATGAAGATTACGCTTACGACAAAAGTGTAGGCAAACGGTCTTCTCCGGCGAGAACCTGAAGCCATTAGCAAGTGCCCAGGAATTAAGGCGATCAATGGATTTTTGCAGTTCTCTTTCAATAACCCCCATGTTGCATGACTGACAAAATATGCTAAAGTCATCAACATAGAGGGCACTGTTTACGGTTGGAGGAAGTTGTTCTGTGATGGAATTTACTTTGATGGCGAAAAGCGTGACAGTTAAAACTGATCCCTGTGGTACTCCCTCCTCTTGGCTAAAGGAATGAGAGAGTGAGGATCCCACACGAACTTGGAAAGATCGATTGGCTAAAAGGTTTTTAATAAAAATGGGGAGTCGTCCCCTAAGACCAAGGCTATGCAGGTCTTTTAAGATGCCAAATCTCCAAGTTGTGTCATACGCTTTCTCCATGTCAAAGAACACTGACACCAAGTGTTCGCGTTTTAGGAAAGCATCCCGGATGGATGTTTCCAATCTAATAAGATGGTCCAAAGTGGACCGGTTCCTTCGGAAGCCGCACTGGATGTTGGAGAGAAGGTCATTTGATTCTAGATACCATATTAAACCAGAATTAACCATTCTCTCCAGGATTTTGCACAGACAGCTAGTCAGAGCAATAGGGCGATAATTGGTGGTGACTTTTGGATCCTTTCCTGGCTTAGGAAAGGCAAGAACGATTGCTTTCGCCAGGAGTCCGGAAACTGCCCTTCAATAAAGATTCTGTTATATAGAAGGAGCAGATAATGCATAGATTTTGGTGCAAGATGTTTAATCATTTCATAATGGATGCAATCTGGTCCAACAACACTTGCTTTGGAAAGAGCGAGGGCTCTTTTCAGTTCCTCTATAGTGAATACCCCGTTGTAGAGATAGGGGCCCTTGCACTTCAAATTAAGTGCCTGTTTTTCGATTTTATGTTTCAGGACCAGGAACTCTGAGGAATATGAATATGCTGCGGAGATGTTAGAGAATGTTTCACCAAGAGCATTGGCTATTGCAGTTGGATCTGCAATAGCGCATCGATTATAATCTTGGATTGAAGAAGGGTGGGATGTATATTTCCGCTTCATTTTCCGGATTTTACCCCAGACTACCTTAGAATTCGTAGTCTGGTTAATAGATGATGTAAAACGGATCCATGATTCCTTTTGACTCTGACGGCGAATGTAGCGTGCTTTGGCTCGTGCACGCTTGAAGGCTATTAGATTAACAGTGGTAGGATATCGGCGGAATATCCCCATGCTTTGTTTTGAGCCTTTTTTTTTGATGCTGTACATTGTGAATTCCACCAAGGTTTGGGAAATGGTGGAAACCGGGCAGATGTTTTTGGAACAGCATTCGCAGCTGCTTGGACAATGATTTCTGTGATGTTCGTTACTGCGTCATTGATAGGCTCCTGACTGACTGTACTGAGGTCAAACTTTGCCTGATGTTGGAAGGCATTCCAGTCAGCCTGATCAAACTTCCACCGTGGTAACCTAAAAGGAAGACATGGGCTTCCACTGTGTAACAAGGTTATCTCAGGGAAGTGATCACTTCCGTATGGATTCTCCTCCACTTCCCAAGTGAGAGAAGGAGTAGAGAAGGGGAGCAGATAGAGAGATCAATGGCAGAAAAGGTATGGGTAGGCATGTGGAAGAAGGCGTTTGTTCCAGTATTTAGAAGGGAAAGGGCATTGTCATTGAGCATACGCTCTATGACCCGTCCCCTTCCATTGATGTTAGCATTACCCCACAGGGTGTTATGTCCATTAAAATCCTCGAGAAGTAAGAAAGGGGGAGGCAAATGCGTTACAAGATCATCAAGGTCTTCCTGCGAGTTGTCAGTCCCAGGTGGCAAATAAATAGAGCACACAGTTAATAAAAATCCCACTGAAAGGCGAATTGCAACAGCCTCTATGCTGGTTGTAACTAGGAAAGGCTGAACTGGGGTCTGGTTGCCCACAAGGATAGCCACTCCTCCATGAGCAGGACCATCCGCAATTCTATCCTTACGAAACATTGTGCTGTTATGCAAGGTGGGATCATCATTTGCCTTTAGATAAGTCTCCTGCAAGCAAAAGCAAACTGGCTCGTGCTTTTGCAGGAGGGCCTTGATGTCATAAGTATTTCGCCGGAATCCACGACAATTCCATTGTAAGAATTTTGCCATTATTTTGGCTTGGTGGGTCCATCAGGCGGCTTCCGAGGTGCTGAGGGCTTACTTTTATCAGTCTTGGCTTTATCTTTTTTGGGGAAGGATGGATGCTCTCCCGTATCCATTTCTTCCTCCGCAAAGAGTGGAGACAAAGAGCAACTGGCGAATACCGATTAATCAGATCATGGATATCATCTGTGTTTCAACGAAAGTGTGTGTGTGTGTGTGTGTGTGTGTGTGTGTGTGTGTGTGTGTGTGTGTGTGTGTGTGTGTGTGTGTGTGTGTGTGTGTGTGTGTGTGTGTGTGTGTGTGTGTGGTATGGGGGTTTAACGGCGTATAAGCTGCTGTGGCTATAATGCGCCTATTCACAGGAAAATGCTAAAAACAAAATTTAAGCGTAACTGAAATGCGACAAAAGCCTCTGCAGTTCAATTGCAATATACAAGGCATTATTTGTGTTTAACTTGGAGCTGTATATGACTGCTTTTTGAAGGTAACTGTCTTATGACCTTCTAATTTTGATTTATCTTTTTTTAGGAAGACTGGCCGACCAGTGTCCATTTCTTCTTCTTCGGCGTGAATTTCTAAAATTGGATCATCCTGTATAAATGTGCCATCTGTATCCATGGTTGTGTCCTGGGTATTTTTCATTGCATTTGAGTTTGTAATATCGGATGTAGTAGTATTATTTTCCTGGTATTATTTGTAGTATTATTTGCGGGTGTAGTATTATTTGCCTGGTCTGAGACTTTGGGTTGTTGTTTACGTACACTTGTTTTTTTCTCAGATCGAACAGTTCTAGCCCAATCAGAAATTGATTTATTAGTGGAAACGGTGACATCTGTTTGAATGGAGACTATTTGATATTTTTTTACTACATTGGCATAATTTAAATTTTTGTTTATAGTAGGTGTAACTTGTTTTCTTGCTTCTTGGTAGCTGACTTTATTCTCGACCTTGCATTTCACTATTTTTTTTCTCTGTTTTCCATTTTTCACAAGTTTTTGAATATGCACGGTGGTCAACTTTGCAGTTATCGCACATCATTTTTGTAGCCGAACAGTCATTTTGATTGTGTTCTGAGGACCCACAATTGGGGCAGACTGGAACTCCTCTGCATACTGTTTGTGAATGGCCATACTTTTGGCATTTGTAACATCGTAAAGGATTGGGAATACATGGACGTATGCGGCATAGTGAATAACCAGAGGGGTATTGAACGTGAGAATAAAGTTTCTGGTAGGTATAAGTTGATTGTCTTTTTTAGTCATTATGCGTTTTGCCTCAATGACATTTTGTCACTGCAGCTTTTGGGTTATTTCTTCCTCGCTGACGTTTAGAAGATCCCAACTGGATATCACACCCTTAGATGAATTTAGGGTTGCACGAGGAGATATTTTTACTGGAATACCAGCAAAATTACTAAGTTGTAAAAGTTTCTCCCAATGTCTGTGGTTAGTAGTTTCCACTAATTCGTCTCCTGATTGCAGTCTCTTAACAGTCTTAGGAGATACTGCAATACCTTCCAGATGTTTTTTGAATCACAAAAGGAGACAGTTTACTCATAGGTTGACTAGAGATGGAGTGGAAAATTATAAACGATGGGCAGGGTTGCTCCATCCTATCAGTTTGCAGTCTTTTGGTGTTATTTCCTAAATCGTGATTTGTGTCATGGTCATTGTAATTTTCTGTTCTGCAGCTCGAAGGCTGTAATGGTGGATAAGTATTTTTTATCGATGTTGGCTTCTTTTGGCCCTGGGGGTTTTTCTTTACCTCCCAGGTTACCTGCCCCCCCACGGGGAGGCAGGAGCAGTGCCACGAGGTGACCAAGCGGCTATTAGTTGTATTAGTAATAAAGGAAAAAGAAACAGAAAGGTGTCTTTCCTTTCTGGGTCTTTGCCTACTACTTGTAGAACGAAAGCGCTATCGAAATATAAAATGAAATAAAGAAAACGGTATTCAGAAATGAACAGAATATGTATTGGCAAAAGCTCTTTAGATAGTTCGCTTGGGTAAACGCACTGAGATCGCTTGGCCACGGAACGCTTGGCACCCGGGGCCATATTATTGCTACCCGACAGCTGGTGTTCGAAACAGTGTCAAATATTTGACACTGTTTTGAACATCAGTTGAAATTCCTGCGTGTCGGTTACTTCGGTTGTTTCTTACATCAGTTGTAATATTAGATAAGCTGACAGATTGCGTGTCGCATGTAAAAAAACAAAAACCCGGATAGGTAAGGGAAAGTTCAAGAGGCATACATCCATTGATGACGTAAGCGTGAATAAACACAATATGACATGTTTTTGAAGGAGATCACTACTCGCTAGTAAGTAGGTGTGACTAATAAAGTCTCCATTTAGCTAAATAGAATATGCACAGATGACGAAGTAGCACCGGCTGAACACTGTGTGAGGTGAATGCTGCGTAACATGACTTCTGAGGTATTTACTACTAATGTATTTTAAGCTAAGGTATCTGTACTCATTAATTTGATTACGCAAAATGAAGCCATTGATAAATAATCTACCACATATATGAAATATATGATCTACCACATCAGATTTAAATAAATTTTTAAAAACCTGCATTGACAAACTTATTTCATTCTTAAAGAAATAATTTGAACAATAGTTAATTAAGCGAAAAATCAAAGACAAAAACGGACGTGAAATATAATACTAAACGCATAAGAATTTAAATAAATATGAAAATAAAAAATGTAGAAACCATAAATCATTGATTTTTTGTTATCAGAAACATGCAAGGTTTTATTAATTTAATCAAAGTTCTGGGAAGAGGATTTCAATAAAAAAAAAAGAAATTCACTGTAAAATATTCTCATAGTTATTCTCTATAGTTTTATTCTCGTATCCTTAACAACAAGTAATAATGCTGAATAATAAGCACTGACAAAATATTTGAATATATGATGACTTCCCAACGATAATTTGTTGTCGAAAAAAAAGAAACATTTTCTGTTTCTTTTATTGTTTGCTTTAAGAGGTAATTCTAGTGATGTTATCTTCCAGATGCTTTCCTCATTTTAACGGTTACGTAAGTAACGATCAGGCGCCGGTATGTGATATACTGTGAATCACAATGTGCTTTCTTTACTGATCATATGTCTGGAGGAATGGTGATATATTTTACTGTTGCGTATGAGACTATAAACTGAACTAATAATAAACATTGCACACATCTGTTCGTCTTTACGATGCCGAGAAGCGAGCTTCCAGTGTCCACTATGGACTCTTATCATTTGTTAGCAAGTTTTCCTTTTATTGCCTTTTACCAATTTATTTATTCTGTTGAAGATAAACTTGAAGTTTCAGAACTTTATGGCCCACCACGAATTCGCCTTTTCTGATAATTTAAGTTACATAAGAGCTGTTCAAGAAAGCTATTTGGAAGTAATGGGAGTATACTGAACTACACTGAGATGATGCCATTACTTAATAAGAATAATGTAAGGTAGGTGCCACCACAATTCACTGAATAGAGGAATGGATATTCCAGGAAAAATAGATACTGAATTTTTCTAGGAATTTCCATGAGTATCTCATTGTCCACAGTAGCAAAAAAAAAAAAAAAAAAGGAAAATGCAGCCATTATCAACCTACTGCAGGATAAAAGCCTCCTCAACGATTCATTTCTAGCGAAATAGACCATAATCTGCCACTCTGGTCCAGTGCGGGTTGACAGATCAACTGCATTTAGCAGTCAGGGGATTGAATGCTAGTCTACTCAAAGAGCGTGCGCTACTGCATTCCTGCTCTTGACCACTCGGTTAAGGACAATATAGTACGCTAACTCATTATACCTCACCGATACTAGAGCCTGTAACACGCTTAATGAATCACAATAAATCATATACCTCTGGTAGTCGCGATTTTTAATGTGATCTAGGCTGTTTCTATTGCACGCAACTCTGCAGTATAAATGCTAGTTTCTTGTGAGATTTTATTGGACAAGGTTTTGTGAGGGAACACAACAGCAGATCCCACATGACATTCTAACTTTGAGCCATCTGTACAGACTGGCAGAAAGTCAGAATACTGCAGTCTATGTGATGCAAAGAGTTGCTGGTAGACAGATGGCGGTGTAGTAGCTTTCTCCCAGATCTTAAGGGAGAAAGCACAAGTTGGAAAATAGGCATGCCAGGGTGGAAGGAATTGCCTGGGTGACTGGACAACGTTGTCTACCGTCATGTCTAGTTCATTCAACAGCCCTTGAATCAGAATACAATAGGTTTGTTGGCAGTCCAACAGGTGTTGTAGAGGTTTTCCCAGCTGTTGTTGGAGTGGGATTTATTGGTGCAACGGCGGCTATGACTATATTGCGCCTGTTTCTTTGGAGTGTTTGTCAATATAGGAAAGGAGACTATTCTAGAAGTGATTGTATGCATTGGTCATTTTTAGAAAAGTGAACAGTTCTGACAAAGTGGTATCATTTCCAAGTATGTGGCTTAGTTGCAAAGGTTTTTGTGAACTAATTAAAGATCTGAAACATGCGATTCTAGCTGAATGATAATGTGTACACTCAATGATAATATGTTTTACAGTAAGTATGGAACTACAATGCGGGCAAAGTGGAGGATCTTCTCCTAGCAGTAGAAATAGGTGTGCAAGATGTGTATGGCCAATTAGTGTTCTTGCCTGGACGACCTCTTCCTGCCTGTTTGATGGGGAACTGGATCTCCATAGCTGTGGATTCTGTTTTATTTCAAGAAGTTTGTTTCCTGTTTGATTATGCCACATTTCAGACCATATCTCAGTACATATCCGCCGTATGACTGGTTTATAATCAGAAAAAGGAACTGGGATGGAATCGAAGCAAGTGGGGTGTTTTGCTGCTTCGTCTGCACGCTCATTTCCTGGAATTCCAACGTGGCTCGGTATCCAGCAAAACGTGACAGTCCGCTTATTTTTGTTGAGTTGGCATAACTGTGACCTGATTTGTGAGAGAAGTGGATGCAAGTGTTGTGATTTATTCTGTAGGGCATTCACCGTACTTAAAGAGTCTGTATATATTATTACTTGGGTGTTTGGAACATCGTTAAGGAGTTTTAAAGCCATTTTGATTGCGTATAGTTCGGCTGTAAAAACACTGCATTCAAGTGGTAATTGGACAGAGACAGTGCATTTAGGACTCATTACTGCAGCTCCCACGGATATATCAGATTTGGAGCCGTCCGTGTATATCTGAAGACTGTGAGCATTGGTCAATGCGTGATTCGCATGTAGTTGTCTAAGATTGTGGTTCGATAAGGAGTGTTTTCCCCACTGAAGAAAATAGTCGTCGCAATGAGGTATATACATTGCCCATGGTGCTTGTACTGCGTCTGTAGCTTGAAAGATATTTCCAAGGTAGATGCTCCAATTTTGAGTTACCTCTTGTAGCCGAATACCAGCAGGTTTGTTTTCGTTGGGTTTATTTCTATATAAGTTTTCCCACTGCGGTTCAAAAAGATATGTCCAGATGGGATGAGTCGGGTGACTACGTAATTTGACTGCATAACTAAGAAGCAATACTTTTCTCCTAAGATGTAGTGGAGATTCATTGGCATCTATATATATTCTTTGCACTGGGGATGTCTTAAAGGCCCCTAAGGCAATCCTGAAAGCGCTATGCTGGACCGGATTGAGCCAAGCCAATGCTCTCTTTCGTGCAGAATCATAAACTGGGGCTCCATAATCTAGACGAGATCTTATTAAGGTTCGATATAGATGTAGAAGAGTGAAGCGATCGGCTCCCCATGTCATGGAAGAGAAAACTTTGAGGATATTTATCTTTTTCATGCACTGAGTTCGTATTTGTCGTATATGTGCCTGAAAGTTAAGTTTGGTGTCAAGTATAAGGCCCAAGAACCGGATACTTTTGCTAAGTGGTATTTTTTGGGTTCCTAATATTAGCTCCGGATCTGGATGGAGCTGACGCTTTTTGCAAAAATTGGATAGCAGTTGTTTTTGTTGCAGAGAGACGATAGCCATTGCGGGATGCCCACGACTCTATTTTGTTATCGAGAGCTGCAATTGTCGCTCAATGGAGTGCATGCTTTGTGAATGATAGGATATAATAAGGTCATCTGCATATAAATAGGTGTCAACATTAGCCGGAATATTTTCTGTTGCATTATTTAGCCTAACCGCAAAGAGCGTTGCACTTAGAACTGATCCTTGTGGGACCCCTTCTTCTTGGACAAATGTACGGGAGAGTGAATTGCAGTAACGCACTTGAAAGGTCCTGTTTTCTAGAAAACTCTGTATGATAAGGGGTAGCTGACCCCGGAGCCCTGTGGCATACAGATTTTGAAGTATGCCGTACCGCCAGGTGGTATCAAAGGCTTTTTCGATATCCAATCAAATCATGACTAGATGTTCTTTACGGATAAAAGCATTGCGTATGTTGGATTCTGCCTTGACCATAAGGTCTAGAGTTGACCGATTTTTCCGAAATCCGTACTGATTCTTATTCATCACCGAATGAGATTCTAGATACCATACTAAACGAGCGTGAATTATTTTTTCTAGTGTCTTACCAAGGCAACTGCTGAGAGATATTGACCGATAGTTTCGTGGATCTGATTGATCCTTTCTACGTTTAGCAAAGGCTAGAACTATTGAGTGACGCCAAGAAAGAGGAAAGTAGCCATCTGAGAATATCCGGTAGAAGTATATTAGTAACGAATTCAAAGCTTGTTTGTTTAAATGTTTAAGCATTATATAGTATATCCCATCAGGCCCTGGTGCATTATCACCCGACCTATTTAGACAGCTCTCTAGTTCAAATAGTGTAAAAGGTCGATTATATGGAAGAGATGCCCTTGTATTGAAGTTCAGGTTATGCTTTTCTGCGTTAGCTTTTAGCTGTTTAAAAGTAGACTCATATCCTGATGTTGCAGAGATTTGGAAAAAGCAATCTGCCAGGGCATTTGCAATTTCTATTGGAGAGGAGAAGTCTTTACCTTTCCAGCTTATAATGGGCATTGATTCGGGGAACAGTTTACCATTCAGATTTTTGATTTTATTCCAGATTTTTCTAATCTCTGTATTTTTAGTAATAGTGGAAGCGAACCGGATCCAAGAGTCTTTTTTCGGTTTTTTCTGCACATAACGTGCCTTTGCTTTAGGTTTCTTAAAATTAATCAGGTTGTCAGTTGTTGGATACTTGCGAAATCGATTCCATGCTTTATTCTTTTCTTTTTTAGCATCACGACATGCATTATTCCACCAGATATTGGCATGTCTGCGAGGACCGGCTGTGGTTTTTGGTATAGCACAGGTTGCAGTTGTTATTATCTGTGCAGTAATGTGGTCGGTAAGGTAACTTTATCTATGGACTGGCTTTTGATGACTTCATTGTTTGTTTGTTTGTTTGTTTGAGTGTGGGCTTTACGGCGCAAGAGCAACATGGCCATAATGCGCCTAACTCTGGTAAAGTTTAGTTTTTTTTTTTGTTTTTTTTATTGCAGTTAACGTTTACAGTGTGCTATACAGTTCTATCTCTTTAAGGAAAGTGAAGATTTTGTCTACATGTGGCGTATCTGCTAAAAGATGGGCAATACTCGGAGGAGTATGTGTTGGACTGTAAGTTGGGCTTTGCAGTTTGTGCAACGTGGTGGATCAGCAGCTGTAAGTAGATAGAGATGTGTCAGGTGTGTGTGACTTATTCGTAATCGGGCTAATACAACTTCTTCATGACGGTTCTCACGAATACTAGACTTCCATGGTTTGAGATCTTTTTTAATGCCGAGTAATTTGTTATTGGCCTGACTCTGCCAGATGCGTTGCCATAGTTCCATACATTGTTTCTTTATAATGTACTTGTAGTCAGATGCAGGTGTAGTAAAGGCTTGGGCTATAGGGTCGGTAGCAGTTTTGGCAGCTAGGTCGGACTGTTGATTTCCAGAAATTCCAGCATGACCAGGGATCCAACATAACAGAACTTGTTGTTTCTTCTGGTTTAACTTAGTCAGAGTATTCCAGATCTGTCTAAGTAAGGGGTTATCATTTTTGTATTGAGTTGTATGGCTTGGACAGCACTAATGGAGTCTGTATATACAATACTGTGGAATATGGTTTTTGAGAGTGCATAGTTTAAGGCTATGTGGATAGCACAAAGTTCTGCAGTATAGCTGCTACATTCTGCAGGGAGTTTCTTGGATATAGTTGTGTTGGGAAATACTGCTGCTGCGCCAACATGATTGTTAGTTTTAGACCCGTCTGTGCAAATTGGTGTGTACTGGCCGTGCTGGGTTTTCAGTGCGGCGTACATTTGCAGTACGTTCTGTTGGGATAAGGTGTCTTTTCCCCAGGCTGTCAATGAAAAGTCACACGGTGGTATATAGTATGTCCAAGGTAGGACTGTATGAGAGGCAGTGGGCTGTATCTTACTAAAGTCGATTTGCCAATCGGCCTGCAATGAGCAAAGACGTATCCCAGTTGGCGGATTTATTGATGGATAGGCTCGGTATAGGTTTATCCATTTAGGGGAGAAAGGTCCGTTCCAAGTGGGATGGTTTGGATGCCCTTTGAGTTTTACTGCATATTGTAATAGAAGCATTTGTCTGCGTAGCTGCAGGGCGGTTTCATGTGCTTCAGCATATAGGCTATGGACAGGTGATGTTCGGTACGCCCCCAGTGCAAGACGTAGAGCACTGTGGTGCACAGGATCAAGCCAGCGTAAAGCACTTTGTCTAGCAGAGCTATAAACTGCAGAACCATAGTCTAGACGTGAACGTATTAGCACATGGTACAACTGTAATAGTGTGTATCGGTCAGCTCCCCATGTTGTGCCTGATAGAACACTTAAGACATTTAGCTTTTTAAGACAGGTGATCCTGAGTGTTTTTATATGTTCCAGGAAGGTGAGCTTTTGGTCAAGTATCACACCAAGAAAGCGGACACTAGGGACAACTGGTATGATTTGATTTTCTAGTCGACGTTCTGGGTGTGGGTGTAGGTTACGCTTCCTGCAAAAGTGTATACCGACAGTCTTTTGGTTTGACAGGCGAAAACCATTGTTTTGGGCCGATTTTGCTATTTTGTTGATTGCACATTGCAGCTGTCTCTCTACCATTCGCATATTAGGAGAATGGCAGGCGATACTAAAGTCATCGGCATACAGGGTAGTGGATATTGCTTGTGGCAGGTCCTGTGTTATTGAATTCATTTTTATATTAAAGAGGGTAGCACTTAGCACTGATCCTTGTGGCACTCCTTCTTCCTGTATGTACTTTGAAGCTAAGTGGTTGCGAAATCGAACTTGATATGAGCGGTGTTGTAGGAAGTTTCTTATAAACTGTGGTAGGTGTCCGCGTAATCCCAGATCGTATAGATTTCGCATTATACCGTATCTCCAAGCAGTGTCAAACGCTTTTTAAATGTCAAATAGGACCATCGCAAGATGTTCTTTGCGTACGAAGGCGTCACGGATGTTTATTTCTGTCTTAATCAAAAGGTCAAGAGTGGATCTACCTTCACGAAAGCCACATTGCACTGGATTCATAAGGTTATTTCGACCTAGAAACCAGGATAGCCGAGCGTTGATCACTTTTTCCATTACCTTGCATAGACAGCTAGTGAGAGCAATAGGTCGATAATGCTGCGGATTTGAAGAATCTTTTCCAGGTTTTGGAAAAGCCAAAACATAAGCATGCCTCCATTTGTCAGGGAAAATGTTTTCTTTGAATATTCTGTAGAAGAGCAATAATAGTGTCTTGAGTGCAGATTCAGTGAGTTTTGCTATCATTATGTAATGTATTCCATCTGGACCTGCTGCACTGAGTTTAGTGGAGGCTAGAGCATGATGTAATTCTGACATTGTGAAAGGGAGATTGTATGCAGCACTGGATGTTGATTCAAAATTAATTGAGTGTTTTTCAGCTTGTGCTTTGAGGGTCTGGAATTGTGGCGAGTATGATGTCACAGCTGATATTTCCTTGAAAGATCTACCTAGAGCGTTTGCAATTTCCTCTGGTTTTGAAATATCAGAGCCATTTACATTGAGCATGGGACAGTTGACACTTGGATGTTTTGCATACATACGCTGTATTTTAGCCCAAACTGTTTGGGTTTTTGTCGTTTTTGTAATTGTGGAAGCGAAACGCCTCCATGCTTCCCTTTTGCTGGTCTGTCTAACTCGTTTTGCTTTTGCCCTTGCCCTTTTAAAGCAGATGAGGTTTTCTGTTGTTGGGAACTTTCTGAAGATGTTCCATGCTCTGTTCTTCTCTTTTTTTGCGGCACTACATTCATTATTCCACCACACTTTAGAGCGGGCCGATATTTTAGTGGATCGTTTCGGAATTGCTTTGTCCGCTGCTTGCAGTATTTTGTTAGATATATGTTCTACTGCCAAGTTTATGGGTGTTTGTTGAACTTCTTTTTCTTCTAGTGTAGCTAGCTGCTTGTACATATCCCATTCAACTTTGGAGAATATCCATTTTGGAGTTCGGTAAAAATATGGGGAACGCTTCTATCAATGCGGCATATCACAGGGTAATGATCACTGCCCAGTGGGTTGCTGTGAATAGTTTATCCGAACAGAGGGTATATGGTTGCTGAGCATAAAGAGACATCATTGGTATTGGTATTGGTATTGGTGTTTAAAGACACAAGGGCAGCTAAGGCCAAAATGTGCCAGGTCCTACATTATTATTCTAAGCTAATATAATATGTTCTATTTTGGCATCATAGGAATTCATATACAGGGTGTTTCAGTTAAACGTTTCAGAACTTCTAAGAGGGGTAGGGTACATCCTGACAACTCGAAATCATATAGCAATGTGGGGTCGGAAATGCTTTCCTGAAGCGGTTTTGTACACAGAAGCACCATAAAGAAAAGAGAACGTAAGTGAGAAATCGTTTTAATGATACATGAAAAGAAGCAAAAGGTGCATGGATTAAAGTAAGTGTTCGAAGTTTCTTCCACGGGCTACAATGCACGCCTCACATCTCCGACGCATGGACATCCGAACATTCTGGAATACTCCAGGCGAATTTCGAATTTCTTCGGCAGCTACTGCGATTCTTGCAACCAGCTCCTCAGCATTGTCAACAGGGGTGTCATAAACTAGCGATTTCATATGACCCCAGAAATAAAAATCAAGACATGATAGGTCGGGTGACCCAGCAGGCCAACGCACGGGACCACCACGTCCGATCCACTGTTGACCAAATGTGACATCCAGGTAGTTACGAACATCTCCGCTATAATGGGCAGGGGCTCCATCGTGTTGGAACCACATTGTCTGTTGCGTCGATGCAGAAATCTGTTCATCTCTCAAAAGTTGTGGCAATACTTGCTGCAGAAAGATCAAGTAGATAGGTCCGGTTAGACGACACGGTAACAGGTAAGGTCCGATGAGGTGATCTCCCATAATACCGGCCCATACATTGACCGAAAATCGAATCTGTGCTGCACGACGTTGTATTGCATGCGGGTTCTCGACCGCCCAGATATGGTCGTTATGCGTGTTGAAAATTCCTTCCCTTGTGAAGGATGCCTCATCGGAAAACAACACTTCAGCAGGAAAAAGGGGATTTGTAGCACATTTTCCAAGGTACCACTGTGCGAAAGCAATACGAGGTGCATAATCCTCCGGTTGCTGTGTCTGGACACGCTGCACGTGAAACGGATGCATGTCTTGTTCTCGGAGAATCCTCCAGACGCTGCAATGGGAAACCCCGACTGTGTTTGCTAGACTTCGTGTACATGCTGCAGCACATTCTCTTGGACGGCTGGAGTCCGTGCTGTTCTTACCCTGTCCCTGTCAGCTCTTTCAAATGAACCTCTCTCAGCTAACCTCTGGTGCAGTCTTGCAAAGAAATTATGACTGGGAATACGTCTCGTCGGATATCGTTCCGCGTACAAACGCTGTGCGGCTGGCCCACTACAATTTGCAGCCCCGTACACCAAATGCATATCGGCTAACTCTGCGTTCATGTAATCATCCATCCTACTAACTTGGCGTTCTTGTTCAAGAAATTCGAAATTCGCCTGGAGTATTCCAGAATGTTCGGATGTCCATGCGTCGGAGATGTGAGGCGTGCATTGTAGCCCGTGGAAGAAACTTCGAACACTTACTTTAATCCATGTACCTTTTGCTTCTTTTCATGTATTATTAAAACGATTTCTCACTTACGGTCTCTTTTCTTTATGGTGCTTCTGTGTACAACACCGCTTCAGGAAAGCATTTCCGACCCCACATTGCTATATGATTTCGAGTTGTCAGGATGTACCCTACCCCTCTTAGAAGTTCTGAAACGTTTAACTGAAACACCCTGTATATGTGTTTGCTTCAGAAATGTATAGAGTGTAGCTAGGTCAGCACTATTGCCAAAAATGTGGTTAAGCGATAACGGTTCTTGTAGTTGTGATTGAGAGTGGAAAATTCTTCTGAAAGGAGAATAGTGAGGACAATCTAAAAGTATGTTGTTGTTGTTGTTGTTGTTGTGGGGGTTTCATGGCGCATAAGCAACTTTGGCTATAATGCGCCTATTCATTTATGAGAAAGAATCGTACTGCCTGAAATGTCCTTAATCAGAATAGATTGAAAATTCTAATTTGCTTCAGAAAACGGAAGAATTCCGGTATATTTGCCTTGTCACCTATCAAATTCTCTAGGGTTATTGGTTGTTGGAGGATAACCAGTGATTGCAGGGTGGAAATCTCTGTCTTGTTTATAATGGGGGCAGTCAATGAGAATGTGTTTAACAGTCATATTTATATAGCAATGTGGACATTGTGGTGGATCATCTCCTGTGAGTAAATGAAAATGGGTTAGATAAGTATGACCTATTCTTACTCTTGAAAGAATTACTTCTTCCCGCCTTGATGTCCGGACACTGGAGAGCCAGATTTTCGGAACTTGTTTAATCTGTAAGAGTTTATTATTCGTTTGGGAATGCCATAGTGCTGTCCATTCTGATAGGCATGCAGCATGAATCATTAGTGCATAGTCTGAGGCTGGAACAGGGATATTGGTTAAATCTAAGCTGGTTGGGTTTTTTGCAGCTTTATCAGCCAGTTCATTGCCTAAAATATCAGAATGTGCTGGTATCCAGCAGAATGTGACCAGTTGGTGGCGTTCTATAATCTTTAGTAATAATTTTCTAATTTCAATTATAACAGGGTGAAATTTATCTGAAGAACTACAAAAAGCGTTGATTGAGCTGAGGGAATCCGTGTAAATAACTGATTTTAATGAGCAGTCAGGAGGGAGATTTTTTAAAGCTAGTTTAATTGCGAATAACTCAGCTCAGAAGATACTGAATTCAGAAGGAAGGGCTGCTGATAGAATTGTATTCGGAAACACTGCAGCTGCTCCAACTTTTGAATTTGATTTAGAGCCATCTGTGTATATTGGTAAAAAATCAATATACTTTTGAGTGTGAACAGCATGAACTTGTCTGATATTTGATGATTGCAAGATATTCTTTCCCCACTGACAGAGGTAAGTGTCACAGGTCGGTATAGGAGGTGGAACCCATGGTGGTTGAGTACAAGTGGCGACTTGTTGTACGGAATGAATGGATATATTCCATACCTGCAATAGTTCAAGAAGGCGATGACCAGCTGGTTTTCCTATGCTAGGTTTATTTCTGTACAGATTTTCTAATGGTGGACTGAAAAGATATGGCTGAATGGGATGTGAGGCACAACGTTGTATCTTGACAGAATACTTCAGCAAAAGCAATTTCCTACGTAAAAATAGATGCGGCTCGTGAGCATCAATGTAAAGGCTATGTGCTGGCGATGTTCTGAATGCGCCAAGTGCAATTCTCAGTGCACTGTGTTGTACTGGATCAAGCCAGCGTAATGCGCTCTTTCTGGCAGAGTCATAAATGGGAGCTCCATAATCAAGACGAGATCTGATTAATGCCCTGTATAATCGAAGAAGGGAGGTACGATCTGCACCCCACGTTTGTGCAGATAAAGCTCTGAGTATGTTTATCTTTTTTAAGCAGGCAGTACGTACTTTTTTAATGTGCTCTAAGAAATTTAGCTTGTTGTCCATGATTAAACCTAGAAATCTAATGTTACTAGTGACTGGGATGGAGATATTAGAGATGTAAATTTCAGGATCCAGATGAAGTTTGCGTTGTCTGCAAAAATGGATAGCAACTGTTTTCTGCTGCGAAAGCCTATAGCCGTTAAGACTGGCCCATTGCTGTATTTTATTTAATGATATCTGAAGCTGTCGTTCAATAGATCTCATATTTTGGGAATGACAGGAGATGGCAAGGTCATCTGCATAAAGGTAAGTTTCTACAGTATTTGGAAGTTGTTTAGTGATAGAATCTATTCTTAGAGCAAAAAGAGTGGCACTCAGTACTGATCCCTGTGGAACACCTTCTTCCTGAATGAAAGTTGCAGAGAGGGCATGTTGGTATCGTACTTGAAACGATCTAGTGTGTAGAAAAGGCTTTATAAATATAGGAAGGTTGCCCCGCAGACCAAGAGAGTAAAGATCTCTTAGTATGCCATGCCGCCAGGTGGTATCAAAAGCCTTCTCTATATCTATGGAAACCATTACTAGATGTTCATGCTTAATAAAGGCATTACGAATGGCAAATTCAGCCTTAACCATAAGGTCCAGGCATGACCTGTTTTGACGAAAGCCATACTGACTATTGCTCATTAACTGTTCAGACTCAATGATCCAGACGAGTCGACAGTGAACAATTTTTTCTAGAATTTTGCTGAGGCAGCTTGAGAGGGATATTGGTCTATAGCTATGGGGATTGGTTGGATCTTTTCCAGGTTTTAGGAATGCCAAAACAGTAGAATGATGCCAAGAAGTTGGATAGACGTTTTCTAGAAAAATACGATTGTAAAAGAGCAGAAGGAGATGCAAAGCTTTGTCATCAAGATGTTGTAGCATGACGTAATAGATTCCATCTGGTCCGGCAGCACCATTGTGGGCTGTTCCGATCGCAAGCAAGAGTTCGGAATATTGTAGGGGTTTGTTATACGGCAGAAGGAGGGCAGTTTGGAAATTAATAGAGTGCTGTTCCGCAGTGTTTTTAATTCTCTGGAAAGGTGGAGTATAAGCTGCTGCCGCTGAGATTTCAGCAAATTTGTTGCCCAAAGCATTTGCGATATCTAAAGGACTAGATAGATCTTGCCCATTACAGGACAATATTGGTGAAGGTACGGTAGGAAACTTACCAGAAAGCTGTCTAATTTTTTTCCATATTATTTTGGTGTCAGTGTTTTTGTTAATGCTTGATGCAAAACGGATCCAGGATTCTTTCTTGGCTTGCCTTTGTATGAAACGTGCTTTTGCCTTTGACATCTTATAATTTATTAGATTGGGTGTTGTTGGATTTTGCCGAAACAAATTCCAGGCTTTATTTTTTGCTTTTTTGGCTTTTGTGCATTGCTCATTCCACCAATAATTATGATGTTTACAAATCGAGGGATTTGATAGTGGTATTGTGTCTTTAGCTACATTTAGGAGATGTGACGTGATGTATTCTGTCACATTATCGATAGGTTGCAGAAGGATTTTTTCCTCATCAAAAGATATTGATGACCGGAATTTTGCCCAGTTTGCTCGGGAAAATTTCCATTTTCTGCAGGGTTCAGCTGGAGGAGGCTGTGCTATTAACAGGTTGCATACGATTGGGAAGTGATCACTACCCATTGGATCATTTAAGACATACCACTCAATGGTCGGGACCAGTAATGGAGAACAAATGGAGAGATCTATGGCTGAGGTATGTCCATTTGGGAGCTGAACGTGAGTGTGTGTGCCAGTAATTAGTATTGTGAGGTTTACTGCCTCTATTAGGCTCTCAATGAGCCGACCTCGTCTATCCAATTTAGGATCGCCCCATAAGGGGTGGTGCCCGTTGAAGTCCCCTAAAATACAGAGAGGTGGAGGTATCTGTATAAGGAGATCTTCAAGATCTTTTAAACAGTAGGTGCGGTTTGGCTGTAAGTAGATTGATACTAATGTTATTTCAATATGGAGCGTTATACGCACAGCAACAGCTTCTATGTCAGTTTGAAGTGGAATATGTTTAGTTGGGATCTTTGAGTTTATTAGGATTGCTACACCACCATGGGCTGCATTTGCTGTATTACGATCCCTTCGGTAAAGGCAATAGTTCTTTATCGAAGGGGAAATTTGCAAAGTTAAGTAAGTTTCCTGAAGGCAAAGGGCAACTGGAGAAAATCGATTTATTAGATCTTGGATATCGACTGTATTGCAACGAAATCCTCTACAGTTCCATTGTAAAAAACAAGGCATTATTTGTGTTTAGTTGATTGAGCTGATTCTGACTGCTTTTTGAAAGTGACTGGTTTATGGCGTTCCAATTTCTGTTTGTCTTTTTTTTGGAAGACTGGCCGACCAGTGTCCATTTCTTCTTCTTCAGCATGGATTTCTAAAATAGGATCTTCTTGTATGGATGTACCATCTGTATCCATGGTTGTGCCCTGAATATTTTTCACAGTATTTGTGTTTGTAATACAAGATGTGGTAGCAATCACTGATGGAGGAGTTACCGCTGGTATTGTCAGAGGTGTATTATTTGCCTGGTCTGAGAGTTTGGGTTGTTGTCGCATACTTGGTTGTTGCTCAGAAAGGACAGTTCTAGCCCAGTCAGAAATTGATTTGTTAGTGTGAACTGTGACATCTGTTTGAGTGGAGACTGTTTGGTATTTTTTTACTATATTAGCATAGGTAATATTTTTATTTACAGCAGGTGCAACTAGTTTTCTTGCTTCTTGGTAGCTGACTTTATTCTCCACCTTGTATTTTACAATTTTTTTCTCAGATTTCCATTTTTCACAGGTTTTGGAATATGCAGGGTGGTCACCTTTGCAGTTAGCGCACGTCATTTTTGTAGCCAAACAATCGCTCTGATTGTGATCTGGAGACCCACAATTGGGGCAGACAGGAACTCCTCTGCATACTGTTTGAGAGTGGCCATACTTTTGGCATTTATAGCATCTTAAAGGATTAGGAATGTACGGGCGGATGCGGCAAAGTAAATAACCTGCTTTTACAGAGGCGGGTAAGTTGGGTGTATTGAACGTGAGAATAATATTTCTGGTTGGTATAAGTTCATTATCTTTTTTAGTCATTATACGTTTTGCTTGAATTACATTTTGTCCATGCAGCTCTTGGGTAATTTCTTCCTCTGTGACATTTAGAAGGTCCCAACTGGATATCACACCCTTGGATGAATTTAGGGTTGCGTGGGGAGATATTTTTACTGCAATGCCAGCAAAGTTTGTGATCTGTAAAAGTTTCTCCGAATGTCTTTGATTCGTTGTTTCCACTAATAGGTCTCCAGATTGCAGTCTCTTAACATTTTTGGGAGATCCTGCAATAGCTTCCAGATATTTTTGAATTACGAATGGAGAGAGTTTACTCATAGGTTGACTTGTGAGGGAGTGGATAATTAGAAATGATGGGCAGGGTTGCTCCATCTGAGTAGTCTTCTGCCTCTTTGGATCATTTCCTAAGTCGTAACTGGAATGATGGTCAAGGTATGTTTCCGTTCTTGTACTCGAAGCCTCTAAGGGTGGATAATTATATTTATCCATGTTGGCTCCTTTTGGCCCTGGGGGTTTCTCTTTACCACCCAGGTTACCGGCCCCGCCACGGGGAGGCAGGAGCAGTGCCGCTTTGTGGCCAAGCGTTGAGGTTAGTACAATTAGTAAATTATCTAAATTAAAGAAAAAGGTGCTTTCCTTTTTCTGGGCTCTCTTCTTATTCCTTTTAAGAAATTAGAGCTACTTAACAGAAATTTTTAATGAATGCGAGATAAAACAAGGGAAAACTCAGTCGCTATGGAGAGAAAACGCTCTATAATCGCACAAGAATCGCTTAGCCACGGAAACGCTTGGCACCCGGGGCCATAAAGAGACATCAATAGCTGAGGTAGATCCTGTAGGAAGATGCGTATAAGTGTGAGCTCCATTATTGAGAGTTATCAGATTGTGTTGATCAAGTAATTTTTCGATAGTTTTTCCACGCTTGTCCAGGTTGTGGTTTCCCCATAGCGGATGGTGACTGTTCAGGTCTCCTAGTATACAGTAGGGTTTGGGAAGCTGGATCACTAGTTGTTCTAATTCAGCGTAGCTTATGTTTTGGTTAGGTGGTAAGTATAATGAGACTATGGTTAAATCAAAGTTGACATTGATTCGTGCAGCAACTGCTTCAAGATTTGTCTTTAGTGGGATTGCTTTTGAGGGTATCTGGGAGTTGATGATCAGCGCTACTCCTCCATGTGCAACGTTGTTCAGATTGTGGGGAACACGATCTTGCCGATGTATTATGTATTTCTGAAAGGAAACAATTATATTTGGTGTTAGATTGGTTTCATGTAGACAGAAGGCAATAGGATCATACTGCGAAAGGAGATCTCGGATGTCAGGCAAATTACTGCGATAGCCTCTGCAGTTCCATTGTAAGAAAGTAAGCATTATTTTGGTTTAGTGGAGCCCTCGATTTGTTTTCGAGGTGCAGAAGGTTTAGATCGCTCAAGTTTACCTTTTCCCTTCTTTGGGAAATAAGGTTTCGCTGTATCCATCTCCTCTTCAGTAAACAGTTCTAATATCTGTCCATCTTGGTTTGAATTATCTTCTGAATCCATGTAGTCTGTTTGGTTTGAGTCGGGAGTGGTAGACACTGTAGTATTTTGCTGTTGAGTGGCATCTGGTTGTATTGGGATCGGCGTATTTATTGCTTTGCTTTGTTTGCTTTTTGTTTCGGGTGTTGGCACTGAGGACAATATTGACTTTGCCCATTCAGCTAGTGACTTTGTTGGTGGTATGGTTACCTCGGTTTGTTAGTATTTGGAACTGGTAAGGATTTTTTAGCTTCTTGGTAGGTTAAAAGTTAAAATGATGGAACGAGTTGGAATGAGATTTCCATCTTTTTTTGTCATAATTCTTTTAGCAGCGATTACCTTTTGATGGCTAAGTTCTTGGACTAATTCCTCCTCAGACACTGTAATTAAGTCCCATTCTGTGATGACTCCTTTAGATGAATTTAAGGTATTGTGAGGAGTAACAGACACTGGTAATCCACCAAACGTAGTTGTTTTTAATACCCACTCAGAATGTTTGGATGTGGCTGTTTCAACCAGGAGATCTCCTGATTGTAGTCGCTTCACCATTTTTGGTGATCCTGCAATCGATTCTAGATGTCTTTGAATCATAAATGGTGATAACGTGCCCACGGGCTGCGTGGACAGAGAGTGTATCACAAGAAAATTAGGGATGTCTGGACGCTGTGCTTCAGTTCGAAGCCTTTTTGGTTGATTAATATCATGAGAGGATTCATGTCTTGAGCTTGAAGGCTCTAAGGGTGGAAAATTGTTTGAATCCATGATAGCTCCTTTTGGCCCTGGGGGTTTATCTTTACCGCCCAGGTTTCCGGCCCCGCCACGGGGAGGCAGGAGCAGTGCCACGAGGTGACCAAGCGGCTGAGTTAGTAAGTTAGTACTAATAGAAAAAAACAGAAAGGTGGTTTCCCTTTCTGGGCTTCTGCCTACTTCTTGTAGTGCGAGAGAGCTACTATGCTATAGAAATCAAGAAAACGGTTTTTCAAACTAAAATAGAAACTGTTCGCTCAAATGTTCTCTGTATAAAAACGCTTTGGAAAACGCACTAGAATCGCTTGGCCACGGAACGCTTGGCACCCGGGCCCGCACCGAACTGGGTTGGGAATGTACGGTCGAACATGGCATCTGAGATATCCAGCTTTTATAGTTGTGGGGAGATTTGGTGACTTAAATGTCAATATGACTGTTCGTTTAGGGACAGGCTCTCCATCTTTTTTGATGACAATTCTTTTTGCCTGGACTGCATTTTGGTTACTTAATTCGGAGACAAGTTCATCCTCTGATACATTTAGAAGATCCCATTCAGATATTACCCCTTTAGAGGAGTTCAAGGTGGCATGTGGGGTAACCTTTGTGGGAATTCCACCAAAGGTAGATATTTTCAAGAGTCTTTCAGCATGTCTGTGTTCACTCATCTCCACTAATAGGTCTCCAGATCTAAGTAGCCGAACAATTTTTGGAGGCCCAGCCATATTTTCGAGACATTTCTGAATCAAAAATGGGGAGAGCTTACTCAATGGTTGGTCTGTGGAGGAATGCAATATTAAGAAGAGAGGAGCAGAAAAATCTGTCCCTTCTTTTTTTTGTCTCTTAGCATGGGATTTATTCAAATTATCATGGTCGTCATGTCTACTTGAATATGGATCAAGAGATCCAGAGTAGGACTGTTTTGTGTTGTCCATAGTTGCTCCTTTTAGTCCCGGGAGAGTGAATTTCTCCTCCCAGGCTTCCAGCCCCGCCACGTGGAGGCAGGAGCGGTGCCACCAGTGACCAAGCGATAAGGTTGTTAGTGTTAGTGCGTTAGTAGATTAGTCTTATATACAAGAAGAAAGGTGGCTTTCCTTTCTGTTGAGTAAGCTGACTTCTATACTTTAGAAGAGCAAAATTATATAACTTTGGAAATTAGAAAATAACGTTCAACTACAATCAATCGCTCTTTTAAGAAAAATCGCTTTCAAATCACTGAAGAATCGCTTGAGTCACTCGTTAGGCACTCAGGGCCTCCCATAAGGCAGTAGGGAGGTTGGAGCTGCATAGTAAGATCGTTTAATTCCGATCTGGAGAGAGGGACATTTGGTGGAAGATAAATGGACGAGATTGTGATAGAAATTCCGATGGCTATTCTTACTGCTACTGCTTCTAAGTTGGTTCTTAATGTTGTTTGCTTAGCTGGTATATGAGTATTCACCAAAATTGCCACTCCTCCTTTGGCAGTTCTGTTATCATTCCTGTCTCTCCGGAAAAGTGTATAATTTTGAAATGTGGGTGAAGATTGAGGTGTTAGATGGGTCTACTGAAGGCAAATGCAGGCCGGTTTATACTGCTGAATAATATCTTTTATTTCATCCAATTTTCCACGTAAACCACGACAGTTCCATTATATAATAATATGTTGCATTATTTAGGTCTCGGGACGATTTCCTGAATCTGACTGCGCTATTGAGTTTTTCCGTTTATCATATTTGGGTCTATCTTTCTTTGGAAAATTAGGACGAGGTGTATCAATATCTCCTGCAGGGTGTAGTTCTAGTACGTTCTCTCTCTGTTCATCAGTATCCATTTGGTCTATGTTTGTTTGTTTCTGTTCACACAGTTTACTAGATGATGTTTACTTTGTTTTTGAAGATGTTACTTCTGATTTCTGCTTTCTAGGCACGGAAGTATCCCGCTCTTTAGTACTGGATGTTTCTTGTGAAACTGTTTTTGTCATCAATATTACTTTACTCCAGTCTATAATTTGATTTAGAGGTATTGCTACCTCCGTTTGAGTGGCTATAGTTTTCTGTTGTTTCAATGCTGAAGCATAGGAACGTGAAGATTTGGTTGCAAGTATCTGTTTTCTTCCTTCCGGATAAGACACTTTATTTTCTACTTTGTATTTTTGAATTTGCTTTCCCAATACCCACATTTCGCATGTCTTCGAAAAAGCAGGATGATTTTCGTGACAATTGGGACAGAGTGGTGTAGCGGATGTGTAGTTTGCTTGATTGTGGTCTTTTGATCCACAGAGTGGGCAGATGGGATCACTGCGACATGTCGCCTGAGAGTGTCCGTATCGCTGACAGTTGTAACACCTTTTTGGATTTGGTATATATCGTCGGATTTTGCAATTTAAATTTCCTGCTTTAACTGAATGAGGAAGAGAAGGAGTGTTAAAGGTGAGAATTACTGATCGAGTTGGAATGAGAATTCCGTCTTTCTTCATCATTATCCTCCTAACATATATCACTTGTTGTTCTGTTAGCTCGCTCAGTAGTTCTTCCTCTGAAACAGTCAAAAAGTCCCTTTCGGTAATAACACCTTTCGATGTATTCAGGGAATTATTTGGGGTAATTTCAACTGGTAGTCCTGCAAAAGTTTTCATTTGTAGCAATTTTTCCGATTGATGACTTAATGAGGTTTCTACTAAGAGATCACCTGATTGTAATCGTTTTATCATTTTTGGTGATCCAACCATGGACTCTATAGTCTTCTGAATTAAGAAAGGGGATAATTTCCCAACGGCTTGTGATGATAACGAATGTATCACCAAAAAAAAAAAAGGGAACAGTAGGCTGAGAACTCTTTATTTTCATTCTCTTAGCCTGAGACATGTTCAGCTGTAAGTCATCACATTTATTGGAGTTAACTTTCTCCAATCTTGTGTTATTAGTTTTTTGGTCCATTTTCAACTCCTTTTAGTCCTGGGTGATGTCTTTCACCCAGGTTCAGCCCCAGCGCGGGGGGCAGGAGTAGTGCCACCAAGTGACCAAGCGAGTAAAATAGAAGGTTAGTACACAGAAAAATTAAGAAAGGTTATTTTCCTTTCTGAAACTTCTTCCTTATACTTTAAGAAAGAGAACTTTTATTATATATTTCAATAACGGAAGAAAAAACGTGTGAACTCAAAGTGAAAAGCTCATCTCTCTAATATAATCGCAATAGAATTCGCAGGGAAGATGGCTTGGCTTCAAGATTCGCTTGGCACCCGGGGCCTCTCCGAATGTCTGTGGTTATTAGTTTACACTAATAGGTCTCCTGATTGCAGTCTCTTAACAATCTTAGGAGATCCTGCAATACCTTCCAGATGTTTCTGAATCACAAAGGGAGACAGTTTACTCATAGGTTGACTAGAGGGGGAGTGGAAAATTAGATACGATGGGCAGGGTTGCACTTTTCTGTCAGTTTTCAGTCTTTTGGTGTTATTACCTAAATCCTGATTTGTGTCATGGTCATTGTAATTTTCTGTCCTGGAGCTCGAAGGCTCTAATGGTGGATAAAGATAACAGAACAAGAGAACGAGCATAGCCTGTGCTGACGTACATTTTTGCCGCTCCTGGAACAGAGAAGTTTTTCTGATTTATTTTCTGTTTTATTGGCTTGGATTGGCATATTAACTTGTTTTCTGGAGTAGCTTTATGTTCCTATTTACGATACTTGGTTTGAAGTGTCTTGGATGGGGAATTTGTAGGTGTTGCTTATTATCGGGAAGTGTATCAAATGCAAGTGTTTACCGTTCGTAAATTGCCGCCATTGTTACGCGATAATAGATAGCATAAGCTTAATATAGAATAGTATAGTACATAATATTGTCAATTAATCAGATAATTAATCTTGTTGAACTTCATTGTCAATTAAATTGTACTTTTAACTATACATATAACGACTTGGGTTACGTAACATAAATGATTAGTAAAAAATAAATAACTAATACTTAACTAGATACGGAAGTTATATAAAGGGATTTCGTAGATAACACTCGATACTGAAACATAAATATAGCGTTATAACTGTGTTGGGATATAAGTTTAGGGTTTTAATTTTGTACTGAAATTGAAATTTTATTGAAATTAAATCGAAATCATGGCTCAAGCTAATGGGAGTGCTGTGGCTCAGTGGAGAACTGAGGGGGGAAGTTGCCCTCTGAATCACAGCCTATTAAAATGCACTACTTGCTTGATGTTTGTGGAGCAGTCGGGACATGATACTGCCATGGGGGATGTCTTTGTGTGCGCGATGCAAGGAGTGTAAGGAAATCAGGCGACAACTCAGCATTGGTATGGGCCTATATGAGAGCTTGAAGGACAAGGTGGATGCCCTCGAAGGATTAAAATTGAGGGGCCCATCAAGCTCTCAGGTGCCCACACCAATGCCAGAGCTAGCACTTGGTCATCACGCAACACAGCGGCAGCCCCCAAGGCAGAATGCGCTGGTCCCAAAGGAACTAGTAGTTGTTAGTGACTCTATTGTCAGGGAAACGGGAAACATGATTTGTAAAAAGGATAGGTGGAACAGGACCAGGTTATGTCTGCCAGGGACAAAGGTTGATGACGTTGTAGAGCGGATATCATCTTTTAAGGGCACAAAAGGTGATATAGTTGTACACGTTGGCACTAATGATATTAAGGTTGGTTGGCTGGTTGAGTTTTATTGGCGCATCAGCAACTAAGGCTATAATGCCCCAAAACCTTGTCATAAAAAGGTAAAACTTTCAGTGACCTAATGAATTAGGTCACTAAGTCAGGGTATAAAAACAAGTGTAAACTGTAAAAGACAAATATCAGTAAACAAGTAAAAATAATAAATCTTAAAAAAATAAGATTTTTTTAAATATGAGTAAAAAGGTGTACTGTTTTTAGGAAAGTAAAAATAGCAGACAAGTGGTCATTGCCGGATAAAATCTGGCTGAGTGTATACGGCTCAGTCAGATGGTTAAAAGCAGTAAAACGAGCATTTCTAAAATTGGTACAGTCACATAAAATATGTTGAACGGATAAAATGGTGTCGCACTGCTCGCACATAGCAGGGTCATCAGCCCTCAGCAAAAAGAAGTGTGTAACATGACAGTGTCCTATGCGGAGCCGAACAAGAACAACTTCCTCTTTGCGATCCCTGCGTAAGCTAGACCGCCAAGGATGGATCACAGGCTTAATTCGACATAATTTGTTTGTAGTAACCAGGCGATGCCACGAATCTTGCCACTGAGATTGTAGGTTACTACGGATCACTTACCTGTAGTCTGAATAGGGAACTAACAGGCCAAGATTAACCGTCAGGGGGGCCGATTTGGCTGCAATATCAGCCAAATCATTTCCTCTAATCCCGATGTGACTGGGGATCCAGCAGAACCGGATATCGAATCCACTTACATACAGGCTGTATAATATCTGCTGAATTCGGGACAGGATAGGATGATTAGTATATAGCATCGCTGATAAAGCTTGTAGTGCACTCACAGAAACGGCATATATAATACACCGTTGGTATCGGTGTTTTCTTATGTGATCTAGAGCTAACTCTATAGCATGCAGCTCTGCAGTGTAAATGCTGCAGTCAACGGGTATCTGCTTCGATATGGTATTACTTGGAAAGACAGCAGCAGATCCCACATACGATTCTGACTTCGAGCCGTCTGTGTAAACTGGCAAGAAGTCAGAATGTTCTACACGGTGTTGTGAATAGAGCTGATGGTAGACAGAAGACGGAGTATTAGACTTCTTCGCAATCTTAAGCGAGAAGTCAAATGCTGGTGTGTGTGCATGCCAGGGTGGAAGGGGCTCCTTTGGTGATCGAGCAACCTTGTCTACCGAGATGTTAAGCTCATTGAGTAGCTCTTGAACACGAATGCCTAAAGGGCGATTGGCGGTCCGTCGTGTGTTACAGAGGTTTTCCCATTGTGGCTCGAACACGGATGTCCACATCGGATGGTCCGGCAGGGACTTCAGCTTGAAGGCATATTGTAGAGACAACTGCATTCGTCGAAGCGACAAGGATGGTTCATTTGCTTCGACATACAGACTTTGGACAGGTTATGTTCTGAATGCACCAGTAGCAATACGAATGGCTTGATGATGGATGGGGTCAAGCCAACGTACAGCGCTATTTCTGGCAGATGCATATACCTGAGACCCATAATCTAATTTTGAGCGTACAAGTGCACGGTATAGACGAAGGAGAGTGCATCGATCTGCACCCCAAGAGGTAGAAGAGAGAGAGCGGAGAATGTTAAGGGGTACGGCTTGCCCACAAGGATTGCGACTCCTCCGTGAGCGGGGCCGTCCCCAGTTCTATCCTTGCGAACGATAGTAACGTTATCCATCCTGGGGTCATCATTTGCCCTTAGCTAAGTCTCCTGTATGCAAAAGCAAGATAGTGTGTTTTTGCTTGGTTGGTTGGTTTTGTTTTTATTGGCGCATTAGCTACTGAGGCTATAATGCGCCAAGACCAGGTCGTATATATAAAAAAAAAAAAAAATTTAAACTTTCAGTGACCTACTTAGTATGGCCAAGAAGACCAACAGAATCACTGCTGTCACTCGCACAGGCATTATTAGAATATGGTCGAAAATGGAGGGCATTCTTTACCATCTGCATACAGATAACGAAAAAATGTCGGCCAAATTAGACCTACTCACACAAGAACGGGAAAACAAAATGCTACAACGCCCCCGTTCTTTTGCCGAGGCGTTGAGGAATGGCACTTCATCGCTCAACGAAGAGGTCCCTGTGCAAAAAAATACTATCAGGAAATCTGACAAAAGAACAGATAAATCGCACGTTATCCTGGTGAAACCCGCACAGGATACGCAACTAACAACTAGCGACGCAGTTAAGGATGTCTTAACTAGCAATCTCAAGGAGCTCATGAAAACCCTAAAGATCAAAAGCATAAGAAAAACCAGGATGCCTGGTGTTATCATTGAAACGGATACTAGGGAGGAGGCACTCACTATACTAAAGAGTTCAGAAATCTCCAACATAGGATTGAAGGCGGAAACGCCAAAACGAAAAGGACCTTCCATTATCCTCTTCGGTCTGGACAAGAGTACTACTCCTCAAGAGCTAAAGGAAGAAATATACTACAAAAACCTTAGCGCGCATACAGCAGAGGCCGACGTTGATGCTGACATTATACCAAAACATATCACGAAGTCTAAGTCAGCTGCTACAGTAAACTGGGTAGTCGAACTTTCCCCCAGATCGTGGAAGGTTATTAGCCAACACGAGAGAATCTACATCGGATGGGGGAGCCACCGATTCAAGGAGTACGTTCCAGTTCCCAAATGTTTCAGGTGTCTGCAATTTGGGCACACATCGCACACCTGCAACCAACGGGTCCCAACGTGTGGTCACTGTACCCAGCAGGGACACGAGTTCAAAGACTGCCCTAAAAGGGAGGAACCAGCAGCTTGTGCAAACTGCAAACGGTCTAAAATACCCCACCTGCACTCCGTCAGGGATGCAAACTGCCCTGTATATATAAAATTTAAGGGAATATACCAAGACAGAACCAATTATGGATAGACGGTCCACCCAACCACCAACACAGAAGAAGCTGAATTTCTTGCAGATTAATGCACAGCATGCCAGAGCAGTGGTTGAACAAATTAAATTAAAAACAGAGGAAGAAAATATTGACATAATTATGCTCCAGGAGCCTTATGCCTACAAGGGTAAGGTCACAGGTTATCCAGCTTCATACAAAATCATTCAAGGTACTACAGATGCACCACGGGCCGCAATCCTAGTCAGTAACACTGAAATCTCTGTAACTAAAGTAGCTCCACTTTGTACATCCTTTAGTGCCTGTGCTCAAGTCCTTACTGCCATGGGATCCTTACATCTGCTCTCACTCTATAGCAGACCTGGTGAAGACATCTCAATTGCGATCGCCATAATACAAACAGCACTTGACCTTCTACCAGGGGGTAAGCTACTCATAGCCATGGACGCGAATTGTCGCTCCCCCCTGTGGCATAGTCAAACACCTGATCGTACGGTCACTCGAAATGGGGAGGAACTTGAAAACTTCATCCTTGCCTCCAGACTACAAGTACTCAACCAGCCTGGAAATCTCCCCACATACAGTAGCACCCTCTGGGAAAGTACCATCGACATCACCCTGACCACGCCGACTATTTCTGGAAAGTTCAGCAAGTGGAAGGTTAATGAAGCATGGACCACTTCTGACCACAGAGCAATCACCTATTCTCTTGGCCGCTCCGTGGATCGTATTCCCCCAATACCAAGGGATGTAGTGCGATTCTGCACAAAGAAAGCTGACTGGCCACGCTTTCAAGCCGAACTTGTAAGAAGACTTCATGAAGATTCTTCACAACTGAATCACATCACCTCTGAGGACTGTGCAGTTTCCCTCTCCAAGACCATTAAAGAGGCCTGTGCTATGGCAATCCCCAAGAGAAGGCCCTTCAAAAACGCAGTCCCTTGGTGGAATGCTGAACTACAAGATATGAGGAAGAGAGTCCACCAAGCTCGTAAAACTTTTCAGAGAGCCCGTGCTCACCTCCCACCCTTAGAGGTCGAAGCCGCAAAAGACAGTTACCGATTCTTAAGGAACAGTTACACTACCATGATTAGACGCTGCAAAAAAGCCTCATGGCAGAATTTGGTCTCGATCACTGGAAATGATAACCCCTGGGGAGTTGTCTATCGTATCGTTGTGAACAAACTCCCTAGAGGTGAAGTCCTCAGTACAACTGTAAAGCCTGATGGTTCTTCCACCTTCACGTGGGAGGACTCTGTCCATAACATGCTAAATGCCCTCTTTCCAACAGATGATGCACAGCTAACTGAGGAGCAACTACAGATTGTTACCGCTAACGATTCTTATACAACAGAAAATACAGAAGAACCATTTACAAATGATGATCTAAAAGCTGCACTGGACAAAACTAAAGAAAAAAAAAAACTCCTGGCAATGACCTCCTCGAGGTGGATGTTATCAAGAAATTTGCAACCTACTTCCCAAACACCATGCTCGCCACTTTCAACAGATGCCTAATGGAATTCCACTTTCCTGCTATCTGGAAGGAGGCATGCCTTAAACTCATCTTGAAGAACCCAGACAAACCACCTGAAGAGCCAAAATCTTACAGGCCAATTGCTCTCTTGCCAGTCCTAGGCAAACTTCTAGAAAGGCTTCTCCTCAGCAGGTTGTCAAAATGCTACTCTAAAGAAAACCTCATTTCTCCACTTCAGTACGGTTTCAAAGCTGGTTGCAGCACTGAAGATGCTCTTCTGAAATTAATATCTACTGTTTCAAGCACTCAAGGCAAGTATGTGCTAGCCATCACAGTTGACTTTGCTGGAGCGTTTGATCGGCTGTGGTGGCCAAGTATTCTCAGAAGACTCCGACAAGCCAAAGCACCGCTCAACCTTTATAGCTGTGTCAAGGAGTACCTGAGACACCGCACTGTCCATGTTAGTACCAGGTACAAGTCTGTCACTAGCCAGGTCTCCCGAGGCTGTCCCCAGGGCTCGGTCCTGGGGCCTTTCTTTTGGTCCATCGTCCTGGACGAGTTCCTTGGGATGGACTTGGGGATGACTCAACCCCTTGCGTTTGCTGACGATTTGGTTTTGGTGGTGCATGGTGACACAAGAGCTGATTTAGAGGAGAGAGCAAATTGTGCACTAACTAAGCTCCAGGATTGGACAGCCATTCACCGACTAAAGATCTCGGGAGAGAAAACCAAATCTATATTGCTCAAGGGAACGCTCCAACTACGAAGACCACCGGTTATCAAAATTGACAACACCTCCATAAAATTATACCCTGAAATCAAGTATTTAGGAATCGTCTTAGATATGAAGCTAAATTTCCATCCTCACTTGAAATATATGTCACAGAAAATAAAAAAATACTCGGCCATGATCATCCGTATAAGCCGTGCAGACTGGGGCCTAAAGCGCCGGGCTCTGGCCCTCATCTATAATGCCATATTTGTGCCAATAGCTTGCTATGGAGCCTCAGTATGGTGTACTAGGGCCTCCCTCGACCGAAATCGCCGTAAACTAGACTCCATACAGCGTTCTATGCTCCTTGCCGTAACAAGGGCGTGCCGTACAGTAAGCACCCCAGCTCTGCAGGTGCTAGCTGGATGTATACCCCTACACCTAGAGGTAATAAGAAGAGGATTATATCAACGATTGAAGAAGAGTATTCCCACCGAAACAGCAGGCATCACTCTTAACCTTGATAACAACCCCAAACAGGAAAGGAAGAGAATCTCTGAAATTATGTACAGGACCTGGCAAGAGACATGGGACACCACCAACAAAGGATTGATAACCAAAAAGTTCATCCCCTCTGTGAACCTCATCAGTCCAAAGCCTCCTCCCTGGTACTCACCAGGCCTCCATACTACATTTCTATTTACAGGCCACGGACCCTTTAAAGCGAAGCTAACATCCCTAGGCATAGAAGAAGATCCACTGTGTCACTGCGGGGCTGAAGAAACGTGGGATCACGTGATGTATGATTGCCATGAATATGACGAGTTCCGGCTAAGGTTTGCCATTAAAATGCAAGAAAATCCCCGGAATTGTGAACACCTGATTATGATGGACGAGCAGCGCTACGCCGCCTTTACAGAGTTTGCGCAGTCTGTCTTCACTGCTAGACGGGTTAGGCACCCAAACAGCACCCATTGAAGATCAAAGTAAGAAACTTCCTGGATATGACAGTCCTCTCAGGAGAAGGGAAAAAAAAAAAAAAAAACTCCTTCCTTCCTTCGTCCCAGGAGTGACAGAACCTACACCAGCACAGCTCAGCTGCTGCCTTTAGGCCTCCCTAGCCACGCTCCCTTGCGTGGTCCTTTGCTTCCACTCCCTGGCGGGAGGGGGAGTTCATCCCTGGTGTCCTTCCCCCTCGCCACCCCTCTTTTTCACTCTGGTGGGGCATGGGCCTGCTCCACTGACTTGGGGTCATCTTCCCTATGGACCCCGTAACTCTGTCTTTTCCCCCCAGTCTTCAGTCTCCCTCCCCTTCTCTAACTTTCAACTAGTGTTTGAATCAACTCCAAATTGTTTGAGCCCTACATCCAAAAACTTAACAACATCAAATCGCCCGACTAGTACTCCCTTTGTTTTTTGGCTGCCCTATCTATAGCGTGTTTTTTTTTTTTTTTTTTTTTTTTTTTTTTTTAGGTCCTTGCCACTGAAATCTCAGGAAATTAGGTGGCAGGACCTGCCAGAGTAAATAACTAAGTAGTGTACCTGGTCTGCCTCCACGGGGCGGAGTGGGGCAACGTTGGGTCCCATTAGGGGCCCAGCGGCTAAATGACCAGAGGAACAACGGTACACGACACTACACATGTACAAAATCCATACACTTTTAAACCTCTGGCATTGACAGTGTTCTGTTTCACACCCACAATGTATAGCACGCGGAGATGGGGGAAACCCCTGGTGCCGTTTGACACTAAACACACTCTACACTCTACACTCTACACTCTAGTTAGGTCACAGAGGACCCTGCCTGCTGCTGTGGAGAGTCTGAGAGCTGGCAGCATCTCATGTACGATTGCCGGCTCTACGATGACCTTCGCTGCCAGCTCATCTCCAGGATCACCTTCTTGCCCAGAGACAGAGAAAAGCACCTACTCGACAGTAAAGAGCAATACATTGCATTCTCCAAATTCGCAGAAGACCTCTACAAGAGGAGACGTACCCTCATTGTACAACAACCAAACCGTGACCAACAGCAATAAAACTAATTCAAGCTGAGAACTGAAAACGACAAAGTGTCATGACTGCCGCATCGTGGACCCTACAAGGAAACGGATTCTACCAAGAATAAAGGACACGGCTTACAACCATTAGAATGACTACAACCCTAGACTCTTCAAAGGAACACACCGACCTGGATCGTGCAGTTCACTGCCACCAAGCCATTTTGGCGAACAAAATCGAGCACCTGACTCGATTACTTTAAACCCAAACCCAGGCGGGAAGAGGGGAGACACCCTGTCCCCCCCTCTCTCCGCCGACCCTCCTTTTCCTTCTGGTGAGGCATGGACATGCCTCACTGACCACCTGGGGACATCTACTCTGTCGCCCCCATACTTCTACCTTTACCCCCCAGCCTTCTGCCTCTCCTCCCCCACTCTATCTATACACGATGTAAACGCCCTACATCCTAAATTAATCAAATCAAAAATAATTTTCGCCCAGTCTCGGCCTATCATATCCACTGCCCTGCTCTTGCCGTTTGAATGCATGGACGCTATGCGCTGTATGCAAACATTCAAAAATAAATTAAAACTGCATGTGTATATATACAGGGTGTTTCAGTTAAACGTTTCAGAACTTCTAAGAGGGGTAGGGTACATCCTGACAACTCGAAATCATATAGCAATGTGGGGTCGGAAATGCTTTCCTGAAGCGGTGTTGTACACAGAAGCACCATAAAGAAAAGAGACCGTAAGTGAGAAATCGTTTTAATAATACATGAAAAGAAGCAAAAGGTACATGGATTAAAGTAAGTGTTCGAAGTTTCTTCAACCTCGTATTGCTTTCGCACAGTGGTACTTTGGAAAATGTGCTACAAATCCCCTTTTTCCTGCTGAAGTGTTGTTTTCCGATGAGGCATCCTTCACAAGGGAAGGAATTTTCAACACGAATAACGACCATATCTGGGCGGTCGAGAACCCGCATGCAATACGACGTCGTGCAGCACAGATTCGATTTTCGGTCAATGTATGGGCCGGTATTATGGGAGATCACCTCATCGGACCTTACCTGTTACCGTGTCGTCTAACCGGACCTATCTACTTGATCTTTCTGCAGCAAGTATTGCCACAACTTTTGAGAGATGAACAGATTTCTGCATCGACGCAACAGACAATGTGGTTCCAACACGATGGAGCCCCTGCCCATTATAGCGGAGATGTTCGTAACTACCTGGATGTCACATTTGGTCAACAGTGGATCGGACGTGGTGGTCCCGTGCGTTGGCCTGCTCGGTCACCCGACCTATCATGTCTTGATTTTTATTTCTGGGGTCATATGAAATCGCTAGTTTATAACACCCCTGTTGACAATGCTGAGGAGCTGGTTGCAAGAATCGCAGTAGCTGCCGAAGAAATTCGAAATTCGCCTGGAGTATTCCAGAATGTTCGGATGTCCATGCGTCGGAGATGTGAGGCGTGCATTGTAGCCCGTGGAAGAAACTTCGAACACTTACTTTAATCAATGTACCTTTTGTTTCTTTTCATGTATTATTAAAACGATTTCTCACTTACGGTCTCTTTTCTTTATGGTGCTTTTGTGTACAACACCGCTTCAGGAAAGCATTTCCGACCCCACATTGCTATATGATTTCGAGTTGTCAGGATGTACCCTACCCCTCTTAGAAGTTTTGAAACGTTTAACTGAAACACCCTGTATATATACACACTTATATAGCTTCAATTTTTTTTTTTTTTTTTTTTAGGTCCTAGCTGCCGAAATCTCAGGAAATTTAGCGGAAGGACCTGCCAGAGTAACTTAAGTCAAGTGAGTTCCTGGTCTGCCTCCACGGGGCGAAAATGGGGCAACGTTGGGCCTCAATAGGGGTCCAGCGGCTAAATGACCAGATGAACAACGGTACACGACACCACACAAATACAATTCCCACACACTTTTAAATCTCTGGCTTTTCCAGTCAACTGGTTCACCCACAATGTAAACTACGCGGAGATGGGGGAAACCCCTGGTGCCGTTGCACCCTAAACACACTTTCACTTTCACTTTCACTTAGTTAGGTCACTATGTCAAGATGTATAACATATGTATAAAAGAAAAATGTAAATTTTATATAAGAGCAAAAATGTTTATTGACTTTAAAAATTTAAAAACAGCAGCCACATGGTCATTGTCAGATAAAATCTGACTGAGTGCATACGGCTCAGTCAGATGATTAAAAGCGGTAAAACGGATATTGCTAAAATCTGGACAATCAATTAAAATGTGTCTAAAAGTTAAAATTGCTCCACAGGACTCACACATAGGAGGGTCATCAGCCCGCAGCAAAAATGAATGTGTCGAATGACTATGTCCTATGTGGGTCCGGGCAAGAACAACTTCCTCCTTACGATTCCTGCGCAGACTAGACTGCCACGGTTCAATTACAAGCTTTATACGATATAGTTTATTCCCAGTCTGTCTATTCCACGAGTCCTGCCATTGGGAGTGTATCTTCTGTTGTTGTTGTTGTTGTATGTATGTTTTACGGCGCAACGGTAGCTATAGGCCGTTATGCGCCAAACAATGGTAGGAGGCAAAAGGCTTTATTAAAAGTGAGATATGTGCACTATGTGAGATTTAAGCATTATATTCTGTCATAGCATTTTATCCTTTTTAGGAAAGTGAAAACTGCATTAATATCAGATCTGTCGCCTAATATTTGTTGCAAAGTAATTGTGATTTGGGCTGCATAGTTTGATAAGAAGGTGGTCTGCCGTACTCCATTATAGAGAGGGTAGTCAACAATGATGTGGTGGACTGTGATTTGAGCATGGCAGTTCGGACAAGAAGGCGGGTCTGAGGAAGAGAGAAGATAAAGGTGAGTAAGGTGTGTATGTCCTATTCGTAATCTTGCAAGTGTCACTTCTTCCTTTCGGTTCGAGCGGAAACTAGATGGCCAAGACTGGAGTTTCGGTTTAATCCGAAGGAGTTTGTTGCCATCTTGGTTTTGCCAGATGGTTTGCCAGTGAATCATACTTCGCTTTGTTATAAGACTTTTATAATCGGTGAAAGGAATTTTGAAAGAGTCATCAATTGGTTGCATAGTAGATTTGGCTGCGTGGTCAGCACTCTCATTGCCAGGTATGCCAACATGGCTAGCGACCCAACAAAATTTTATTACTTTCGTGTTCTTAGCTAGATGAGCCAGCAAGTTTTGAATATTACCAAGTAGGTAGTTATGATGCTTTCTTGGTTGCTGTAAAGCGAGAAGGACAATCAGAGAGTCGGTAAAAATAATACTATGGGTAAACTGCTTCAACTTTATAGTTTCTAGCGCCATCTGAATGGCATGAAGTTCAGCAGTAAAGATACTGCATTCTAAAGGTAACTGATTAGAGATTGTAGATGATGGAAGAACAACAGCAGCACCGACGTGGTGATCAGTTTTGGAACCGTCTGTGTATATCATGGTATAAGATTCATATTTCTCAAGTAGAGATTTATGAAGCTGGTTTACATTCTGTGAAGAAAGAGTATTTGTCCCCCATTCTTGAAGGGACAGATCACAGATGGCAGGGCAAAATGCCCATGGAGGAGTCGTGGAACTAGAGATGGCTATTTTAGAAAGGTTAAGCTGCCAATTATCAAGTAGTGAGCAAAGATGTATGCCAGCGGGTCGATTTATTGATGGATAAACGGCATACAAGTTCTTCCAATCTGGTGTAAATAGATGTTTCCACGATGGATGCAGGGGTTGGCTTTTTATTTTGACGGCATAATTTAGCAGTAAAATTTGTCTTCGTAGAGAGAGTGGGGGATCGTGAGCTTCAGCGTACAGGCTCTACACAGGAGATGTGCGGTAGGCTCCAAGAGCAATGCGAAGGCCACTATGGTGAATAGGGTCCAAAGCCCTCAAAATGCTAGGTCTAGCAGAGTTGTAAACTGGTGACGCATAGTCTAACCTTGATCTTACAATAGCAAGATATAAATGAAGGAGTGTATGACGGTCAGCACCCAATGTTGTAGCTGATAATACTCTCAAAATGTTTAGTTTCTTGAAACAGGTGGTTCTAAGTTCTTTAATATGGTGAAGAAAGGTCAATTTTGTATCTAAAGTTAATCCAAGGAAACGAATGGTAGGCACAACAGGTATATCATGGTTCCCCAGCTTTATAAGTGGGTCAGGGTGGAGATTACGTCTTCTACAGAAATGAACTGCAACCATTTTTTCAGGTGATATGCGGAACCCGTTATCTGTGGCCCACGTTGTAATCTTATTAAGAGCTCCTTGCAATTGTCTCTCAATCATTCTCATGTTCTGTGAGTGACAAGATATACTGGCATCATCTGCATATAAGGTAGTAAATACAGTGGCCGGAATGACCTTGGTAATTGAGTTGATTTTTATAATGAATAGAGTGGCACTTAAAACTGAGCCCTGTGCAACACCTTCTTCTTGGATGAATTTTCGGGAAAGAGTGGATTGAATACGGACCTGGAAGGATCGCTGCTTCAAAACGTTCTGTATAAATTTTGGCATATTACCCCTGAAGCCTAATGCATGTAGATCACAGAGAATTCCGTATCGCCAAGCTGTGTCAAAAGCTTTCTCAACGTATAAATAAACTGTAGTCAAATGTTCCTTCCTTAAGAAGGCATTGCGAATCTGGTTTTCCATTTGTATCAAGAGGTCTAAAGTTTATCTACCTGTATGAAATCCACACTGCGATGAATTGATGAGGTTGTATTTGCTCAGCACCCAGGTGAGTCGAGAGTTTACCATTTTTTCCATTATTTTTCCCATACAGCTGGTGAGGGCAATAGGTCTATAGTGACGCGGGTTGATTGGAACCTTGCCAGGTTTTAATAATGCTATGACATATAAGTGTCGCCAGTTATCAGGGAAAGTATTTTCTGTGAAAACCCGATTATATAGCTGGAGTAAGACATGAAGCGACTTTTCGCTCAGCTCTTTCAACATGACATAGTGTATTCCGTCCGGTTCAGCAGCACTGTGTTTCGAGCTGTTAGGAGCAAGCCGTAGTTCAATTATGGTAAAAGGACAGTTGTACATTTGATAGTGGTCTGTGTTAAAATTTAGGGTCTGCTTTTCAGCAAGGGACTTTAATTTCTGAACGTTTGGCGAGTATGAGGATACAGCAGAGGTTTCAGCAAAGGATTCTCCGAGAGTGTTGGCTATGTCTTGAGGTAGTGAAACATCATTGCCGTTTATATTCAGTAATGATAGATGCAAAGGAGGATATTTATTATACACTTTTCTAATATTTTTCTAGATGGTTTGTGTTTTGGTGGACCGCGTAATAGTTGAGGCAAAGCGTTTCCATGACTCTCTTTTACTTGCACGCTGAATTCGTCTAGCATTGGCTCTGGCTTTCTTAAAGTGTACTAGATTAGTAGCAGTAGGGAATTTGCGAAATTTATTCCAGACTTTATTTTTCTCTCGTTTAGCTTGATTGCATTCATTGTTCCACCAGGGTTTTGGTCTTATTCTCTGATTTGTGGATACTCTTGGTATTGCTGCTTCCGTGGCCAGCAATATTTGATTTGTTACATACTCAACCGCACTATTTATTGACATCTTTGAAACAGCTGTTTTCTGCAGGATGGCTAGTTGCCTATATTTTACCCAATCAGCTTTGGTAAAGTTCCATTTGGCAGTTTGATTATGACAAGGTGGTGAATTTGATTCAACACGGCAGACTATTGGATAATGGTCACTACCCAGTAGGCTGTCATGAACAGACCAATCAAACAGCGGAAAAAAGGACTGGTGAGCATATGGAGAGATCAATTGCTGAGCTTGACCCAGAAGGTAGATGAAAATAAGTGGGTAAATCAGTATTCAGTAGTGTCAGATTACATTTATCTAAAAGCTTTTCTAGTATTTTACCTCGTTTATCGTGTATTCTATCACCCCATAGAGGATTATGAGCGTTAAAATCTCCCATGATGCAAAAGGGAGGAGGGAGCTGTGATACAACAGTTTCAAAATCAGTGTAAGAAATGTCTTGGTTAGGGGAAAGATATAAGGAGACAATGGTAAAAGAAAAACGAAAGGATATTCGAGCAGCTACTGCTTCTAGATTTGTTTTTAACGTTAGTCGTCGGAAAGGGATATTAGAGTTGTCTACAAGTGCAACCCCTCCATGCGCCGAATTGCTTAAATGAGAAACTCGATCTTTTCTGTAGATAACATGATGTTTAAGTGAGGTAGCGACAGAAGCTGTTAAGTTAGTCTCTTGGAGGCAGAAGGTAACTGGGTTATACTGGAGAAGGAGATCCCGAATGTCATCAAGGTTGGTGCGATACCCTCTACAATTCCATTGAAGAAAACTGGGCATTATTTGGGTGAGGAGTGGTCCTCGGTTTCTGTCCGAGGTACTGTTGGCTTATGGTGTCCAGATTTTCTTTTTGGGAAGTACGGTCTTCCTGTTTCCATCTCTTCTTCTGGGAAGAGATCGAGAACGGGATCTTCGGGGTCAGTATTTCCTTCCATTTCAATCGAATCAGTTTTAGTAATATCAACACGTTTTGAGTACATTGGGTTATTGGTAGAATGCGGAAGAGTGATTGGTGTGTTAACAGCCTTGTTTGATTTATATTGTTGTTGTTGTTGTGGGGGTTTTCTGGCGCATAAGCTGCTTTGGCTATAATGCGCCTATTCCTTTATTGTAATAAAATATTAGAAATTCCTGTCACGTCAGAAAAGGAGAAATCAGAAATGAGTAAAAAGTCCAATTTTCTTCAGAAAATTAAAAAATTCAGGAATATTTGCATTGTCACCAATGACATTCTCTAGGGTTATTGGTTTCCGAAGGTTAACCAAAGATAGTAGGGTTGTATTTCTGTCTTGATTATAGTGTGGGCATTCAATGAGAATGTGTTTCACAGTCAAATTTAGAGAACAATGTGGACACTGTGGTGGATCATCTCCTGTGAGTAAATGAAGGTGAGTCAAATGTGTATGGCCTATTCTTGATCTTGAAAGAAGTACTTCTTCTCGTCTTGATGAACGGACACTGGAACGCCAAATTCTAGGATCCTGTTTAAATTGAAAAAGTTTGTTATTTGTTTGAGAGTGCCAGAGTGCTGTCCATTCTGTTAGGCATGCACAACGAATGATTTGTGGATAGTCTGATGCTGGAACAGGTATATTGGTTAAATTTAAGGTAGATGGATTTTTGGCAGCTTTATCAGCCAGTTCATTACCAGAGATTCCAGAATGTGCCGGAATCCAGCAGAAGGTGATCAGTTGGTGGCGCTCTTCAATCTGCAGTAATAATCTTCTAATTTCATTTAGAAAAGGGTGATCTTTATCTGCGGAGTTAGATAATGCCATAATTGAGCTGAGGGAGTCAGTGTAAATAACAAATTTTAATGAGCAGTCAGAACAGAGATTTTCTAAGGCTAGTTTAATTGCATATAATTCTGCTGAGAATATGCTGAATTCAGGTGGAAGGGATGCTGAAATAGTGGTATTTAGGAACACTGCTGCTGCTCCAACGTTTGAGTTAGATTTAGAGCCATCTGTATAAATTGGAGAAAAGTCAAAATATCTGTGAGTGTGAATTGCATGAAGTTGTTTCACATTTGATGCTTGAAGAACATTTTTCCCCACTGGCTAAGGTAAGTGTCACAGGTGGGTAGAGGAGTACACGTCCATGGTGGTTGAGCGCATGTTACTACTTCTTGTACAGAATGTATGGGGACATTCCAAACCTGCATCAGTTCAAGAAGGCGAAGACCAGCTGGTTTTACTATGCTAGGCTTAATTCTGTAGAGGTTTTCTAATGGTGGATTGAATAGGTATCGCTGAATTGGATGCGAGGCACAACTTTGTATTTTAACGGCATACTTCAGTAGCAGTGTTTTCCTACGTAGAGTTAAAGGGGGCTCATGTGCATCGATGTAGAGGCTATGTGCTGGTGATGTTCTGAAAGCCCCAAGTGCAGTCCTCAAGGCGCTGTGCTGAACTGGATCAAGCCAGCGCAAAGCACTTGCTCTGGCAGAATCATAGACAGGTGCACCATAATCGAGACGGGATCGGATTAATGCCCTGTATAACCGAAGTAAGGAGGTGCGATCTGCACCCCAGGTTAGGGCGGATAACGTTCTCAGTATATTTAACTTTTTTAAACAGGATGTACGTACATTTTTAATATGGTCTAAGAAATTTAATTTGTTGTCAAGGATTAATCCTAGAAATCTGATGTTAGTAGTGACTGGGATGGAGACATTGGAAATTTGAAGTTCAGGATCCAGATGGAGCTTGCGTTGTCGACAAAAATGGATAGCAACTGTTTTCTGTTGTGAGAGTCGATAGCCGTTAAGGTTGGCCCATTGTTGTATTTTATTCAGTGATATCTGAAGCTGCCTTTCAATTGATCTCATGCTTTGGGAATGACAGGAAATGGAAAGGTCATCCGCGTAAAGATATGATTCAACTGTGTTTGGAAGCTGTTTAGTGATGGAGTCGATTCTAAGAGCAAAGAGAGTGGCACTCAGTACAGATCCCTGAGGGACACCTTCTTCCTGAATGAAAGTTGTAGAGAGGTCGTTTTGGTATTTTACTTGAAACGATCTAGTGTATAAAAAGTTCTGAACAAATATGGGAAGATTGCCCCGTAGACCGAGAGAATAAAGATCACTAAGTATGCCATGTCGCCAGGTGGTGTCAAAAGCCTTCTGTATATCTATAGAAACCATTACCAGATGCTCATGTTTAACGAAAGCATTGCGAATGGCAAATTCAGCCTTGATCATGAGATCTAAACATGATCTGTTTTGTCGAAAGCCATGCTGACTATTGCTCATGAGATGTTGTGACTCTATTATCCATACAAGTCTACTGTGGACAATTTTTTCAAGGATTTTGCTGAGGCAGCTGGACAGAGATATTGGTCTATAGTTATGGGGATTGGTTGGATCTTTTCCAGGCTTCAGGAAAGCCAAAACAATAGAGTGGTGCCAAGAAGCTGGATACACATTTTCTAAAAAAATACGGTTGTAAAAGACCAGGAGAAGGCGCAAAGCTTTGTCATCAAGATGTTGCAGCATGATATAATAGATGCCATCTGGTCCTGCGGCACCATTACGAGCTGTTTTAATGGCATGCAATAGTTCAGAATATTGTAGAGGTTTGTTATATGGTAGAAAGAGGGGAGTTTGGAAGTTAACAGAATACTGTTCTCGACTGTTTTTAATTCGTTGGAAAGATGTAGTATAAGCTGATGTTGCTGAGATCTCAGCAAAAGTATTGCCCAGAGCATTAGCTATATCCGAGGGACTAGATAATTCTCGCCCATTCCAGGAGAGGACTGGAGAAGGTATGGTTGGAAACTTACCAGAAAGCTGTCTAATTTTTTTCCAAATTAATTTGCTGTCAGTGTTTCTGTTAATTGTTGATGCAAAACGGGTCCAGGATTCTTTTTTGGCTTGCCTCTGTATGTAACGTGCTTTTGCCCTTTCTTTCTTATAATTTATCAGATTGGCTGTGGTTGGATATTGCCGAAACAAATTCCACGCTTTATTTTTTGCCTTTTTTGCTTTGGTGCATTCCTCATTCCACCAATAATTATAGTGTTTACGGCCCGGTGGATTTGATAATGGTATTGTATCTTTAGCCACGTTTAGGAGATGCGACGTGATGTAATCTGTCACATCATCAATACGCTGGAGACGGATTTTTTTCTCATCGAAACAGATTGATGACTGAAATTTTGCCCAGTTTGCTCTTGTAAATTTCCATTTCCTGCAAGGTTTAGTTAAAGGAGCTTGTGCTATCAATACCTTGCATACGATTGGGAAGTGATCACTGCCCATAGGATCGTTTATAACATACCACTCTATGGTCGGGACCAGTACTGGAGAACAAATGGAAAGATCTATTGCCGAAGTATCTCCAGTTGGGAGCTGAATGTGAGTGTGCGTGCCAGTATTCAGTAAGGCAAGATTTAGTGCTTCTAATAGGCTTTCAATGAGTCGACCTCGTCTATCTAATTTAGTAGAGCCCCATAGTGGGTGGTGACCATTAAAGTCTCCTAAAATACAGAAAGGTGGAGGTATCTGTATGATGAGGTCTTCAAGTTCTTTTAAACAGTATGTATGGTTTGGCTGCAAGTAAATTGACACAAGTGTTAATGAAATATGGAGCGTTATACGAACAGCAACAGCTTCTATTTCAGTTTGCAGTGGGATATGCTTTGTTGGGATCTTTGAATTTATCAGAATTGCAACACCACCATGGGCAGCAGTTGCTGTATTACGGTCTCTTCGATAAAGACAATAGTTCTTTATCGAAGGAGAAATTTGTGAAGTTAAGTAAGTTTCTTGGAGACAAAGAGCAACTGGCGAATACCGATTTATCAGGTCATGAATATCGTCTGTATTGCAACGAAAGCCTCTGCAGTTCCATTGCAAAATACAAGGCATTATTTGTGTTTAACTGATGGAGCTGTATCTGACTGTTTTTTGAAGGTGACTGGCTTATGACGTTCTAATTTTGATTTATCTTTTTTGGAGAAAACTGGCCGACCAGTGTCCATTTCTTCTTCTTCAGCGTGAATTTCTAAAATTGGTTCTTCCTGTATAGATGTGCTATCTGTATCCATGGTTGTGTTCTGGGTATTTTTCATTGCATTTGAGTTTGTAATATCGGACGTAGTAGTACTCATTGGAGGAGGAGATGCTGCTGGTATTGTCAGAGGAGTATTATTTGCCTGGTCTGAGACTTTGGGCTGTTGTTTGCGTACACTTGGTTGTTTCTCAGAGAGGACAGTTCTAGCCCAATCAGAAATTGATTTATTAGTGGAAACGGTGACATCTGTTTGAGTGGAGACTGTTTCATATTTTTTTACTGCATTGGCATAGGTTAAATTTTTGTTTATAGTAGGTGTAACTTGTTTTCTTGCTTCTTGGTAGCTGACTTTATTCTCAACCTTGTATTTTACAATTTTTTTCTCTGTTTTCCATTTTTCGCAAGTTTTGGAATATGCAGGGTGGTCACCTTTGCAGTTAGCGCACGTCATTTTTGTAGCCGAACAGTCACTTTGATTGTGTTCAGAGGACCCACAATTGGGGCAGACTGGAACTCCTCTGCACACAGTTTGCGAATGGCCATACTTTTGGCATTTGTAACATCGTAAAGGATTGGGAATATATGGGCGAATGCGGCATAGCAAATAACCTGCTTTTACAGAGGTGGGTAAGTCAGGGGTATTAAACGTGAGGATAATGTTTCTGGTAGGTGTAAGTTGATTGTCTTTTTTAGTCATTATGCGCTTTGCTTCAATGACATTTTGTCCCTGCAGCTCTTGGGTTATTTCTTCCTCGCTGACATTTAGAAGATCCCAACTGGATATCACACCCTTCGATGAATTTAGGGTTGCGTGAGGAGATATTTTTACTGGGATACCAGCAAAATTACTTAGTTGCAAAAGTTTCTCCGAATGTCTGTGGTTATTGGTTTCCACTAATAGGTCTCCTGATTGCAGTCTCTTAACAGTCTTTGGACATCCTGCAATACTTTCCAGATGTTTCTGAATCACAAAGGGAGACAGTTTACTCATAGGTTGACTAGATAGCGAGTGGAAAATTAGAAAAGATGGGCAGGGTTGCTCCATCCTATCAGTTTTCAGTCTTTTGGTGTTGTTACCTATATCGTGATTTGTGTCATGGTCATTGTAATTTTCTGCTATGGAGCTCGAAGGCTCTAATGGTGGATAAGTATTTTTATCCATGTTGGCTCCTTTTGGCCCTGGGGGTTTTTCTTTACCTCCCAGGTTACCGGCCCCGCCACGGGGAGGCAGGAGCAGTGCCACGAGGTGACCAAGCGGCTGTTAGTTGAGTTAGTACTAAAGGAAAAAGAAACAGAAAGGTGTCTTTCCTTTCTGGGCCTTTGCCTACTACTTGTAGAACGAAAGAGCTACTGAAATATAAAATGAAATGAAGAAAACGCTATTCAGAAATAAACAGAATATGTATTGGCAAAAGCTCTTTAGATAGTTCACTTGTATAAACGCACTGAAATCGCTTGGCCACGGAACGCTTGGCACCCGGGGCCTTTGATTTATATGGTTTTCCAGACAGGGGCACAGCTTCCAAAATTGACCGAGCCCAATCTGACATTGAGCTGTCTGGGGGAAACGGTACCTCAGTTTGAGTACCAGTCGTTATTGTTCTTTGCACAGTACTGGTTACCGCAGTTGGCTTTTGTACTACTTCAGCCAAGCTGGGTCGAGTGTAAAATTGAGCCTGTACAGATTTTTTAGCTTCTTGGTAGGAGATGTTTTTTTCGGCTTTGACCCGTTGAATGTTCTTTTCCTTTTTCCAAAGGGGACAATCTCTGGAGTAGGTAGTATGTGCACCGTTACAATTTGCGCACTTGTGCTGCTCTGCTTTGCAGTCGGAGTGATTGTGCTCGCGTGAACCACAATTGGCACAAGTGGCTGAGCCTCTACACACATTTTGGGAATGCCCAAATTTTTGGCATTTAAAACAGCGTGTAGGGTTAGGAATGTACAATTTTATTTGACAATTCAGATAACCTGCTTTGATGGATGTTGGAGGTTTGGGACTATCAAATGTTAGTATTATATTCCGTGTTGGAACTAGAGCATTGTCTCGTTTTGTGTATATGCGCTTTACATGCACAATTCCCTGGTCTTGCAATTCATTTTTCAACTCTTCTTCTGAGAGATTTATGAGAACCCACTCAGCTACCACACCCCTGGAGGTGTTTAGAGTAGCATGAGCGGAGACAGTAATCGATAATCCTCCAAAGGATGTTAGTTTTTGGAGCCGTTGTGATTGCCGTTCATCTGAGACCTCAACGAGCAAGTCGCCCGATCTCAGACGCTTAGTTGTTTTCGGAGATCCTATTAGATTTTCTAGGTATTTCTGAATTCTAAAAGGAGAGAGACTACCAAGAGACTGTTCTTGAGTCGAATGCAATACAAGGTGCATTGGATGCCTTGTTTGTACACTGTCAGTTTTTTGACGTTTAGCACTGCATGAGTTAGAGTCTTCTGTCTCATGAGCAGCCATATGGGGATCCGTATGTCCTGTAGGAGAAATCATTTTGCTCCTTTTAGCCCCGGAAAGATAGCTTTTCTTTCCGGGTTACCGGCTCCGCCACGGGGAGGCAGGAGCAGTGCCACAAGGGTAACCAAGCGGCTGAGTTAGTTTGGTTAGTAAGATTAACAAGAAACAGAAAGGTGAATTTCCTTCCTGGAACTATGCCTACTTTTTTGTAGTGCAAAAGTTTCTCAATACAAATAAGAGAATTGTGTTTAAAAGCTAAAGAAAACTATTTGCTTTGCACACACAATATATAAATCGCTTGGAAATCGCTTGGCTACACTAATAATCGCTTGGCACCCGGGGCCGAGTATCTTCTGCTGCATTGTTTGCCTGCAGTCTGTATAGGGGACTGACAGGCAGCGATTGTTATTGGTGATTGCTGATTTGGCTGCACTGTCAGCCAAATCATTTCCCTTAATCCCAACGTGGCTCGGAATCCAGCAGAAGCGGATATCATATTCACGTTACCGGAGGAAGTGAATCTTCTGCTGAATGCAAGAGAGAACCGGATGAGGATTATACAGGGTGTTTCAGTTAAACGTTTCAGAACTTCTAAGAGAGGTAGGGTACATCCTACGTACAACGCACGGGACGTGGTGCTCCCGTGCGTTGGCCTGCTCGGTCACGCGACCTATCATGTCTTGATTTTTATTTCTCACTTACGGTCTCTTTTCTTTATGGTGCTTCTGTGTACAACACCGCTTCAGGAAAGCATTTCCGACCGCACATTGCTATATGATTTCGAGTTGTCAGGATGTACCCTACCCCTCTTAGAAGTTCTGAAACGTTTAACTGAAACACCCTGTATATCACAGATGTTAAAGCCTGTAACACACTGAGAGAGTCAGAATATAAAATGAACCGTTGGTGCTGCCATTCACTAATGTGTTCCAAGGCTAACTCTATAGCGTGCAGCTCTGCAGTAAATATGCTGCATTCAGATGGAATCTGCTCCGATGTAGTGCTGTCTGTAAAGACAGCAGCAGATCCCACAAATAATTCCGACTTCGAACCGTCTGTGTAAACTGGCGCGAAGTCAGAATGTGTGTTTTTGCAGGAGTGCCTTGATGTCATCAGTATTTTGCCGGAATCCACAACAGTTCCACTGTAGGAATTTAGCCATTATTTTGGCTTGGTGGGTCCATCAGGCGGCTTCCGAGTGCTGAGGGCTTACCTTTCTCAGTTTTGGCTTTATCCTTCCTGAGGAAATATGGACGCTGTCCTGTGTCCGTTTCCTCCTCAGCAAAGAGCTCCAAAACTGAGTCTTCTTTTACCTCCTTCTGCTCAACATCCATGTTTTATTGGGTATTAAGGGATGCTTCACCTTTCTTATTCTTTTCTTTTGCAATTGCTTTTGTTACTTGTGGAGCATTAGGAGGTACCGATATAGGAGTGGCAGCTGATTGGTCTTTCTGTGCAGGTTTTTCGGAGCTTAAGAGATAACGTGCGATGGGAGTAAATGATTCTTTTGGGGGATGAACATGTCCGTCTGAGTTCCAATGGTTGATTGATTGATTGGTATTGGTGTTTTTGGGCACAAGGGCAACTAAGGCCAAAATGTGCCTGTTCCTATGATATGTTTTAATATAAGATTTCGGTCAGTTTGTCATCATAGAAAATCGTATATTTGTATCTGCTTAAGAAAGGTAAATAGTTCATTTAAATTTGCATTGTTTCCAATAATGTGGGCAAGTGATAGGGGCTCTTTCAGTCGTGATAGTGAAAGGAAACTATTTTTTCGGAAATAGGAATACTGCTTACAATCTAATAGTATATGCTTGACGGTAAGTGGTAAAGTGCAATTCGCGCATTGAGGTGGAACCTCCTGCTTGAGTAGATATATATGGGTTGGATGTGTATGCCCTATGCGTACTCTTGCTAGCACAACCTCTTCTTGCCTGTTTTGCCTGTAGCTAGATTTCCATAGTGCTGGTTCCTCTTTGATTTCGAGCAATTTGTTGTTCGTTTGTGACTTCCAGATTTCAGACCACTGAATTGTACAGATTTTTTTAATGCGCTTCAAGTAATCTATGTATGGTACTTGGTAATGTGATGGTATTGTACTGATTGGTTGTTTGGCTGCCTGATCTGCTCTCTCATTACCTGTGATACCAGAGTGCCCTGGTATCCAGCAAAATAACACTGCATGTTTCTTACTTCGTAGGTGGTTTAAGCAGGAAAAAATTTGTTTTATGATGGGATGCGATATTGAAAGTTTATTGTCTAATGCAGACACTGCACTCATGGAATCTGTGTATATTATACTGCTGGTGTTGTGGGAAGTGTTTATATTTTCTAGGGCTAATTTTATTGCGTACAATTCTGCAGAGTAACTGCTACACTCAATTGGTAGTGATATAGAAAGTGTAAAAGAGGGAAAGACAGCTGCAGCACCAACAGAAGAGTCTGTTTTTGAACCATCTGTATATATTACACAGCGTTGAACATTGTTGAGGGAATGACCTTTATGTAGCTGTTTAATAATTTCATCTGGCAGGGATTTCTTTCTCCATTGCTGAAAATAGGTATCACAGTGAGGGAGAGTTACAGACCAGGGTGGATCAGGTACATCATTCTCTTGAAGCATATTGTCAAAGTTTATGTCCCAGGCATGTATCAATTCTTTTAATCGAATACCAGTGGGTCTATTTTCTGTAACTTTGCTGTTGTAAAACGTGATCCAATCAGGGTTGAGAAGCAATGGTCGAACAGGATGGGCTGGAAGGCTTTGAATTTTGGCTGCATAATTAAGGAGCAGCATTTTCCTTCTAAGGTGAAGTGGAGGTTCATGCGCCTCTACATACAGACTCTGGACAGGGGATGTTCTATAGGCTCCTAGAGAAGTGCGAAGGGCACTATGTTGGATGGTGTTCAGTCTGGTTAGTGCACTTTTCCTAGCAGAGTCATAGACAACAGCTCCATAATCTAATCGAGACCTGATAAGTGCACGATACAGATGTAGGAGAGATTATCTATCGGCACCCCATTTCATGGCAGAAATGGACCGAAGAATATTTAGTTTCTTTAAACAAATAGTTCGGAGATATGTTATGTGAGAAACAAAGTTAAGTTTGGTGTCCAACATTAAACCTAGGAAACGAAGATTACTGGTGAGTGGTATCGAGTGGTTCTTTAGCCGAAGTTCCGGTTCCGGATGCAGCTTGCGTTTTTGGCAGAAGTGAATTGCAGCTGTTTTTTGTTCTGACATACGATATCCATTCTGCTGTGTCCATATTTCCAGCTTATTTATGGAGAGTTGCAGCTGTCTTTCAATAGTAGGAATATTTTTTGAACTGCAAGATAGAGTGAGATCATCAGCGTACATGTATAATTCGACAGTATTAGGAATGTTGTGGGTTATAGAGTTCAGCCTGAGTGAAAAAAGAGTAGCGCTAAATATTGACCCTTGTGGGACACCTTCTTCCTGGGTATAAATACGAGAAAGTACTGTTTGATAACGAACCTGAAATGTTCTGTTTTGGAGAAAGTTTTGAATAAATTTCGGTAAATGTCCCCGCAGTCCTAGGGAATAAAGTTCTCGCAATATGCCATACCTCCAGGTTGTGTCAAAAGCCTTTTCAATGTCCAAACTTACCATTACAAGGTGTTCGTTTTTTACATAAGCATTACGGATGTTAGTTTCTGCTTTCACCATGAGATCTAAAGTGGATCTGTTTTGTCGGAATCCAAATTGATTGTTGTTTAGCAACTTTTGAGTTTCAAGAATCCAGGTAAGTCGCCTGTGTACCATCTTTTCTAGAGTTTTGCCAAGACAACTGGTGAGGGAGATTGGTCGATAATTTTGTGTGAGTGATTGATCCTTTCCTGGTTTGGGAAAGGCTAGAATAATGGAGTGTTGCCAGGTGGAGGGATATGTACCTTCAAGGAAGATCCGATTAAAGACAGTTATTAGCGAATTCAAATCTATATTGTTTAGATGTTTTAGCATTACATAATAGATTCCATCAGCTCCAGCAGCGCTATTTGGTGATCTATTTATTGCTGTTTGGAGTTCAAAAAGACAAAAAGGTTGATTGTAGGCTAGAGACTGAGTAGTTTGGAAATTTATCTTATATTTTTCAGCTATGGCTTTAGTTTGTAGAAAGGAAGTATCATAAGCTGTAGTGGCGGAAGTTTCGGAGAAAGTCTCTGCAAGCGCGTTAGCTATTTCTTGTGGGGAGGATATTTCTTGTCCGTTCTTGATTAAAATTGGAGCAGAAACCAGGAAAAATTTGCCATTTAGTTGTCGAATTTTTTTCCAAATAGTTTTACTGCTAGTGTCTTTTGTGATAGAAGAGGCAAACTGTATCCATGATTCTTTTTTGGCTTGTCTTCTAATTTGTCGTGCTTTTGCCTTAAGCCTTTTAAACTGGATTAGATTGTCGGTGGTTGGAAACTTACGGAACTGATTCCAGGCTTTATTTTTTTCTTTTTTCGCTATGGTACAAGCGTCATTCCACCAGTGTTTAAGGTTTCTGTGTTTGAAAGTAGAAAATTTTGGTATTGCTTTGGAAACTGCTGCTAGTATTTGTTTGGTAATGTGCTCAGCAACATCATCAATGGACCCTAGTTGTATCAGTTGGCTATCAAAGGAGATGGAGACAGAAAACTTTTCCCAATCTGCTTTAGAAAATTTCCATAACACCCGATGGTCAGGGCAAGGTGTCTGCATTGTTTGAATTCTGCATATTATTGGGAAATGATCACTGTTGTGCAGATCATCTAAAACCGTCCAATCTATAATAGGAAGTAACTCGGGGGAGCATATAGATAAGTCAATTGCCGACATACATCCCGTGGAGAGATGAATGTAGGTGTTATGACCAGTGTTCAGCAATGTTAGGTTCAGTTGGTCTATGAGCTTTTCAAGCAAGTGCCCTCTATTATCCATGTGAGCAGATCCCCATAGCGGATGATGTGCATTTAGGTCACCAAGAAGACAAAAAGGAGACGGTATTTGTTTTATAAGATCTTCTAATTCTTTCAACGTGTAAATATTGTTAGGTGGAAGATACAATGAGACGAGAGTTATTGTTTTTCCCATTGCTACATGAACTGCAACGGCTTCTAAGTGAGTCTGAAGATGAATGTTTCTTGCTAGAAATTTACAATTCACTAGAATTGCAACTCCACCATGTGCATGGGTTGAACTAATTCTATCTTTTCTATAGGCTGTAAAATGTTTAATAGTTTATGTTACCTTTGGATTTAAGTAAGTCTCTTGCAAGCAAATGGCTACCGGTTTATATTGCGAGATCAAATCGTATATATCATCAGTATTACTGCGTAAACCTCTGCAATTCCATTGTACAATGTGCATCATTATTTGGTTTTAGAGAGAGAAGATGATTCTGTCTGTTTCTTGTAAGAGGGAGCAGTTTGCTTTTGGCGATCATGCTTTATCTTTTCCTTTCTTGGAAAATAAGGGCGTCCATATTCTGTACTCCCTTCTACATCATCGGTACCAGTAGATGAACATCCAGTCTCCATGTCATCTTCTGCATGAAGATCAAGGACTGTTTCTTCTTGTGCATTTACAGCTTCGCTGTCCATGCTGCTTGAATTTGGTTGTTGTAATTCAGTGGTACGTTGCCTTGGTGGCTTCCTTTGTAATTTATCGATTGACGTAATTTTAGATGGAACTGAGATTGGAGTATTGTTTATTTCGTCCATTGAAACAGGTTTGTTAGCGGGCTGATTTATCAAAAGTACAGATCGCGCCCATTCTGCAATGGATGTGTTAGGTGGGATTGACACTTCTGTTTGGGTAGCAACAGCTTGACAGTTTTGGGTGGCAGTTGCATAACTGCGGTTTGGCATAGTTACCTTGACTTGTCTTCTTGCTTCTTGATATGATACTTTGTTTTCAATCTTAAACTTCTGTATCTTTTTTTTTCCATTTTCCACAGATCACATGATTTTGAATAAGCTGGGTGATCATTCTTACAATTTGGGCAGTCTGGAGATTTTTCAGTACAGTCTGTTTGAGAATGATTTTTCGAACCACAATTAGGACATGTAATTTCTCCTCTGCATGTTGTTTGAGAATGGCCAAATTTTTGGCATTTGAAACACATTAAGGGATTTGGAATGTATGCCCGGACTCGGCAGTGGAGGAATCCTGCTTTCACTGAGTTTGGTAAATTTGGTGTACTGAAGGTCAATATGATATTTCGTGTTGGAACTAGTTTATCGCCCTTCAGGATCATGATTCGCCTTGCTTGTGTTACTTTTTGTTCTTGTAATTCCGTAATTATTTCCTCTTCGGTGACGTTTAGTAAATCCCACTCACTTATTACTCCTTTAGAGGAGTTCAGTGTATTATGCGGGGTGACTTTGATTGGGATTCCGCTTATAGTTGACAGTTTCAATAACAGTTCAGAGTGTCTTGCCTGAGTGGTTTCAATTAATAGATCTCCTGACTGGAGTCGTTTTACCATTTTTTGTGTTCCTGCTGAATTCTCGAGACATCTTTGAATGACAAAGGGAGACAAATTGCTTACTGGTTGATTCGATAACGAATGCATTATCAGAACAGCTGGTGGTTCTGGTTTGTTAGAATCTGTTCTCATTCTTTTCGAGAGACTAGGATCATGTTCCCTTCTACGGGTGTCAATAGGTTGAGAGCCTGTTGGCTCTAGTGGTGAGTTCGTCACAATCCATTGTTGCTCCTTTTCGCCCCGGGAGAGGAGCTTCCTTTTCCCAGGTTACCGGCCCCACCACGTGGAGGCAGGAGCGGTGCCACCAGTGACCAAGCGATAAGTTATTGGTTAGTGTGTTACAAGGGTTAGTTAAATATATACAAAAGAAAGATGTTTTTCCTTTCTTCTAGGAGGCTTCTTTCTTTATTTATAAAGAGCCAGAAAATAAATAAATTTGAAAGTAAAAGACTTTAGAAATTTTAACTACTTCTTTATAGAAAATACGCTTTGAAAGTCGCTTTGGAAATCGCTAGATCACTCGATTGGCACTCGGGGCCAGTTCCAATGGAACACCTCCCTGCTACCTTCTGGGCGTAGGTAGGTTTGTTGATGTTGAGAGGGTTCACCGTTTTCCTTGCCTCCAGGTACGATATGTTTAGCTCTGCCTTCAGCCGTTGAATTTCTTTTTCTTCTTTCCACCTCTGGCATGCTCTTGAATAGGCTGGATGTTCTCCCTCACAGTTAATGCAGGTGTGTTTTGTGGCTGAACATGCTGTTGTTTCGTGGTCCTTTGCACCACATCGAGCGCATGCAAGGACTCCGCGGCAGGCCATTTGAGAATGTCCATATTTCTGGCATTTAAAACACCGTAAAGGGTTTGGAACATATGGACGCACTGCACAGTTGATGTAGCCAGCTTTAATCTCATCAGGGGGTTTGGGCGAGTTAAAAGTCAGGATAATACTCCTGGTTTTAACAAGCTTCCCATCCCTACGTGCACTAATCCTCTTGACGGCAATAACTCCCTGTGATTTCAATTCCAAGCAGATTTCCTCCTCGGTAACGTCGAGAAGGTCCCACTCTGAAATTACACCTCTCGTTGAATTTAGTGTCCTGTGTGATGTCACTGTTATGGGTATTCCTACCATTGATGTTACTAGGAGTAGATGTTCAGATTGCCTGTCATTTTTAGATTCAATCAAGAGATCCCCAGAACGGAGCCTCTTAACTGATTTGGGTGAACCTGCTAACCCATCTAACCATTTTTGTATAAAAAAGGGTGACATTTTACCAATCGGTTTTTCACCGGTGGAGTGTATAATTAGGAACCTTGGAACAGGCCCCGATGGTACTTCAGTTCGCTGCCTCTTTGTACTAATAATACTATCTGTGTCTTCGTCTCTGTTTGCAGATAAGGACCGGGTTGAGGCCCCTGAGGAAGTAAGTTTATCAGGATTCATGTAAATTTTTAGTGGTTCAGTGCCCCCCCACCACGGAGCCCAAAGGGACGCCCACTACCCGGCATGCAATAAATGCGCTCGGGAGTGGAACGCCAGGGCTACCCAGACACCATACCCGCACCGCCGCCAGCCTGAATCCTGTCCCTCGGACCATGAGGGTAGGGGCATGACATTGACACGGTTGACCCTCGCAGGCGAGCCTACTAGCCGATTGATCCTAGTCGGGCCTTCCAGGACCTCCCGTCTTGTCGAAGCAGGGCCCCTTAACCTCCCGTCTTATTGAAGCTGGGCCCCTCAACCACCAAGATCCCCTTTCCGAATTTCCACGGGTCGCAGCGCACGGCAAACACGCCGGATTCCATTGATGTAAGCCTGGAACCTGGGCTGTGGGCGTTGGATCCCAGTGATGCTAGTCTGGAAGTCCAGCAACGTCACTGGGAGGTCCCCTCACCACGTACAGGTGCCCACGTCTAGGGGAATATTGTTGGAGAAAATACTGTTAGTCAATGGCAGAGCTTGAGCCAGATGGTACATGAACATATGTGTGATCACCGGTGTTTAAAATAGTTAGATTGTGTTTATCCAAGAATTTCTCAATTATTTGTCCTCTGCAACCCAGTTGTTGAGAGCCACATAGAGGGGGTTATGACCATTCCAGTCACCCAGAATACAGAAAGGAGCGTGTATTTGTCCTACTAGGTCATCTAAATCAGCAAGGGTGTAAGCGTGGTTTGCTGACAGATACAATGAGACGAATGTTATCGTTATGCCAATGGTGAAACGGGCTGCAACTGCCTCCAACGATGTTTGCAAGGGAACAGGTTTGGAGGGAATTGAAATGTTTACTAACAGCGCTACTCCTCCGTGTGCTCCATTAGAGCAGTTTCTATCTTTTCTATACATGGTGAAGTGTTTAATTGTTAGAGATACTGCATTCGTCGGGTTTGTTTCTTGTATGCATGCTGCGACAGGCTTATATTCATTTTGGAGATCGTAGAGGTCATCTAAATTTGCTCGAAATCCGCAACAATTCCATTGAAACACTGTGTGCATTGTTTGGTTTTAAATGGAGGGTTTGGTTTCTGGATTTTTTTATTTGCGTTTGTCTACTTTTGCTTTTTCTTTTTTTGGGAAGATTGGCCTACCCGTGTCAATGTCATCCTCTGGATGAATCTCAAGAATTGAATCTTCTTCATCTATCTTTTCATCAATATCCATGGTATCGGATATAAAATTAGTAGTGTTGCTTCTTTCAGGGGTCTTGGCTCGTTCATTTGGTTTCTCATTAGGCTTCTTATCCGAAGGTATTGTTACAGGAGTATTTGCTTGCGAGTAGCATATTTAGGAATAGGTTTTTCCTTTGAAGAGGAGATTAGTGATTTAGCCCAACCAGATATTGAGATATTTGGAGGGACTGAGCAGTTTGTCTGAGTTTCTATTGAACGTAGCCGTTGGGTAACTGAAGCATATGTAGGTGACTTAGCAGGTACTGCGAAATGTTTTTTAGCTTCTTGATAGGATACTTTCTGCTCAATCTTATATTTTTGAATATTCTTTTCTCTTTTCCATTGATGGCATTCCTTAGAGAAGGCAGAGTGGTTGCAATGGCAGCTAGGACAAATTTGCATTTCAGTGTTACAGTTCGTGTGTGTATGCTATTTTGGACCGCAGTTAGCACAAGTTGGTACACGTCTGCCGACAGCTTGGAAATGGCCAAATTTTTGGCACTTAAAGCACCGGACTGGTTTGGAATGTATGGTCTTACTTGGAATCTAAGATAGATTTGATTTGATTTTGGGTTTATTTGCGCAAAAACAACTAAGGTTATATTGCGCCAGGAAACGATTAAAATAACAATAAATATAAATTCTGGTAACCTTTAAAAAGGTTACCTCGTCAAATTGTTATTTGTATATATATATATTTATATATATATATATATATATATATACCTGATACATCGGCAGTTATATAAGTTATATATATATATATATATATATATATATATATATATATATATATATATATATATATATATATATACCTGATATATATATATATATATATCCAAGTATAACAAAGCAAATATTAAATGTTATAATAAATATAAATATTATAATAAATATTAAGTAGTCACATAACCAATTAATGCCATCTAGGACGATTAGGACATAGTTATGCTGGACGATGACTACAGAAACGGATAGCTCGTTAATTATGGTTGATACATAGTAAGGGTTAGCCCTCGAAAAAGTCCCTTGCAATGTATCTTATTGCCATAACTAACATTTTAATGGTATTTTTATATATGGTTATAATTTATTGCTTATGTCATGGCATAGATTGATTTTTTGCAGGTCACGTTGGGTACCCGCCATGGTTTATGGTTTACCTGATAAGCTAGTATATCATATTTTACCTTTAAAAAACTCTTACCATTATTAACTTAACTCATATATATATATATATATATAGGGCAGTATAAGTTTAAAAATAAATGATCCAATTTACATATGTGTGTATATATTAATAGCTTGTAAAAACTTAAAAACTGCTGACACGTGGTCGTTGTCTGATAAAATCTGACTGAGTGTATAAGGCTCAGTCGGATGCGTAAAAGCGGTAAAATATATATAGTGAGCATGGGTAAAATTAACGCAATCTATTAAAATATGCTTTATTGATAAAATGGTGTCTCAAGACTTGCACATAGGAGGGTCATCCGCCCTCAGCAGAAAAGAATGTGTCAGATGACTGTGTCCTATGCGGAGTCGAGCAAGAACAACTTCCTCGCTCCGATTCCTGCGCAGACTAGACCGCCATGTTTCTATTACAGGCTTTATTTGGTATAATTTATTTGTTCTCTGTCTGTGCCATAGTTCTTGCCATTGGGAATATATCTTGTTGTGTATTATTTGCCTGTAGTCTGTATAGGGGACTGACAGGCAACGATTATTAGTGGGTGTTGCTGATTTGGCTGCAGTGTCAGCCAAATCATTTCCCTTTATCCCAATGTGGCTAGGAATCCAGCAGAAGAGGATATCAAACTTGTATTCATGAAGAGAATGTATCGTCTGCTGAACCCGACAAAGAACTGGATGAGATTGTGTCTCAGAGATAATAAAGTAATACACTCAAAGAGTCAAAATATATTATTGACCTTTGGAATTGACAAGTTCGAATGTGATCCAAGGCTAGCTCTATAGCATACAGCTCTGCAGTGTATATGCTGGATTCAGGAGGGATATGCTGATATATTATAGTGTCTGGAAACACAACAGTAGATCCTACGCTGTTGTTGTTGTTTAAGGGTTTAAAGACACAAGGGCATCAATGGCCAAGATGTGTCTTTCCAAGTTTTTAATGTAAATCAAACATTTTTTTCAGATTTGTTTATCAAATCTGATTTGCCGAATAAATTAAAATAATTCATCTATATTCGCAGAATTGTCTAAGATCTGTTGAAGAGTAACTTGATTCTGGTTATTGCATAAACTCTGAAAACAAAGGAATCTGGAATTTCTGAATCGAGGGCATACCAAAAGAATGTGTTTTACTGTAAGTTGAACTTGGCATTGAAAACAGAGTGGGGGATTTTTGTTTGCCAATAGATGAAAATGAGTAAAATGAGTATGGCCAATTCTCAGTCTGGCAAGTATTACTTCTTCTCTGCGGCTCTCTCTAATGCTTGAGTTCCATATTTCTGGATTAGGTTTTATTTCATGTAGTTTATTGTTGATTTCATTTTTCCATATTTGGGACCATTCATTTTCACTTTCTCTAATAATTATTGGACTAAAATCAGTGTGTGGAACTAGCATTGTTCTGTTTGGCAGTTCTGATGCTGACTTAGCTGCAATGTCTGCTTTTTCATTGCCTTCTATTCCGCAGTGTCCTGGGATCCAGCAAAGGGTTATATCAGATTGTTTCTTTTGACAGATGTTGATTAGAAAGTCAATTTCTTGTAGGAAAGGATGACGAGAATGTCGTTTACCCTGTATGGCTGAAATAGCACTGAGTGAATCCGAGTATATTAGGACAGAGAGGGACGACTGTTGACATATTTCACTTAATGCAAGCTGTATAGCATATAGTTCTGCAGATAGAATGCTGCACTCAACTGGAAGGGATTTTGAAATTACATGCGATGGGAGCACGGCTGCTGCACCTACATGTGATTGGCTCTTAGATCCATCCGTATAGATTATGAGTTTCCCAGTGTGTTGCGAAGTATAGTTGGCATGCAACTGTCGGATATTACATGGTGGAATGGTATTTTTTGACCACTGAGCAAAATAAAGATCAATGTTTATATGATGTCTATTCCATGGGGATAAAGGCATATTTTCATTTTCCGCAATTTTATTGAGATCGAGTTTCCACTTTTTTATTACTTCTTGAAGACGAATTCCAGCAGGTCTGGGTTCATTAGGTTTGGATTCATAAAGTGTTGACCATAAAGGTTGGTTGAGGTATACCCAACAGGGGTGAGTTGGAAAGCTTCTTATTTTAGCAGCGTATTGGCAGAGTAGGCGTTGTCTTCTAAGATAAAGCGGAGGGTCGTGTGCTTCTATATACAAGCTTTGAACTGGCGAGGTTCTGTAGGCGCCTAGTGCTGATCGAAGGGCACTGTGTTGAATGGTGTTCACAGACCGTAAGATGCTGTTTTTAGCTGATGCATATACTATGGCTCCATAGTCTAATCGTGACCGGATTAGAGCACGATATAAATTGAGCAGTGACTGTCTGTCAGCACCCCAAGATGTTGAGGATACTGCACGAAGGATGTTTAGTTTCTGGAGGCACGTAGTTCGTAGATAGGTCACATGTTTATGAAAATTTAATTTGGTGTCTAAATTCAGACCCAATAATCTTATGCAGTCTGTCATCGGTATTTCTCTGCCTTTCAGTTTTAATACAGGTTCCGGATGAAGCGATCGTAATTTACAGAAGTGTATTGCTGCTGTTTTCCCCTCGGTTAATTGATAGCCGTTGCTTTCTGTCCAAGTTTCAATTTTGTTTATTGCTATCTGTAGTTGTCTTTCGATGGTAGCCATGTTCGATGATTGACAGGAAATAGCAAGATCATCTGCATACATATAAACTTCTACCGCGGCTGGGATGTCTCTTATAATGCTACTGATACGTAATGCAAAGAGTGTGGCACTTAAAATCGATCCCTGAGGTATTCCTTCTTCTTGTGTGTGAATTTTGGACAGCTCATTCTGGAATCTTACTTGAAAGGTCCTGAGGTGAAGAAAATTCTGAATGAATCTAGGCAGGTTACCTCTCAGTCCAAGTTTGTATAGGTCTTGGAGGATTCCATATCTCCAGGTTGTATCGAATGCTTTGGTAATATCGAATGTTATCATTACCATGTGCTGTTTCTTAAGAAAAGCATTTCGAATGTGAGCTTCAACCTTGATGTGGACATCAGTTGTACACCTGTTACGGCGGAAACCAAATTGGTGGCATGATATAGCATCTTGATCTTCAATAATCCAGACAAGTCTCTTGTGTACCATCTTTTCCATTATCTTTCCTAAACAGCTGGTCAAAGATATAGGACGATAACTATTGGGAGAGGAAGCATCTTTCCCGGCTTTCGCTATGGCTACCACAACTGACTGATGCCATGTATCAGGGTAAACATTCTCCTCAAAGATTCTATTGTAAAATTTCAGTAATATAGATTTTGAGTTTGAGTTGAGGTGGCAAAGCATTATATAGAAAATGCCATCTGGTCCAGCAGAACTATTTCTAGAATTCTGGAGGGCTTCGTTGAGTTCATTCATAGTGAACGGAAGGTTATAAGAATGAGATTGTTTTGTAACAAAGTTAATTTTATATTTTTCCACGGAAATTTTTTTGCGTCTAAATGAGTCTTCATAAGATTGAGATGATGAAGTGACTGCAAATGTTTGTGCTAAAGCCTCTGCAATATCAGTTGGAGAAGAAATATCTATTCCTTTCCAGGACAAGATTGGGGCTTTGGTTTGTTGACACTTTCCACTGAGGATACGGATCTTTCTCCAAATTATTCTGGGGTTAGTGTTTCTGCAGATGGTAGAACTGAATCGAATCCACGCATCCTGTTTAGCTTTTCGACGAATTCGGCGTGCTTCAGCTTTCAGCCGTTTATAGTTTATAAGGTTCTCCATTGTAGCATTTCGGCGAAAAGTGTTCCAAGCTTTGTTTTGTTTCCTTTTGGCAAGATAGCAGTCCCTTGTCCACCAATTATTGTACCTTTGTTTCGTAAGGTTAACTTTCGGTATTGCGCTGGTAGCAGCTTCAAGTAATTGTTCTACTATATGTCTAGTGGCATTATTAATAGATGCAGAAAGAATCAAATGGTTATCAAATTGCACTGTTTTCGAAAACTTTTCCCAGTTAGCTCTGTGAAAATTCCACGTAATTTTTTGGTTAGATGTATAGTTTGTATCCGTCTGTATTTCACAAATTATAGGAAAGTGATCGCTGTTGTGAAGGTCAGTTAATACTGTCCAATCAAAGCTAGGATAAATGGACGAGGAACATATGGACAGATCCAGAACAGAGCTAGAACCTGTAGGCAAGTGAATATAAGTATGCACACCGGTATTCAGTAGTGTTAAGTGATGGTTATCAAGTAGAGTTTCGATCATCCTCCCTCTACGATCCATGTTCGGGGAACCCCACAAAGGATGATGAGCATTTAGATCACCTAGAAAGCATACAGGTTGGGGTAGTTGATTATGTAAATTATCAAGTTCTGCAATGGAACATGAAACGTTTGGTGGAATATAAATGGAGACAAGGGTGAGATTAATCCCAAGAACAATACGAACGGCTATTGCTTCTAGATTAGTGGAAAGCTGAACGGGTTTCGATGGTACATTACTACGAACTAATATTGCTACTCCTCCTCTTGCTGGAGAATCGGAACATCTGTCACGTCTATATAGTGTATACCGCGAGAAGTGTGGGCTATAATTTGATGATAAATAAGTTTCCTGTAGACAAATACATGCAGGATCATGCTGGTGCATTAGGTATTTTAATTCATCAAGATTACTTCTTAGTCCTCTACAATTCAATTGAATAATTTTCTGCATTATTTGGGTTTAGGTTAGATGGATTGGTCTGATCGTTTGTTTTTCCCTCGATCCTGTTTATATTTCTCTCGTTTTGAAAATACTGGACGAGTAATATCCATCTCATCATCAGCATGAAGCATGAGAACAGCATCATCATTGTCTAATTTCTCATCGGTTTCCATGGTTCGTTCAGTTGGTTTATTTTGTGTACGTTGAACATCTTTCTCCTTTAATAATGTGCCTGAGTTTGGAACGTCTTGTTGTGGCTTGGATGGCTTTGTATTAGTAGAATTTGATGGACTTTTTGTCTTTGTTGCTGTTAGTGTCTCACCATCCGCAAGGATGGATCTAGCCCATTGAATAAGAGATAATTTAGGAGGAATAGTAATATAAGTCTGTGTAGAAAATTCTTTAGTGTTTTTAACTGCATTGGAATATGTTTTGGCAGGGATCACATTTAATATTTGTTTACGTGCCTCTTGGTAAGATACATTTTTCTCTACCTTGTACTTCATTATTTTCTTTCCCGTTTTCCATAATTCGCAAGTTCTAGAATATGCGGGGTGAGTACCCTGGCAATTGGGACACTTTGGCGTAGCTGCTGTACATTCAGTTTGGGAATGGTCTGATGAGCCACACAGGGGACAGATTGTCTTACCTTGGCATGCTGTTTGAGAATGACCATACTTCTGGCATTTAAAGCATCTAAGTGGATTTGGTATATATGGTCGGATCTTACAGGAAAGGTAGCCAGCTTTTACTGATTCTGGTAGATTCGGACTGCTGAAGGTAAGGATAACATTTCTTGTGGGTGTAAGGACACCATCTTGTTTGGTCATAATTCTTTTAGCACCGACAACACGTTGTGCTTTAAGTTCTTCGGCAATTTCTTCCTCAGAAACATTAAGGAGGTCCCATTCCGAGATGACTCCCTTTGAGGTGTTTAAACTTCTGTGCGGGGTTACCGAAATGGGAAGGCCTCCGAAGGTCGTTTGCTTCAGGAGTTGTCTAGAATGACTGGGATGGGAAGTCTCTATAAGAAGATCTCCTGAGCGAAGGCGTTTGACAATTTTGGGAGTACCTGCTACAGCCTCTATGCTTTTCTGCACAAGAAATGGCGACAAGCTACTAAGAGGTTTCGTTGACAAAGAGTGTAAAATTAGAAAAGCAGGTATGTCATGTGAAGAATCATCTTTTTTGATTCTTTTTGCTTGAGATGACTCAAGTTCATGCGAGCACGTAGGCTCTACAGTTGGTGATATTAATGGATCCATATTTGCTCCTTTTCGCCCTGAGTATTAGATTAATACTCAGACTACCAGCCCCGCCACGTGGAGGCAGGAGCGGTGCCACCAGTGACCAAGCGATAAGAGATTAGTGGTTAGTGTGTTAGAGAAATTGGTTATATATATATAAATATAAAAGAAAGGGTCTTTCCTTCCTTGATATGAAGCTTAGTTCTTTATTTAGAAAAAGCCAAAATTAAATAATTTTATAAATAAAGAGGGTTTTAACAATCTCTACAATCTGTCGCTTAGAGAAAAAACGCTTTCAAATCACTTTGGAAATATCGCTATGATCACTCGCTTGGCACTCGGGGCCAGATCCTACGCACGATTCAGACTTCGAGCCGTCTGTGTAAACGGGCAAGAAGTCTGAGTACTCAGCTCGGTGTGCAGAATAGAGCTGCTGGTAGACAGATGATGAGGTCTCTGACTTTACCCATTTCTTAAGGGAAAAGTCGCACGATGGGTTATGAGCATGCCAGGGTGGAAGAGTTTCTTTTGGTGTTTGTGCAACCTTGTCTACCATGATGTTAAACTCTCTGATAAGCTCTTGGACACGAATACCAAAAGGTCGGTTGGCAGTCTGACGGGTATTGTACAAGTTTTCCCAACGTGGCTCAAAAACGGATGTCCACGTAGGATGGTCTGGCAGGGATTTCAACTTTAAAGCATAGTTTAAAGACAACTGCTTACGTCGAAGGGATAACGATGGTTCGTTTGCTTCGACGTATAAGCTCTTTACAGGAGATGTTCGAAAAGCTCCAGTAGCGATACGGATAGCCTGATGGTGGACAGGGTCCAGCCATCGGAGGTCACTATCTCTAGCTGAGGAGTATACCTGGGCCCCGTAGTCTAATTTGATTGGTACAAGTGCATGGTAACTACGCAGTAGGGTGCACCTGTCTGCTCCCCAATGCGTGGAGGAGAGATAGCGAAGAATATTTATTCCCCTCGTGCATTTTGTACGATGTTGACGAATATGTTCGAGAAAGGTCAACTTTTTATAAAACACAAGTCCCAAGAATTTTGTCTGACACTACTGTAATAGCATGTTGCATTTAAGATAACCAGCTTTAATAGAAGTAGGAAGATTTGGTGTTTTGAATGTTAGTATCACCGTCCGTGTGGGGACAGGCTCTCCATCTCTTTTAATAACAATTCGTTTAGCTTGTACCACGTTTTGATCTCTTAGTTCATGCACAAGCTCATCCTCTGATACGTTCAATAGATCCCACCCTGATATTACTCCTTTAGAGGTGTTTACGGTGGCATGTGGGGTAACCTTCGTAGGAATTACACCAAAAGTGGATACATTCAATAGCCTCTCAGCATGTCTACGTTCGGTCATTTCGATTAATAAATCTCCGGATCTTAAACGCCGTACCATTTTTGGATGGCCAGCCACATTTTCGAGACATTTTTGTATCAAAAATGTGGACAGCTTACTCAATGGTTGGTCTGTGGAGGAGTGTAGTATTAGAAAGAGAGGAGTGGTCTTGTCCATTCCTTCTTTTTTTTGTCTCTTAGCATGGGATACATTTGTGTCGTCATGATCTGGATTATGTTTGTCTAGTTCTGAATCATAAGATCCAACCGAGGACTGTTTATTTTTGTCCATCCTTGCTCCTTTTAGCCCTGGGAGTGAGAGCTTTCCCTCCCAGATTTCGGCCCCGCCACGTGGAGGCAGGAGCGGTGCCACCTAGTGGCTAAGCGGTTGGAGAGGTTAGTTTCTTAGTGCAAAAATTAATAAATATACTAGGAAAAGAAAGGTAATTTTCCTTTCTGGGTTCTTACTTACGATCTGTTAAGTACAGAACCACATACAGAGAAATGAGAATGAGAAAAGCACTGGAAAGAAAATATAACTAAATCACTGAAAAAGAACACTATATATCACTTATGAAAATCGCTTGGACACTATCGCTTGGCACTCGGGGCTGGTGTAAGTTAGTTTGTTAGTTTTAAGGAAAAGAAAAGAAAGGTGGTTTTCCTTTCTTAAACTTTCTTACAAATCGTAAGAATAAGTTAATGGCAAATTACCTTAAACGTAATTAACAAGATCTGTCGCACTGAGAAGACGCTCTGTAAATCGCTCAAAGAATCGCTCGATCACAATAACGCTTGGCACCCGGGGCCTATTCGTTTGGGAATGCCATAATGCTGTCTATTCTGATACGCATGCTTCATGAATCATTAGTGCATAATCTGAAGCAGGAACAGGTTATGCCCTAGGATTTATAAACTCTGAAACGGCCGTCTGGGTGGTGGTATGAACTGAGAATAAGCAACTTTTATCTATTGGGGAAGCGTTACTTATTCGAAGTTTAATCAATAGGCAATTTGGGAAGGCATTCACAATATGACATGTAAATAAAACGATGCCATGCAATTAACTTCAATTAACTTATATTACGTATAGACTTGATACAACGCACTAAACTGTAAGTCTAATAAATTTTCCATAGTCTGAGGTTTTTCGCCATAAATTTTGATCGAGATTTTAAATGGTATCCGACCATTTTTGAATTAAAAAGTTTTCCTTAAGCTGCTGTTTGAAAACGAAATCCTCCCATCCGACATCCCAATATAAAAGTAATTGTCCGGCACAAGAGTTCTGTGGATTACAGAATAACGGCTAGAAGAAAGTGAAGCGGCGTATTTTGCATGTGCAGAAAGGTAGCGACACAATCCCCAGCAAAGTTTCAATATGAAATATGAATAGAAATATATATGAAACTGAATACACTTCGATACATCCCACAGAAATATGTAAGCTGAACCGAATAGAATGCCGTAGGGAACAGCTTTCTAGAAAAGAAGAAGCAATTACTACGAGGTCGAAATTATTATTAGGCAGTGGCAAACGGAAATGTTAAGAGAAAATTTCTTCCATTGCTACTTTAATTAACCGAAATGTCTTTAAATGTGGATCAAATATTCGTTATCCATTTTTTATATAGCTATTGGTTTGCAATGTAACAAACCAATATAAGTATATTTAAGAGTAAAACTATATTTGTTTTTTTTGCTTCCGTTCCCATAACCTCGCTAACATGAACAAATAATGCACAGCATTAACACTTCGGAATAAATAAAAAAAGCAGCTTACTTAAATCCCACAACTGCTTTATATTTTCTTTGCTTCTAGCGTTTAATAAATATTCAAAAAACGAACCCCAAAGTGAATTAGGTTTTCCATTACAGTAGTAAATGGGAACACTTTCCTCGGAGCAGTAAACGTGCAAAAAAGATTTAGTAGATTCGTATCAAAGCATTCTTATTCCTTACAGTGAAACGCCTATGTGTTGCCCGTAGCGGATGAATAGCACCTCGCTAGTTTAATAATGTCAGACAGCTGGTCGAGACGCCTGGGACCCCAGCTTTATACTGCGGCAACAATAGCAAATTTATTCCGTCACAGGTTTCTCAACAGCGCGATGTTTAATCACTCCGAAGTCAGATCCTGCCAAAGAAAATTAAGTTTTCGTTAAATAATTAGTTTATATGTAAATTGCTGAGTTAGAAATCTCCCCGGTGGATGGGCATTATTCAAGCCTTTTAATTTTATTGTCACTCATACTTATGAACAATAAGAAATAAACATCGTCTAGAAATGCATAAAAGAAAACTATCTGTGACTGCTAATGCCAAGGGATCGGGAAAAAATAAAATCGGAGATAGAGATAGCAGTGAAAATATCTTTTAGATAACAGTTACTTTCTTTATCTTTGAAATAAATACGATGGAAAGCCCACTTATTTATTCATTTCGTAACGATTCCCAAAACTCATCGTTCTTTAGCAATGCTAAACTGAGGCGATTTTAATATTTCGTTTCACATTACATTTAAATCTCGATTATTTGTTTTACAGATTAATCGAGGATATTGAACGAAAAATATGCTGGTCCTTAATATGAACAGTACTGCTATTTGTGTTATAAAGAACGTTATGTTTTAAAAGCGTCTTTATGCGGTTCTTTTTAACATTTATTTTTAGTGTAATTTTACTTCATAATAGATTACAGTGGTTTGTTTGTTTTTATTAGCGCATTAGCAACTAAGGCTATAATGCGCCAAAACCTGGTCATTAAAAAATAATTTTTTTTTTTTTTCGGTGGCCTAAAGAAGTAGGTCACCAAGATAAAAGTATAAAAAAAACAAGTATAAACAGTAAAAGACAAATATCAGTAAACAAGTAAAAATAACAAAGTAGATATTTTAAATATGAGTAAATGGTTTACTGATTTCAAAAAGCTAAAAATAGCAGACACATGGTCATTGTCAGATAAAATCTGACTGAGGGTATAAGGCTCAGTCAGATGATTAAAAGCAGTAAAACGGATATTACTAAAATCTGGACAATCAATTAAAATGTGTCTAATTGATAAAATTGTGCCACAAGACTCACACATAGGAGGGTCATCAGCCCTCAGCAAAAAAGAATGTGTCAAATGACTATGTCCTATGCGGGTCCGGGCAAGAACAACTTCCTCCTTACGATTCCTGCGCAGCCTAGACTGCCACGGTTCAATTACAGGCTTTATATGATATAATTTATTCGCAGTCTGTCTATTCCACGAATCCTGCCATTGGGAGTGTATTTTCTGGTGTATTATTTGCCTGTAGTCTGTATAGGGGACTAACAGGCAGCGATTATTATTGGGAATTGCTGATTTGGCTGCGGTGTCAGCCAAATCGTTTCCCATAATCCCAATGTGGCTGGGAATCCAGCAAGAGAGGATATCATATTCACGTTCATGGAAAAAGCGAATCTTCTGCTGAATGCTAGACAGAACTGGAGGAGAATTATATCTTACAGATATTAAAGCCTGTAACACACTGAGGGAGTGGAATATAAAATGAACCGTGGGTATTGGCATTTACTGATGTGATCCAAGGCTAACTCTATAGCGTGCAGCTCTGCCGTAAATATGCTGCATTCAGAGGGTTGACTGATTGATTGGTTGAATTTATTGGCGCACCAGCAACTTAGGCTATAATGCGCCAAAACCTTGTAAAAAAATTAGTAAAACATTCAGTGACATAATGAATTAGGTCACTAAGTCAGGGTATAAAAACAAGTATAAACTGTAAAAGACAAATATCCGTAAACAAGTAACAATAGTAAATCTTAAAATAATAAGATTTTTTTTAAATATGAGTAAAAAGGTTTACTGATTTTAGGAATCTAAAAATAGCGGACACATGATCATTGTCGGATAAAATCTGACTGAGTGTATACGGCTCAGTCAGATGGTTAAAAGCGGTAAAACGAGCATTTCTAAAACTGGTACAATCACATAAAATATGTTGAATCGATAAAATGGTGTCGCACTGTCGCACATAGGAGGGTCATCGGCCCTCAGCAAAAAGGAATGTGCAATATGACAGTGTCCTATGCGGAGCCGAGCAAGAAGAACTTCCTCTTTGCGATCCCTGCGTAAGCTGGACCGCCAAGGATGGATCACAGGCTTAATTCGACATAGTTTGTTTGTAGTAATCAGTCGATACCACGAATATTGCCACTGAGAATGTAAATTATTACGGATCACCTGCCTGTAGTCTGTATAGGGGACAAACAAGTCAAGATTATCCGTCAGGGATGCCGATTTGGCTGTAGTGTCAGCCAAATCATTTCCTCTAATCCCGATGTGACTGGGGATCCAGCAGAAGCGGATACCGAATCCACTTGTATAGAGATTGTATATTATCTGCTGAATTCGGGACAGGGTTGGATAATTAGTGTGTGACATGGCTGATAAAGCCTGTAGTGCACTCATTGAATCGGTATATATAATACTGTTGTTGTTGTTGTGGGGGTTTCATGGCGCATAAGCAACTTTGGCTATAATGCGCCTATTCATTTATGAGAAAAAATCGTACTGCCTGAAATGTCCTTAATCACAATAGATTAAAAATTCTAATTTGCTTCAGAAAACGGAAGAATTCCGATATATTTGCCTTGTCACCTATCAAATTCTCTAGGGTTATTGGTTGTTGAAGGATAACCAGTGATTGCAGGATGGAAATTCTGTCTTGTTTATAATGGGGGCAGTCAATGAGAATGTGTTTAACAGTCATATTTATATAGCAATGTGGACATTGTGGTGGATCATCTCCTGTGAGTAAATGAAAATGGGTTAGATAAGTATGACCTATTCTTAGTCTTGAAAGAATTACTTCTTCTCGTCTTGATGTCCGGACACTGGAGGGCCAGATTTTCGGAACCTGTTTAATCTGAAAGAGTTTATTATTCGTTTGGGAATGCCATAGTGCTCTCCATTCTGTTAGGCATGCAGCATGAATCATTAGCGCATAGTCTGAGGCTGGGACAGGGATATTGGTGAAATCTAAGCTGGTTGGGTTTTTTGCAGCTTTATCAGCCTGTTCATTGCCTAAAATACCAGAATGTGCTGGTATCCAGCAGAAGGCGACCAGTTGGTGACGTTCTTTAATCTTTAGTAATAATTTTCTAATTTCAATTATAACAGGGTGAAATTTATCTGAAGAACTACACAAAGCGTTGATTGAGCTGAGGGAATCCGTGTAAATAACTGATTTTAATGAGCAGTCAGGAGGGAGATTTTTTAAAGCTAGTTTAATTGCGAATAACTCAGCTGAGAAGATACTGAAATCAGGAGGAAGGGCTGCTGATACAATTGTATTCGGAAACACTGCAGCTGCTCCAAATTTTGAATTTGATTTAGAGCCATCTGTGTATGTTGGTAAAAAATCAATATACTTTTGAGTGTGAACAGCATGAACTTGTCTGATATTTGATGATTGCAAAATATTCTTTCCCCACTGACAGAGGTAAGTGTCACAGGTCGGTATAGGAGTTTGAACCCATGGTGGTTGGGTACAAGCGGCTACTTGTACAGAATGGATGGATATATTCCAAACCTGCAGTAGTTCAAGAAGGCGATGACCAGCTGGTTTTACTATGCTAGGTTTATTTCTGTACAGATTTTCTAACGGTGGATTGAAAAGATATGGCTGAATGGGATGCGAGGCACAACTTTGTATCTTGACAGAATATTTAAGCAATAGCAATTTCCTACGTAAAGATAGTGGCGGCCCATGAGCATCAATGTAAAGGCTATGAGCTGGCGATGTTCTGAATTCGCCAAGTGCAATCCTCAGTGCACTGTGTTGTACTGGATCAAGCCAGCGTAAAGCACTCTTTCTGGCAGAGTCATAAATGGGAGCTCCATAATCAAGACGGGATCTGATTAATGCCTTGTATAATCGAAGAAGGCAGGTACGGTCTGCACCCCACGTTTGTGCAAATAAAGATCTGAGTATGTTTATCTTTTTTAAGCAGGCAGTACGTACTTTTTTAATGTGCTCTAAAAAATGTAGCTTGTTGTCCATGATTAACCCTAGAAATCTAATGTTACTAGTGACTGGGATGGAAATATTAGAGATGTGAAGTTCAGGATCCAGATGGAATTTGCGTTGTCTACAAAAATGGATAGCAACTGTTTTCTGTTGTGATAGCCTATAGCCGTTAAGGCTGGCCCATTGCTGTATTTTATTTAATGATATCTGAAGCTGTCGTTCAATAGATCTCATATTTTGGGAATGACAGGAGATGGCAAGGTCGTCCGCATAAAGGTAAGTTTCTACAGTATTTGGAAGTTGTTTAGTGATAGAATCTACTCTTAGGGCAAAAAGAGTGGCACTCAGTACTGATCCCTGTGGAACACCTTCTTCCTGAATGTAAGTTGCAGAGAGGGCATGTTGGTATCGAACTTGAAAAGATCTAGTGTGTAGAAAATGCTTTATAAATATAGGAAGGTTGCCCCGCAGACCAAGAGAGTAAAGGTCTCTTAGTATGCCATGCCGCCAGGTGGTATCAAAAGCCTTCAAAAGGAAGGGTTGTAATCTTCCTGCTCTCTAGAATGTGATGGGGCATTAATCCCACAAGAGTCAGTATTGGTATGATCCATCTTTGCTCCTTTTAGCCCTTGGCAGAGAGACTTTTCTGTGCAGGAGCAATGCCTGGTGTGACCAAGCGAAGAGTAGTAGGGTTTAGTAATATACTATGACAAAATAAAGAAAGGTGGCTTTCCTTCCTTGCTCTGTACAGGAACTTTTGTTACGAGAGCTGTTATAAAATAAATGGATTTTTTAACGATAAGGACAAAAAGGAACTGTAAATCGCTTTCTAGAAATCTCACTGGAAGTACAGATAAATCGCTCAGTCACAATCGCTTGGCACCCGGGGCCTGATTTTATGCTCCACCTTATATTTCTGGATTTGTTTGCCTTTTTTCCAAAGGTCACATGCTTCAGAAAAGGAAGGATGGCTTCCTTTACAGTTAGGGCAACTAGGAGTGGCAGCTGTACAGTCTCCTTGGGAATGCTCCTTAGAGCCACAAATAGGACACACAGCATCGCCTCGGCATGCCGTCTGAGAATGGCCATACTTCTAGCACTTAAAGGAGCGAATGGGATTTGGGATGTAGGGCCGAATCTTTCAGTTTAAATAACCTGCTTTAACAGAAGATGGAAGAGTCGGAGTACTAAATGTCAAAATGACGGACCTGGTTGGTAGTAGGTTCCCATCTTTTTTGGTCATTATTCTCCGCGCATGAGTCACTTTTTGTTTCCTGAGTTCTTGTATTATCTCTTCTTCTGACACTGATAGTAAGTCCCATTCGCTGATAACGCCTCTAGAGGTGTTAGGAGTGTTATGGGGCGTAACTGACACGGGAATACTGTTAAATGATGTTAATTTTAACAGCTTCTCTGAGTGAGTTGTCTTAAAAGTTTCAATTAGAAGGTCTCCAGATTGGAGACGCTTAACCATTTTAGGAGATCAACAAACCGATTCTAAACATTTCTGTATAAGAAAAGGCGATAGTTTGCCAACAGGTTGCGTGGATAATGAGTGCATTATAAGAAATGCTGGCACGTCATTATTCTGATTTTCCGTCCTTAGTCGCTTCGGACGATTGGAGTCACGGTCGTTGTCAGAATTTCTGATCTCGAGCCGGAGGGCTCTAATGGTGGATAGTCACTTATATCCATGTCGGCTCCTTTTGGCCCTGGGGGTTTGTCTTTACCACCCAGGTTACCAGCCCCGCCACGGGGAGGCAGGAGCAGTGCCACGAGGTGACCAAGCGGCTATTAGTTGTATTAGTAATAAAGAAAACGAAACAGAAAGGTTTCTTTCCTTTCTGGGCCTTTGCCTACTACTTGTAGAACGAAAGAGCTACTTAAGTATAAAATGAGGAAAACAGTATTCCGAAATAAACAGAATATATATAATGGCAAAACCTCTTTAGATAGCTTGCTTTGTGAAACGCACTGAGATCGCTTGGCCACGGAACGCTTGGCACCCGGGGCCGGATATCAGGGAATGAAAAAGTAGACTATGCAGCCAAACATTCATCCAACATGGCATCACCAGATTACTATGTTCCATATATGGACTACAGATCCCATATAAGAAATACATGTAAGGAACAATGGACACTTTTGTGGCAATCTCAGCTAAATAACAAGCTCCGCGAAATAAAACCTGAACCACAGTTTTGGGTTTCCAGTTTTTGTGTAAACAGAAAGGAAGAAGTCACCCTGGACAGAGCACGAATCGGGCACAGTCAGCTCACCCATATTTTTCTTCTTACAGGAAATGATCCTCCGCAGTGTATGCACTGCAACTCTCCTCTCACAATAAAGCACATTCTCGTTGAATGTACCTTATACACTCAAGCTCGAAAAGCCTCATTCAGTAATCTCCAAAATCTTCAAGAACCTTTGACACTCCGCCAACTCATAGGTAATGATACAAATCTCAAGGAATTTTCTGTTTTTTTTAAACGGATACATCTGTATAATTGTTTCTAACTGTTCTCATAGACACCGTGTGATCTTCATCTCGTTTATAGGCGCAACATGGCCTAAGTTGCCCTTGGGCCGGAAATAACCATGCCAATACCAAATTTCACACGAAATTTCCATTAGTTTCCTTACCCTCCAACTTCATATCCATCAAATTCTGCAATCAATTTTTTTTTTTGTTTTTATCCCTTTCCTGGGGCACGATATATACCCAACAAATTTACGCTATTTTTGATTGGCTCTCAGTTATATTGTGTCAGGCTCTCAGGCCTGACACAATAACCCCCAAACGGAAAGCCTATTCCACACAGCATCCTTCTTAAACTTCTCCCTTTGTTAAGGGGAGAATTTTGTAAATTCAAGTGAATTACAGAATATAAATAAATGTTAAAATATATTATGAACGCGTAATAAATAAATTAAACACTTTTCTGTTTATTTAATTAGTATATCCTGTTTCTACATTCTGACAGTACGTAGAAAAACAGAAGAGTGCACTATTCTGTGCACTATATTATTTATGAAGAATAGCTTTTTTTCGGAACATTTAAATATGCTAGCGAACTTTCAACTGGTCTTGCATGTTTGCGAAAGATAACTGGGTAGCACCGATAATTGAAAAAATATATATGCATTCAGAAACCAGGTAGCATTTGATACCAACACTTCAGAAAAAAATACCAGGTAGCACCGATTTCAACACTTCAGAAAAAAATAAAATGCTTCTTTCTAAATGTTATTTCAAATAGCTGTTTTCATAAAAGTAGCTTTTGTGTGATGTTTGTTTAGCTACAGTTTCATATAGGTGAAAGACACTTAATTTCCTCATTATCTTGCCGTCACACTTATTGTTAGTGGAAGATTAAGTAGATCTCATTATAAAGCCAAATAAGTCCGTCGCGTCGTCCTAGTTTCTTTATCCACCTCCGTTATATTACAAAAGTAATTAGCGAATCTGTTTGTTCGAAAGTTTATGCGAAAGTTTTATGACAGTAAAGTCAACTAACATAAACTCCTAAATAAATTATTCATACCGAAGAGCATTTTTGTAAGTTGGTAGCCAAAAAACTCGCAACCGTTGTAATTATTTTAATAACTCAAGATAATGAATTATCCTCGAGGCTTGTTCTTTGAACGGCATTTGTTGTCACACATGCGAGAAACGTAAAATCTCGTGGGTGAAACCTTTTGGGATAAAGCTGGCCTTCTAATTATTAAAAGTCATTGGGAAAACAGTTCTCCAACACATTTTGAAATTCTGCTAATCAGGCAACATACAGAAATCGACTCAAATCGTTCTTCATTCAAAAGAACACTAGGTTACCGTGATAACAGTGAATTGATTTGTACTACCATCAAGGATAAAGGGAAGGGTTTTTGCTTTCGTAAAGGAGACTACAGTGGTTTGTAAGATATAAGATCTTACAAGTTAGTTAAAATAAATATATCAGGGTTGTTTTTGTGCAAAGCAAGATATTAATAAAAAAAAAGTTAGATATGGTGATGGTATAAGATGAAAAATGTTACAAATTAAATAAAGTAAAAGATAAGGTATAAGGTATGTTCGTGTCAGACGGCACCTGGGATTTCTCCCATCTCCGCGTGTGTTTCACTGTATCGAGGACAGTACACTGTCAAGCCAGAGACTTGAAAGTGTGTGGGTCGTGTCTGTGCAGTGTGATATGTTGTGCCCATTGTTTATCCGGCTAATTGGCCGCCAGGCCCCTAGTGGGGCCCGACGTTGCCCATACCCTGCCACGTGGAGGCTAGCCGGGTGTATCCAGTATCACAACAATTTGCTCTGGCAGGTCCTGCCACCTAGTTTCCTGGGATTTCAGTGGCTAGGGCCTATTTAAAAAAAAAAAAAAAAAAAAAATTTTATGCATTTGACATTAATGCTTAATGGGATTGCTGTTAGGAAATCGCTGGTTAGGGTTGAACACTAAAGAGATGTGTTAAAGGCCAAATAGGTCGGGCAAAATTTTGATGTTATTAAATTTAGACATGTAACGCTAGATAAAAGCTGATAGTGTTAGATATCTTAGAGATTTGCACAAAACCGGTAGAATTTAGACGTTGGTTATAATTTGGCGGCATTGTTAAGGGGTGTACTAGGTCGATTTAGTGAGAGAGAGAGAGAGAGAGGGGGGGGAGATTGAAGACTGGGGAGGAAACAGATAGAAGAATAGGGACGGATAGAGTAGACATCCCCAAAGAGGTCAGTGGAGACGAGCCCCACCAGGCGAAATATGGGGGGTAGGCAGGGAGGAGAGGAGACAGAGATCCGTCTCCTCCATTCCCTGCCTGGGGATGGGGTTTTAAAGGGAACCAGGTTAGAGTACCCAGTTCGGATCGCCAATGGCGTGTTGGCAGCAAAGCCGCAGAATGTCTTCGTCGGTGTCATGTCCAAGGAGTGTCGAATCCGGTATGAAGGTCCAGCTGCCCATCCCGCTCTGGGGGTGGGATATGTTAGCTGGCAGTGGGGAACCTACCAGGTGAAGGGGGGGGGACACACACATTTACTTCATTCGTAATGTGCATTCTCACTCTACTTGCATTCTTTTTTTTTTTTTTTTTTTTTTATACTTTTTTCTTATTTTATAATTTTTTTTATTTTTTTATTTTTTTTATACTTTTTTCTTATTTTATAATTTTTTTTTTTTTTTTTTTATATATATATATATATTTTTTTTTTTTTTTTTTTTTTTATTTATTTATTTATTTATTTATTTTTTTTTTTTTATTTTTATTATTTCACTCAACTCATTCATCTTTTTCTCACACACCAGGAGGGGATGCAATGATGGGTAGCGTAAATTTAAATACTAATTAAAACCAGGGTTAGTGTGTACTTAACTTAGCATTTGTGGTTTGTGTTCTTTTCTCTCACGCTTGCACTTTTATTCATTCTTCTAGCTCTCATCTCATTTATTCGACTCTTTCTTTCTGCACTGCACTCTCTGGGCACCGCAACTTACTGTTATTCTTCAGTTGTGGTGCAGGCCTAGCTGCAAGGTTTTTTTTTTTTTTTTTTTGCAGGCCAGGGGAGAATGCAGTGATAGTGTTTATGTGGTTTGTAAATGTTTGTTGGTACAATATATATAAAGTAATGTAAGTTATTTTTAACTTTGTATTCTTTTGGCCAATTACATTTGCTCTTCTGCTCATTCCCGTTCACTTTCTCTGCATGCATTCCCATCCCCCTCCCCTACACTGGTTTGGGGCCCCAGGTTCCTACACATGGCATGGTAGTCAAAATAAAAGATAGTGGGTTTTTTTAGCAAGGTAAGATTAAATCAGAGGAAAGTTAAAATTAATGAGGGGATGGGTATAACGTGAGAATAAACCGTAGCAAGGGATGAACTAACAACCCCCATTATACGCGAGAACAAACAGGGACAGCAGGACTAGGTAGTAGAGGGGGTCATTTGTAGATAGGCGTGAGAAGGGTTGCTCAGGAACAAACAAAGGGACGGGAGACCCGATTAGTCGAGGCGTTTCCTTTGATCGGTTACACCGTCAGAACAAACAGGAACAGGGTGCACTTCCAGTAATCGGTTTGAAATTAAAAGCGGCGTCAGACTGACCGATATGTGTGTTTTCGAAAGGCCAGGTTGTTTTTGTTGTTGTTGTTGTTATGGGATTTCTGGCGCAAAGGCTACATAGGCCATATTGCGCCTATCAAAGTAAGTAAGTATACATGTGATAACTGCTCTGGAAGCAATTACATTTGGTCATACATTTTAATTTTTTTCAAGTAGGTGAAAAATCGGAGAGTTTTGGGTCATTACCTATGATGCTGTTCAGTGACAAGGGGTTTGAGATGGGGCTGGAAGTAGACTGTCGGACAGTGCTGAAAGAGCTACATTCAATCAGAATGTGCTTCACTGATAGCGGCTGCAAACAGTGCGTGCACTGAGGAGGATCATTTCCTGTGAGCAGAAACAGATGAGTAAGGTGGGTATGGCCAATTCAGGTTCTGGCTAGAAGTACTTCTTCCTTTCTAATTTTACGGAGGCTAAACGTCCATAATTGTGGTTCAGGTTTCAGTTTTGTTTGTTTGTTTGGTTTTATTGGCGCATTAGCTACTAAGGCTGTAATGCGCCAAACTAAGGTCATATATAAAAATTTCAATTTTCACTGACCTAATTACTTAGGCCAGAATGTCAGTATATAAAATAACAAAGGTATAATGTAGAAAAGATAAATCAATAAGGAAATAACAGCAACATGTAAATATTAAATACAAGTAAAAACCTTTATTGATTTAAAATATCTAAAAATAGCAGACACATGGTCATTGTCGGATAAAATCTGACTGAGTGTATACGGCTCAGTCAGATGATTAAAAACGGTAAAACGGATATTGCAAAAATCTGGACAGTCGATTAAAAGATGTCTAATTGATAAAATTGTGCCACAAGACTCACACATAGGAGGGTCATCAGCCCTCAGCAAAAAAGAATGTGTCAAATGACTATGTCCTATGCGGGTCCGGGCAAGAACAACTTCCTCCTTACGATGCCTGCGCAGACTAGACTGCCACGGTTCAATTACAGGCTTTATATGATATAATTTATTCGCAGTCTGTCTATTCCACAAATCCTGCCATTGGGAGTGTATTTTCTCGTGTATTCTTTGCCTGTAGTCTGTATAGGGGACTGACAGGCAGCGATTATTACTGGGAATTGCTGATTTGGCAGCGGTGTCAGCCAAATCATTTCCCCTAATCCCAATGTGGCTAGTTGTTGTTGTTGTTGTTCGGTTTTATTGGCGCATTAGCGATTAACGCTATAATGCGCCAAAACCTAGTCATTAAAAAATAAAATTTTTAGTGGCCTAACGAATTAGGTCACCAAGTCAAAGTATAAAAACAAGTATAAACGGTAAAAGGCAAATATCAGTAAAAGAGTTGATTTTTTAAATATGGGTAAAATGTTTTACTGATTTCAAAAAGCTAAAAATAGCAGACACATGGTCATTGTCAGATAAAATCTGACTGAGTGTATACGGCTCAGTCAGATGATTAAAAGCGGTAAAACGGATATTGCTAAAATCTGGACATTCAACTAAAATGTGTCTTATTGTTAAAATTGTGCCACAGGACTCACACATAGGAGGGTCATCAGCCCTCAGCAGAAACGAATGAGTTAAATGACTGTGTCCTATGCGGGTGCGGGCAAGAACAACTTCCTCCTTACGATTTCTGCGCAGACTAGACTGCCACGGTTCAATAACAGGCTTTATATGATATAATTTATTCACAGTCTGTCTGTTCCACGAATCCTGCCATTGGGAGTGTATCTTCTCGTGTATTCTTTGCCTGTAGTCTGTATAGGGGACTGACAGGCAGCGGTTATTATTGGGAATTGCTGATTTGGCTGAGGCGTCAGCCAAATCGTTTCCCCTTGTAAGATTTGAAAATCTTACAAAAATAAAATAATTTTTTATTAAGACTTTGGAAGTTAGTTTTCCTTTTGATTCTTGCCGTTAATAGGATAAATGGGTAATATATGCAGTTTCAGAAATAAGAATTATTCTGGTAAGAGGTATAAAAATTAAAAGAGTAGCGGGAACGAAAACAGAGCCATTAGCATTACTTCCGTTAAACCAGGGAACAGATGGAGGATACTATGACAAACCCAGCAGGGGGTCCGGCGCTACAAAAACAACTTAAGGTTTATGAGAGGTCACACACCGGAAACGTATTCTGTACAACACACACTAGTTTCTAAAAATAGACGCTATAGTAGCCAGTGTCACAATTTGTGGTTTTTTTGAGGGCAATAGAGACAAGCTGTTATGAGACAGGAAGAGTTGTTTTGGAATATTCGGCCGACATCAAAGAACACATGTTAACAAGTTGAAAATAATAAAAGAAAGGTATATTGGGAATCACGTGCTAGTGCTACGGGGTAGGCTGAATTAGGCCTTCCAACAAACGAAAAGAAAGAAAAAATGAAAAAGAAAGAGTGATTGGAAGAAAACACTGTGGGAAGGCGTGGAAAACTCCTGGAGAAAATTGTGGATGGTTTTGGACACAGGGGGAGAGAGTGGAAAAAGGAAGAGAAGGAGAGAGGAGAATTTTTTGAGCGGTGCTAGTGAAAGGGTGAGTCGGGAGGAGTTGCTTGAAAGAAGATGAAGAAATAGCCGACGAAAAAAGTCGAAGTGGGGTTATCAGTAATGTAGTGAGTGAGAAATTAGGAGATGAACTGGAACAGAAGGTAGCCGTCCTGACAGGAAAAGTAGCAGATCCTGAAAGCGGAGTAGCAGTTGCGAATGCCGTATGATAATGCCCTGGAAGCTGTAAGATGTTGCCCTGGAAGCTGTAAGATGTTGCCCTGGAAGCTGTAAGATGTTGCCCTGGATAGCAGAAGATAGCAGCTCTGGATAAGGATAGGATAGAAGGCCCTTATGAAGACACCGGATCACAGAAATTAATTAAGTGAAAGTTAATTTGAGAATACTGTAAGTTAAAAGCTAGAGAAAGGACTGTAGAGCGATATTTGGGGAATTCAATGATAAGAGAAAGTTATTTTTGAAAATACTGTAAGTTAACTGCTAGAGAAAGGACTGTAGTGCGATAATTGGGGAATTTAATGATAAAGATAAGATTAGATGGGTGAACCAAATAGGAGTAAATTCTACTCTAAGGCAATTATGGTTGGTTTAGGCAGTAATTTGGAATAAGGAGGATAGTAATGTAGATGAGAAAGTTAACGGAAGGAATTGTAGAAAAAAATAGAAATATTAAATGTGTGGAGATAAAATTTATGTATATTGCCAGCCCTTAAAGGTGTGTTTAAATGTAATATTGTATTTTGGTAATCAAGTTCTGTAACTGATAATGGTTAAAGAAATAAATAAGAAAGAGGAAAGAGAAATTTAAGAATAAATTGGTAGTTATGATGATACATAAAAGTAATATGATCAATGATATGTTTAACTTTAATGATAGAAAAATGTTATTGACACCTATGAGGTATGATTTGATTGTGTTGTAATAGGAGCAGAAAAAAGGTGAGCATATAAAGAGTGTAACTATTTAACCTGTGTATGTGTAATGAGAAAGGTGAGATAAAAAAAAAAAGTCAAGTCTGTAAAGGAGCCTGTTAGATAGGAAGAGACTGGATATGTTGGAAGTACCTTGGTGTTGAAACAGTGAAAATTTATTCTTAATGAGATTTGTTATGATTTAACTGTAAATATGCATAATAAACTAATTTTTTTGTATAACATTTGTGTAATTATTTGTTGTACTGGACACAAGCCTAACCAATGGGAATTAAACATATATAAGAGTTTCTCCCCTATGAACTTAGAATTTTCTGAGAAGTAAAGTCAGATGCGCAAGTGGGGAGATATTATAAAAAGGAGTTGTTTAAATAGGGAAATAAAATAAATATAAATAAAACAATATAAATACAACACTTTTAAACCCCCCCACACCCTAATCCCAATGTGGCTGGGAATCCAGCAGAAGCGGATATCATATTCACGTCCACGGAGGAAGTGAATCTTCTGCTGAATACTAGACAGAACTGGATGAGGATTATATCTCACAGATATTAAAGCCTGTAACATGCTAAGAGAGTCGGAATATAAAATGAACCATTGGTATTGGCATTTACTAATGTGATCCAAGGCTAACTCTATAGCGTGAAGCTCTGCAGTAAATATGCTGCATTCAGAGGGAATCTGCTCCGATGTGGGATCTGCTGCTGTCTGTAAAGACAGCAGCAGATCCCACATATGATTCTGACTTCGAACCGTCTGTGTAAACTGGCGCGAAGTCAGAATGTTCAGCTCGGTGTGCTGAATAAAGCTGCAGGTAGACCGATGATGGAGTGTCCGACACTCCCCAATTTTTAAGGGACAAGTCACATATTGGAATATGAGCATGCCAGGGTGGAAGGGGTTGCTTCGGTGTTTGGGCAACCTTGTCTATCTTGATATCAAGTTCTATGAGTAGCTCTTGGAGACGAATACCAAAAGGACGATTAGCAGTCTTACGGGTATTGTACAAATTTTCCCATCGTGGCTCAAAAACGGATAGCCACGTAGGATGGTCTGGCAGGGATTTCAGTTTAAAAGCGTACTTTAGAGACAACTGCTTACGTCAGTAGGAGTGGGGTCACTTTGAACCAAACTGACCAGGGGCGGCCGCTAGGTGGCGCTGCAGTCGATCTTTGCCGCCGACCCCGCCCACTAGAGGGCGCACCAAGCTGACCAGGGGGCGGCTGCTAGGTGGCGCTGCAGTTGAAACATTGCCCCCTCCCGCTAGGGGGCACATCGAACTGACCAGGGGGCGAGGTTTACCCCCCGCCTGCTAGAGGGCGCATCGAACTAACCAGGGGGGCGGTTTGCCCCCCGCCCGCTAGAGGGCGCATCGAACTGACCAGGGGGCGCGGTCTACCCCCTCCCGCTAGAGGGCACACCAAACTGACCAGGGGGGTGGTGTGTCAACTCTCACCTCCCCACCCCACCAACCCTCCCCTCTCCGCGCAGCGGTCTGCCTCCCTCCACACCCCACCAACCCTCCCCTCTCCGCGCAGCGGTCTGCCTCCCTCCCCACCCCGCCGTTAGGTGGCGCTGCCATCGAAACACTTTGAACCGATTTTGTCAGCGGGTGGTGTTCCCCCTTCCCCCATCTTTGCCGCCAGGTGGCGCTTCCATGAAATACTTTCAACAATACTGACGGGGGTTGTGTTCCACCCTCCCTCTTCTCACCCCCGCCGCTAGGCGGCGGTACCGTCGCACAATGTTAAAACACGCATAGTGTAACATGTCTTATGACGTCATAATCCTTTGTGGTAATTCTTGGAATTCAAAGAGAGGGTTTTGTTCCCCCATGAATATGAAGGTGTTTTTTTAAATTTTGCTGCTGGTTGGTATATTTTTAAAAGAATTTTAAATGAGAAGACTATTTTAAACAACAGGCAATAAATTAAAGTATTCATGAACAAATCAATGGTATTAATTTTAAGTATTAATGTACAAATCAATGGTATTTTTTTAAGTATTCATGAGCAAATCAATGGTATTATTTGAATATAATTAAAGTATTCATGTACAAATCAATGGTATTTTTTTAAGTATTCATGAGCAAATCAATGGTATTATTTGAATATAATTAAAGTATTCATGAACAAATCAATGGTATTTTTTAAAGTATTCATGAGCAAATCAGTGGTATTATTTGAATATAATTAAAGTATTCATGAACAAATCAATGGTATTTTTTAAAGTATTCATGAGCAAATCAAAGGTATTATTTGAATATAAAGTATTCATGAGCAAATCAATGGTATTATTTGAACATAATTAAAGTATTCATTAACAAATCAATGGTAGTATTTTGTCAGTTGAAAGTGATTTTAAATATAACTTTTAAGGAAGACACAGAATTATAATGAACGAAGTCTTTTATTGAACACTGTTAACAAAATTATTTACAGGTAAAATCTTTACACACCGCTCTCTCTCTCTTCAGTATGCACAATGGAAACTAATAATAAAAATGAGCACGTGCTTGGTCTAACAACATGGATCTCAGTTCAGATAACATTGAATTTACAGCATTGAATACTTGATAAGAATCGAATTGTGAAAAGAGTCCTTTACCTTTCTTTTCACCGTCGAATTCACGAACAACATCATAAGGATATACAGTCTTTAAATATAATTCATATATATCGATGAAAATTTCATCCTCGGCGCCGTTCAAGAAAGTATTGGTTTGGAAGAGTTTCCTTTTTAGGAGCACGTCACGAGCTTGATATAAACGTGAAACAATAATATCACCCATAAGTTTGAAGATAGCCGCTTCCTCCTGTAAAAGCTGCAGTCGTTTTTGAATGGATATGGTTTTAATTGATAAAGTTTGCACCTCGAAATCATCAAGTTTAACATCGTTAATATCGTTGTTCTGTATACGACGAATAGTCAAAAATCCATTTCCACACACAGTTGCCAGATTTTCACTTATTCTGCATTCGGTGTCTTCTTTTTGGTTCAAATATTTTGTAAATTCCGGAAGTTTCTTTTGAAGCAGCATCCATTCTTCACATTTAATAACAATTACATTAGAATCGGACTCCAACTGGACACAGGGTTTAAAATTTACAAATCCAACCCGGACAAGCCATTTTGAAGACACAGAGCGATAGAAACTGTAATAGCAAAACTTAGACGCCATGGCTAGAGAGAGAACTGAAATGAGCACAGATCATAAACCCTTTTTAAACCAAATATCACCCTAGTTTTCAGCCAATCAAAAACAGGTGCGTACAAACATGTTCAATCGTGATTAAAAACCTTTGCATGGCCTAACAAGTCTTATGACGTCATAATCCTTTTGTGGTAATTCTTGGAATTCAAAGAGAAAGGTTTTGTTCACCATGCACGGTATAACAAGTCTTATGACGTCATAGTCCTTTGGGGGACAACATAATTCCTAATTAAATAGTTTATTTTTTACATTATTTTAATTTGTTTTGTAGCCAATAAAAAAATAATTGCACGTTTATATGAGCGCAAAAATAAGTATTGTGATCAAATAAACAAGGGGTCGTTTCAAGCTGAATTTCCTTTCTTTGTGGACAGCCGATTTTTTCTAAATTAATTACAGATGCATTGGTATATTTTGACAAAATGTGTTTCTTTTCTTCTCCTTTCACATAAATTATACTACACTTTCTAGTGACCATTTCCAACCACATCCTTAAATCTTTTTGTTGAATGAAACCAAAATTCCATGGTAATTGATGACAGTTTTTAAAAATCCAAATATTTTGTCTCTTAATTGCGTTTGGTAATTCATTCCACCCACATGGCGGGTACATTACATTACTAAATAAATTTTCACCGTCAAAAAATGCAACTTCCTTTATAAAATAATTTCCATCAGAATTTAGAAACATCTGGAAATCGATGAGTGCTGATTTTTGATCCATTTCCTGGAACTGTCTGTGGTCAGTTGACGTAGACCGGCGCTTTTATGCCACGTGATGATAATCATTGTTCGTGATTGGCCCACTCTTTAATACCACGTGACGGTGATCTCGTTGTTGATTGACCAGAGCTTTTAGAACACGTGATGGCAAATTTCGTTGATAATTGGTAGGTGTATAATCTATATAAACACCTTTGGGGGGCTGAATGTGCACATTTAGTTTTTGCCTACTTTCATGCTTGTGCTTATTTGGTGGATATTGGCTGTACTTGGAATTATGGAATCCAGCACTGTAAGTATTATTTCTAAAGTCTGAATTTGTGTGTTATTTCAGCATTTGGTTTGTACTTTAATCAATAATTTATTTTTATAGATTTTTGAAGATGTAAGTCTAGAAGTAGAACAACAGTTAATTTCTGCCGTTCGTGAATATGATCCTATTGATAACAATGAAAGTGTTCCCAAACACGTAGTAAGTTTATTTTACATTTATCGCTGCTGAAAGATATAATTTTTAGAAGTTAATGTATGTTTTCATGCTTAGTTGAAACCGTGTGAACGCATTGTTTTTTGGTTATTCGTTCCAGGAATTATAACTAATCTCTAAATTGTATTAGCACGTGGCCCTGCAAGTGTGTAATTAACCTTGTTTATTGAAATTCTGTGGGTTATCAGTTCAATTTTTTTTTTACAAATACCTGTGAACAATTAGCTACATAGATTTATTTTAAACACCTAAGCATTGCTAAAGGGTGATTTTTATAACGGAAATTGTATTTCCGGATCGATCTTATTGTTTGAAAATTTTAAACTTTAATCATGCAATTTGCTTTTTTTTTTACAAATACCTGTGAACAATTAGCTACATAGATTTATTATTTTACATATCTAAGCATTGCTGAAAGGTGATTTTTATAATGTAAATTATATTTTAGAACACTTGAGGCTGTGTTTATATTATTTTGCATTTATCGCTGCTGAAAGATATAATTTTTAGAAGTTAATGTATGTTTTCATGCTTAGTTGAAACCGTGGGAACGCATTTGTTTTTTGGTTATTCGTTCCAGGAATTATAACTAATCTCTAAATTGTATTAGCACGTGGCCCTGCAAGTGTGTAATTAACCTTGTTTATTGAAATTCTGTGGGTTATCAGTTCAATTTTTTTTTTTTTTTTTTTTTTTTTACAAATACCCGTGAACAATTAGCTACATAGATTTATTTTAAACATCTAAGCATTGCTAAAGGGTGATTTTTATAACGGAAATTGTATTTCCGGATCGATCTTATTGTTTGAAATTCCTATTTATAAACTTTAAACAAGCAATTTGTTTTTTTTACAAACATCTCTGAACAATTAGTATTAAGCTAAGTGTAAATTTATTCGACTAATTTTAGTTTATTCCTACTATTTTCTCTTAAGCCCCCAATTAAATGATCGTTATTGTTTTTTAAGAAAGCTGGATTGTTGGTAATACTTTATACTTTCAACCAATAAATTTCACAATTTTTTGTAAGTTAAGAATAATTTGAATTTAATTTTTTAAAAATATAACCTTTTGCTGAATATCTTTTTAATAGGGTTTAGAAGACATCACCACAGATGTTGAAAAGGAGCTGATATCGGCTGTTAGAGTATATGACTCCCCCAATTTTAATCTTGGTTTTTCTCTGGACCAGGTGTGTTTTTTTTTTTTTTTGTTTAAATTTTTACAACAATTCTTTTGTGATTTAGACTGTTATTTAATACAGCTCTGTTTTTAGGATAATGATATGGAGACTCTCAACCAACCAGGCAGTGATATAATCCCTGAGGTGGCCATTTCTCTGGATCAGGTGTGTATTTACATTTCTTTTGTAATTTTTTTCCAAATATTTTTTGCTTAAAATTTTTTTAAAATAATTCTTTTGTGATTTAGTTTGTTATGTAATACTGGTTTTTTGCTTAATTTTTTACAATAATTCTTTTGTTATTTAATACTGTTTTTTTTAATTTTTTAGGGTAATGAGAATCAAACAGGTTGGGGTTGCAGGAAGATGATAATGCTAGTGAAGGGACAAACAACAGTGAGAGTGTTACTATTTCTCCCCCTTTTAATAGATTTTATGATATTTGTGCTGGCGTAGAAAAAATTTCTCACAAATATAAAACAAAATTCATAACATATACAACAAAATATAAAGACCTTGACCAGTTGCCAGAAGGGACATTTTTTTCAGTTTTCAGAGAGGTTCTTGAGGAGGTTATTAGACTTCTCAACCAGGAAGGAACCTTTTCCCATGTTAGACTGTGTGTGAGGGCCAGTACACTTGACACCAATATAAATTTACCTTTCATGTTAATTGGCGACCTCACACTTGACCGCATTTTTGTTGCTTTTTTTGCTGTGGAGCAGTCGAAACGTGAGTTTCTCCTGGCTGAAGATTTGCAAATTGATATCATTTTAATTAATATTGCAAATCTTGGAGGAGGTCGTAACAATGTTAAAACAAGGGCAATACTCAGTTTGGAAGCATTTTTGTCTTCGAAAAAATCAGTAATCCATATAAAAAACTCGGATAATCTTTGTATGGCCCGAGCGATTGTGGTGGGTATTTCTGGTTTTGAGGATGACAAGCAAACGTACAGACAGGTACGGGAAGACAAGAAAGGGGCTCAGAAAATTCGAGCTGTCAAGCTCCATAAGGTTGCAGGAGTGCCTCTGATCAAATGTGGATTGCAGGAGTTGGATTTATTTCAGAAACATCTGGCCCCCGAATATCAGATTATAGTGTTTTCTGCCGAAGACAGCTTTAACACTATTTACAGGGGTTCAGAGGCCAAGAAACAAATCTGTCTCCTGTATCACAGTAGTCATTATGATTTGGTGCGATCCCCTAAAGCGTTATTCGGTGGTGTATACTACTGTCCAGATTGTTTGAAAACTTTTAAAACAGCTGAGAGGTTAACCACACACATATGTCCCAAGGTCTGTACACGCTGTAGGGCGAAAGCCTATCATAGTGGAGAGCGCTCTCTCTTGTGTGAGTCTTGTAATAGATATTTTCGAGGCCGCGAATGTTTGGAAACACATAGGACAAACAATATATGTTCTCAGTTCCGTCGCTGCAGCAAATGTATGCTCACCTTTTCATCAAACAAAGAGCACGTTTGCAGATCACAGGATTATTGTCACTACTGTAAGGTTGAACACGAACCCGAACACTGTTTTGTCCTGAAACCAGAACCCTCAAAGGACAAAATCTCAGTTATATACTTTGACACAGAGACTATTCTAAAGCAGGGTCAACACGTGGCTGTTCTTTGTGTGGCTGAGTTTGGGAGCCAGGAACATGTCTTCTGGGGAGAAGACTGTGTTAGACAATTTATGGATGAATTATTTGCTGTCAAGGAAACGGTTAAGCGTGCACGTGATGGTAGGAATATTCGCACCATCGGACCAAAATATACTAATGTCAGGGTTCTAGCCCACAACTTTAAGGGGTTCGATGGCTATTTCGTCCTTGAGTATCTTTACGGCCAGGCTTATGAACCCCGAGTGGTGTACGACGGTTCCAAAATCCTTGGTATTTACCATGACCAGTTGAATATTGTCTTTCTCGACAGTTTTTCTTATTTGGCATTTCCACTTCGCAAATTACCTGCCATGTTTGAACTTCCAGAGGTCAGAAAGGGTTTCTTCCCCTACATATTTCACACCGAACAGACCGGTGATTACCAGGGCCATTACCTGCTAAGCAGTATTTTCAACCTGAATATATGGGGAAAGAGACCCTAGCTGAGTTTGAAACATGGTACGAACAGCGGAGACACGAGCCCTACAATCTGAAATCTGAACTGCTTCACTACTGCCAAGATGACTTAAGGGTCCTGAAAGGTGCCTGTGATAAGTTCCGCTCTCTTTTTTTAGAAACTACAGGTGTTGACCCTTTCCACCAAGACATTACCATTGCAGGTGTTTGCAACAGGGTATTCCTTCAAAAATTTCTTCCTCATAACACGATGGCCATCTTGCCACCTGCAGGTTACAAAGGAAAAAACATACAGAGTCGTAAAGCTTTAATATGGCTCACTTATTTAGAAAAAAAGCACAATGTTACAATTCAGCATGCACGCAGAGTAGGTGGAGAAGTTAAAATTGGCCCATACTTTGTGGATGGTTTGTATAAACAAACAGTGTATGAATTTAATGGATGCTATTATCACGGGTGTCCAAAATGTTATAAGCCCTACACACAACAGTCACACCAAAATATTACAATGGGTGCTCTCTATGAAGCAACATTAGACAGAGAGGCATATTTAGAGTCACAAGGTTTTCAGGTGGTCTCCATATGGGAGTGTCAGTTTGACAAATTGGTTAACACTGATATAACACTAAAACAACATGCAGATGAGGCCATTCATTTCGAAGGTCTGACACCTAGGAGTGCCTTAAAAGGAGGAAGAACAGACTGTTATAAACTTTATCACAAGGTTGAAGAGGATGAAGAAATCCACTATCTTGATTTCTGCTCCCTTTATCCATGGGTGTGCAAATATGGTGTTTTTCCTCGTGGGCACCCTAAAGTAATACTTGAAAACTTTGATTACACACCAGGTGCATACTTTGGCATTTGCCATGCCCGTGTTGTTGCTCCTGATCAGCTTCTGTTACCTGTTTTGCCCATCAATAGCAATGGTAAGCTTGTTTTCCCACTATGTGGTCAGTGTGCTAATGAATGTTTACCCCAGTGCTCTCATTCAGATCGATCATTCACAGGAACATGGTGTACAGTTGAACTTGACCTTGCAGTATCCCACGGTTACAAAGTGCTACAATTTTATGAAGTATGGCATTTTTCTGAAAAATTCGAAAATTTATTCGGGCTGTACATGGACACTTTCCTCAAGGTGAAACAAGAAGCTTCAGGCTGGCCCGAGGGTAAGAATCGGGATGAATATATTCAGGAATTTAAAAACAGAGAAGGTGTCACTTTAGATGTAGACCAAATTAAGAAAAATCCAGCAAAGCGTTCACTAGCTAAGTTATGCCTTAATTCTTTATGGGGAAGACTTGGTATGAGGACACAGCGTGTGAATACACAGGTTGTTTCCTCTTATGAGAACCTTGTTGAACTCTTTCTGGACAACACAAAGATTATTCATGATGCCAGACTTGTTACAGAAGAAAAAATGTTAGTTGCATCTGCTCCTGTTGCTGGAAAAGAACCGGCATACAGGAAAGGTAATGCTGTTATTGCTTCGTTTGTTGCTGCCTATGGTAGGATGAAGCTTTATGAGGCTCTAGACTCTCTCCGTGAACGTGTCTTATACTCTGACACCGACAGTGTCATATTCACTCAAAAGCCGGGTGAATACGCTCCGCCAATTGGTCATTCTTTAGGAGAGCTCACTAATGAACTGGACAGTGGTGATTACATTGTCGAGTTTGTCACTACAGGCCCTAAATCATATTCCTACAGAACCCACAAGAATAAGATGGTGACAAAATGTAAAGGAATCACGCTGAACTCCTATGCTAACATGTTGATTAACATAGAATCCATGTATGCAGCGGCTATGGGAGAACCAACAGATATTTCTGTGCCTGTCCCCTTTGCTGTTCGTCGTGACAAGTGGAATTGCCGTCTCTTGGAAACTTCCATAACCAAGAAATTTAGGTACACATTTACAAAACGTGTGGTGGGGGAAGACACTCGAACCTACCCTTATGGTTATTTCCATGTGTAAAGATTTCTCACCTACAACGGTATCCACACACACACACACACACACACATATATATATATATCCTCCCACTCACAGCAACCAGTTTTAAAATGTTTGTACATCCGTTTACATCTATTGTCTCTGGGGGCACCCAGTCAGGGAAAACAACATTTGTATTATCCCTCATTCGTAATAGAAACCTATTAATAACCCCACCACCCAAAAGAATCGTGTACTGCTATTCAGAGTACCAGCAAAAATTCAGCAGTTTCCTAGAAGTAGAGTTTGTAAACGGGTTAAAACCACCACAGTTTGACCCAAGTATTGAAAATTTGCTAATTATCGATGATTTAATTCATCAGGCTAAAGACAATACCGAAGTAGCCGAAATTTTTATAAAAGGGTCACATCACAGGAGTCTAAGTGTGATTCTGCTAACACAAAATTTATTTTGTCAGGGTACTCAGTTTAGAACTATCAGTCTTAATGCACACTATATGATAGTTTTCAAAAACCCACGTGACTCTCGGCAATTTTCTCATCTTGCCACACAAGTTTTTCCTGGACGGTCGGGTGTGCTGATTGACATTTATAAAGAAGCAACAAGTCGAGCACATTCTTATTTGCTCCTAGATTTTAAACAGGACACACCTGAGGTGCTCCGTCTGTGAAGTAATATTTTGCCAGAAGAGGCCCCCAACGTTGTTTATGTACCCATATGGCTTCTAGACTCCGAAAGCACAAAACCCTCATCAAGTTTATTTCTGAAGCCACTCCAAAACAAGCCACAGCTGTCCTAAAACACACTACGCCAGCACAAATCACATCTCTTTGTGAAATTTGTAAAAATCTCCTTTGTGGCAATACCCTCTAAGTAGCAAACAGCATTCACAGCTCTCCAAGAAAAAGAAAATCTTGAGATTATTAGGAAATAAACAGGTGCCCTTCATACAAAGGCAAAAACTTATTCACCAGCACGGTGGTGCTTTGTTTCCTCTACTTGGTAGCATAATAGTACCATTGCTCACATCCCTCATAAGGAAATGAATCAGCTGTATAAAAAATTCACACTGCTAAACACCCCAGAGCAGAAAGAAATTGAAAGTTTGGATGACAAAATGTCATCTGTTCTTCAAAGGAAAGATTTGGATGTTGAAAGTAAAGTTAGAGAATATTTAACCACTTTACAGACTTATTTAGGTCTAAAAAGACAGCTTGCACCATCAGTACACCCGGAAGAAATGCCACCACCCCCACCCCCACCTGTTGAAGATGTTCCTGTGAAGAAAATAAAAAAGTCATCTTTTTTCCTACCCTCCCCAAGACGGTTGAGGGCAAGAAAGCTGAAATTGGTTCGAATGTAAGTAAAAAAACATCTTTTTTTATTTAAAATTATTTTTATTTAGAAATAAATGTTCTGTTATGTCAACAGTTACAATAACATCATTCATCCACAAATCGGGAGAATAACACACATTAACAATCTGGTGCATGGTTAAGCCACGACACCTGTGTGTAAGGAAATAAATACAGTGTAAACCACAGGCTATAGACAACTTGTGTTGGATAACAGTAGCATTATACGTCCATTTTTTATATTGTTTAGTTAAAAATTTCACAAAGTCCTTTTTTGGTTTGCGACCATAGCTGTCAAAGTATTCACCACATTGTTCCTGTAGGAATAAGGCAACCCAGTGCTGCCCAGGTAGATGTGTGTGTGTGTGTGTGTGTGTGTTATGGGGGTTTAATGGCGCATAAGCTGCTGTGGCTATAATGCGCCTATTCACATGAAAATGCTAAACACAAAATTTAAGCATAGCTAAAAACATAATTTAGGCATAACAGCTTGGTTGCGTTTACAGAGATACTTTAGAATTTATCATAAAGTCCAATTATTTTCAGATAAGAGAAAAACTCGTTGATGTTTGCATCATCTCCAATAATATGTTGCAGTGTCATTGGTTCTCGTAGATTTCTCAGGGAACAGAGGACGGATGTTCTGTCCTGTTGATATTGAGGGCAGTCTATCAGAATATGTTTTACTGTTAAATTTTCTGAACAGTATGGACATTGAGGAGGATCTTCGCCTCTGAGCAGATGGAGGTGGGTCAGATATGTGTGTCCAATACGTGCCCGTGCAAGAACCACTTCTTCTCTTCGCACTGTTTTGGTGCTAGAGCGCCAATGCTTTGGATCCTGCTTCAACTGATAGAGTTTATTATTCTTTTGTGTGTGCCATAGCTCTTTCCACTTCGCGAAACCTGCTGTTCGTATGATGTGACAGTAGTCAGAGGCTGGAACCGGACTGGAGGTTAAATCAAAGGTTGACGGATTTTTAGCATTTTCATCAGCAAGTTCGTTACCCTTTATCCCCGAATGTGCTGGGATCCAGCAAAAGGTCACTGATTGATGACGTTCTTCAATTTGTAATAGGAGTCTTCCGATTTGATTTAACACAGGATGAGCCTTGTAGGAGGAGTTTTGCATTGCAGTTATTGAGCTGAGAGAGTCTGTGTATACAACATATTTTACAGATGGGTTGAGATTCAGGTTTTCTAAAGCTAATTTTATTGCATGAAGTTCTGCGGAGAAGCTGCTGTACTCAGGTGGAAGGGCAGCTGAGATGATAGTAGAGGGAAATACTGCCGCTGCTCCAACGGCTGAATGTGATTTGGAGCCATCAGTATATATGGGCAAAAAATCAACGTATTTCTGAATATGGCTTGCATGGAGTTGCTTCATATTGAGTGTTGGTAGACGATTCTTTCCCCATTTGTCAAGATAAGTATCGAAATATAACTGAGGAGGCGGAATCCATGGCGGTTGGGAGTAATTCATTAAATGTTGCCTGTTGAAAATCTGAACATTCCAACTCTGCATTAACTCAATGAGGCGTAAGCCTGCTGGTCTTATTTTACTGGGTTTATTTCTATAGAGGTTTTGAAGTGGTGGATTAAAGAGGTATGGCTGAACAGGATGATGACCACAATTTTGTATTCGGGCTGCATACTTTAGAAGCAGCGTTTTTCTGCGGAGGTGAAGGGGGGGCTCATCAGCTTCAATGTACAAGCTATGAGTAGGAGATGTCCTGAAAGCACCAAGTGCAATCCGCAATGCGCTATGCTGTATAGGATCCAGCCATTTCAATGTACTCTTACGGGCGGAATCATAAAGAGGAGCACCATAATCCAATCGGGATCTGATCAATGCTCTATATAAGAGCAACAAAGATGTACGATCTGCTCCCCAAGACAAGGCAGATAAAGCTCTTAGTATGTTCAGCTTTTTGAGGCAGGATATACGCACAGATTTAATGTGCTCAAGGAAATTCAGTTTCCTGTCAAGGATTAAGCCCAAGAATTTGATGCTGTTAGTCACTGGAACAGTAAAGTTTTGCATCTGAAGTTCGGGATCTGTATGCATTTTCCGTTGATTACAAAAGTGGATTGCAACAGTTTTCTGCTGTGATAGATGATAGCCATTTAACTCTGCCCACCTTTGGACTTTATTTAAACATATCTGCAGCTGCCGTTCAATGGATCTCATATTCAGAGAATGGCAAGAAATAGAGAGATCATCGGCATAAAGGTAGGTCTCAACAGTATTTGGAAGATCTTTTGTGATGGAATCGATTCTTAGGGCAAACAGGGTTGCACTAAGTATGGACCCTTGTGGCACTCCTTCTTCCTGTAAAAATGTCATAGAAAGCGAGTTGCGGTATTGAACTTGGAACGAACGAGTCCTGAGAAAGTTCCTGATGAATATAGGAAGGTTGCCTCGTAGACCTAGAGCATGGAGGTCACTGAGAATGCCACGACGCCAGGTAGTATCAAATGCATTTTCTATGTCTATGGAAACCATAACAAGATGTTCATTTTTCACAAAGGCATTACGAATTGCAAACTCAGCTTTGATCATGAGATCTAAGGAGGACCTGTTCTTTCGAAAGCCATGCTGATTATTGCTAATTAGTTGTTGCGTTTCGATGATCCAAACAAGGCGATTATGGATCATTTTTTCAAGTAATTTACCGAGGCAACTGGATAGAGAAATAGGTCTATAACTGTTAGGACTGGTAGGATCTTTACCGGGTTTCAAAAAGGCAAGAACTGTGGCATGATGCCAAGAGCTGGGATAAATGTTTTCCATAAATATCCGGTTATAATAGACCAGCAGTATTTGTAAATTTCTCTCACCAAGGTGTTGTAACATAATGTAAGAGATTCCATCTGGTCCAGCGGCACTGTTGCGTGTTGTTTTAATGACATGTATAAGTTCATGATATTGCAGAGGCTGATTATATGGAAAGAAAACTGAAGTTCGAAAGTTGATGGCTCGTTGTTCAGTCTGGGTCTTTATTTTCTGGAAATCCGGAGAATAATTTGATGCCGCAGAAACTTCGGCAAAAGTTTTAGCCAAGGCATTTGCAATGTCTTGAGGAGCAGATAGTTCTTGCCCATTCCATGAAAGAATTGGTGAAGGGGTGGTTGGAAATTTTCCAGAAATCTGCCTGATTTTCTTCCATATTAACCTGGAGTTAGTGTTTCTGTTTATGGTGGATGCAAACCGAATCCAAGAATTTTTCTTTGCTTCTCTTTGAGTGCGACGTGCTTTTGCTCTTAGTTTCTTGTAATTGATAAGATTAGCTGTGGTTGGGGATCTACGAAATAAATTCCACGCTTTATTTTTTAACTTCTTAGCTATTGTGCATTCTTGATTCCACCAATAGTTAAGGTGCCGTCGGGATTGGGGATTCGACAATGGAATCGAACATTTAGCTGCAGATATTATATGTGAAGTGATATACTCTGTGGCTTCATCTATCGACTGTGTTTGTATATATTGTTCATCCAGGGTGACAACTGATTGAAATTTGACCCAGTTGGCTTGAGAGAACTTCCATTTCCTGCAGGGTATGATTAATGGTGGTTGTGCAGTGAGCAGGTCGCAAATAATCGGAAAATGGTCGCTGCCCATGGGATCGTCTATAACAGACCATTCTATAATTGGATACAGAATCGGGGAACATATTGATAGATCGATTGCAGAGGTTTGTCCAGTTGGTAGTTGTATGTGAGTAGGTGCACCAGTATTAAGAACAGTAAGGTTTTCCTTATCCAGAAAGGTTTCAATTAAGCGGCCATGGATATCTAATTTTGTCGATCCCCATAAGGGGTTGTGGCCATTGAAATCACCCAAGAGACAGACAGGGGGGTTCTAGTTGCATTAGCAGGTTTTCAAGGTCTTGGTAAGAGAAGGTATGACTTGGTGGGAGATAGACTGATACCAGTGTTAAAGCAATCTGGGTTATCAAACGTACGGCGACAACTTCAATTGTAGTTTGCAAAAAAATTTGCTTGGTCGGGATATTTGAGCTGACTAAGATGGCCACACCCCCACGGGCAGTATTTGAATTATTACGATCGTGCCGATAGATTACATAGTTCTTTATGTTGGTGGAAATTTGCGGAGTTAGATAGGTTTCCTGTAGACAGAAACCAACTGGAGAGTAGCGGTTAATTAAGACTTGAATATCGTTAAGGTTGCTACGAAATCCTCTACAATTCCATTGTAGAATGTAAGGCATTACTGATGTTTAGTAGAAGAAGCTGCTTCTGACTGTTTTTTTAATGTGACTGTCTTGTGACGTTCAGGCCTTGGTTTATCTTTTTTTGGGAATAATGGTCGACCGGTGTCCATTTCTTCTTCCGCATATATTTCTAAGATCGGTTCTTCCTGTCTGGATGAGTCAATAGTATCCATAGACGTTTCTTGGATATTCTTTTTTAAATTTGAGTTGCGATTATTCGGTATAGAAGAAATCACTGGGGAAGGAGAAGAAGTTGTAGCTGGTACTGTAAGTGCAGTATTACTTGCCTGGTTCAACTGTTTCGGGACATTGGACTGTTGCTGAGAGAGAACAGTCCGAGCCCAGTCAGAGATTGAGGTGGTAGAAGGGACTGTAACATCAGTTTGAGTGGCTACTGATTGATATTTTTGCGTAATATTGGCGTACGTACGTTTATTCATACTGGGAGCAATTAATTTCCGTGCTTCCTGAAAGCTCACTTTATTTTCAATCTTATATTTAACGATTTGCTTTTCAGTTTTCCATCTATCGCACGTCCTTGAGTAGGCAGGATGGTTTCCCTTACAGTTGGGACAAGTCATTTCTTTTGCCAAGCAGTCAGTTTGGGTGTGGTCAGCGGACCCACAATTAGGACAAACCTGGTTTCCTCTGCATGCCGTTTGAGAGTGGCCATACTTCTGGCACTTAAAACATCTCAATGGGTTAGGAATATATGGTCTAATGCGGCAGAGTAGGTAGCCTGCTTTTATCGATGGTGGTAGATTTGGCGTGTTAAAAGTTAGAATAATATTCCTTGTAGGTGTGAGTATATTTTCTCTTTTCACCATAATTCTTTTCACAGCAGTGACATTTTGATCTTGAAGCTCTTGTGTTAACTCCTCCTCCGTGACATTCAATAGATCCCAGCTGGATATAACACCCTTAGATGTATTTAGGGTGGCATGGGGAGAAACCTTTACTGGAATTCCAGCAAAACTTGTAAGTTTTAGCAGTTTCTCTGAATGTCTACTGTTCGCTGTTTCCAATAGCAGGTCGCCTGATTGTAATCTCCTGACTGTCTTAGGAGATCCTGCCAAACTTTCCAGTTGTTTCTGGATAAGGAACGGAGAGAGCTTACTGAGAGGCTGATCTGCAAGAGAGTGCATTATAAGAAATGCAGGACAATTTGTCGCTGAGGAAGTGGTTTTCAACCTCTTGGGTTGCGACGTATTATGGTCAGGGTCTAACTCTGGCCGAGAGCTTGTCGGCTCGAGAGGCGGAAAGGCATGTTGATCCATGTTTGCTCCTTTTAGTCCTTGGCAGATGAGCTTTTCTGCCAAGACTTCCGGCCCCGCCACGAGGAGGCAGGAGCAGTGCCCGGTGTGACCAAGCGTAGAGTATTAAGTGTTAGTAAAAGAAGTATGAAAAATAAAGAAAGGTAGCTTTTCTTTCTTGCTCTGTACAAGTACTTTTTGTGACAGTAGCTGATATAAAAAATAAATTTCTTAAGGGCAGTAACTTAATATAACTTTAAATCGCTTTTATATAATCACTTTTTAAGCACAGAGAAAACGCTCGATCACATTCGCTTGGCACCCGGGGCCCAGGTAGATGTGAGGGATCTGTATTGACTACAAGGAGACACGGTTTTGGTAGCATCCGTGTAGGTAGTTCATCACGTGCACACACTCCCAATGGAAATTTCCGTGTGTAGACATCCATCTGTAAAATCTGTTCAATCTGTTCAGTGTTCATAATCCAGAAGTACCGAGCGATCCCTGGTGATCGAAAGGATGTTTTCAAACTCTGCGAACAACACCACTGTAACGTTCTCGGGTAGGTGAACAGAAAATTTCAGTTCGATACGTACACTTCCTCGTCTATGAGTATTGACGTGTTCGCCTACGGCATTATGGTCAGGAGAGAGGTCAAATCCATACAACACATTACCTTCTAGGTATTCTTTATAGGAAATATCATTACCCACATCACGTGTCCACTTGTTCAGTGATGTGAAAAGAGTGAGGTATGATCTGGTGTAATGACCCTCTTTATAATTAGGTGTCAGAGGTTGACTTGGATGCTGAATACCATCAGCTGACACTACCAGATAACATAAATTGAAGTGGGCAAAATTGAATGGATTGCGGACTGACCGAACCATTGAATGCTTCACTTGCAACTAGACCTATAACTAATCGAGAAGGAATGTCGCCCAGATAGATGTTGTCTCTTGTAGAATCACTCATACCTTTAGGAATCGAGTAATAGCTGACTTGGACCCTGTTTATGGGGTAGTGAATAGGATTTTTTTCAAGCACAGTCAAGTGGGCTAACAGAACTTTAGGATTTAATCTTACTTTGTGCACGAAGAGGGTTGCTTCCTGAATATGAACTCTGCATTTCATGTCTGTGGTGACGGCCAATAAACAGAATTCTGGGTTACTTCGCACTAGACGAATACGTAGTGACACATTATTAACGATATATCTTGCCTGGTGACACAAATCCAGATGTAGGCGCCCTAGAATTTCCACACTCCTTGATTTTGCAATTGAATCCTGTCGTTTACACATCCCACATTCTGTCTTGGTGAACATTTCACTGACATCCGCAACGTCATCTTTCATGTACAGTTCTGTTGTTAATTGGGTACATTTGGCACCGCGATCGTAATTCAGAAGTTTTTCTAAATATGCCCTGTAGGGATAAGTATCTGCTGATGCACTGATTAATTTACCTTGTAAAAACAGATCGACCTGACTGAAAAGGGAATGAAAAAAATTGTTCACCACACTCACAGATGTGGCATCTATCTCTTTCCCGTCACTATGTGTAACACGAACTTTCAGACGTAAAAATGTTTTTCCAAAATCTAAATATTCTTCTGAAGTACCGGGAATAAAATATTCGATGGGGCCTCCACTATCCACACTGCCTAGTGGTTGAAAAGTCACATAAGATGAACGTTCGATAGATAGGTTAATAGCCGGTTTTTGAAATAGATCTAGTTCTGACATCATAAGCTCCATGTTTAAAAAATATCTCTGCGCTTCCTCTTCTTCCCTCTTCCTTTCTGGTTCAGAACCTTGTTTGAAATGGACTGACCGACTTCCGATGCTCTGTTTATAAAGGATCGTTTGAGGGGCACCCCCTCCAAAACATCACCAATCACGTTTTGACCTGCTCTTAAAACATGCTTACCCACAAAACGGGCAGCGGGTTTCAAAAGTGGTGTTAGAAAAGAGAATGCTGAACGCAAAATGCTACCAAGTCCGTACCCACGCTGCAAAGGTTGTCCGGCAAATGCATTACCACCTCCCGCTTGTACCGTGTAGTAATCAATGTATTCACTCATCTTTACGAAAATGCAGCTTCACTAAAGTCTTCCCACTTCTGAACTCTAGAAACTGTCCACTGTCTGTACAAATACTGATGGACACGGTGTGAAACCTATGTCTCAAAAGTGGGTAATAGTCTGGGTTTTCGTATGTAAATGTGTTCTGTTCAATACAGGGACCAACACGTAACAGTGGAGCACACGTATCACCTACAATCTGGTCCTGAATCAGGTTGGAATAAACAAAATACGCTGAGACACCCCGTTTTATATCTGCAGGGTACTTCCCACTGACAGCTCCACTCAATTTAGTACCAATCTGGTGAAAGCCAAGCATAAGACTTAAACCTGGGGAATCTTGTGGAAACACTAATGAAAAGTTTTCTGTTATATGTAAAGTCAGGGTATCGTCTGAATTAACATTTCCACTTAAACTCGGGCAGACGCTCAACATTGCATCAAGAATACTAGAGATTGATTTATAGTTTCCATGTGGAAGCACACACATCTGGTAACTGCCACCAGTAACAAGAGTAAAAACAACATCTCTTGCGCTTGGGGCAAAAGAAATTTGACCTTTGATAGGTAATACACTCTCACCAACAGATGTATCTGTAAATACACGGCAGCCTTTCCCCCGTACACCTGCTTTTTGAAGTCCAAATAATTTTACTAGTTTCTCGGGCAATTGTATTTTACCTTTTCCATGCACATTCACTGAAAATTGATATTTTGCAACAGTCTTTGTGTGTACTATAAATGAAATAAGGGGATGAACACTGTTTAACTCATCTAAAAGATGTTGATAATCTTTATACTTTAAAGAAAGGACATGTAAAATTCGTTCAGAGTCATAATCATCGCGAAGTACATGAAATTCATCGTATCCTTTTGTGATATTGTTCCACACTCCTGGTAGATGGATTTCAGAAAGTGCCACCACCCACTTCCCACTCAGATTAATTTCCCGGGGTAATTGAACTTTGAAACGTGATTGGGTGTTATCGGGATACATGTCCATACTTGCATTACTTGGTAGGGTTAGGTAAAACATCTTTGCTTCGTACCCAAGAATTGTAGGATGCTGGGTATCCAAGCCACTTCACAAGTAACTGTCTTTGGCCACGCACTGTCCGCTTCCCAAGTACTTTTTCAATCAGATACACGTTTTCTGGTACCTCGTTATCAAAACTGACTCTCTGTAGCTGATGTTCATAAAATGTCCCTTCTATCACCTCACCATCTCTCCCTTTAACCTTATATACTACAGGGTGCCTTTTGATTACTTGAGCTATGAAAAACACCTCCTCAGACCAATTCCCTCTGAACGCTTTTCGAAAATTATGGCTATCATCACTAAGAACAACATGGTCACCGATTTTAAACTTGGGTTCCGAAACTTTTGGATGGGGTCTATATAATTTAGCATAAATTGTTTCTTCATTATGCATAGTGACATCTGCAGGGGCCATACCAATAGATCTGTGTACAGTTTCATTATAAGTTTTCACTAATTTTTGCAGCACATGAATATATTTATCATTTTTTGAATATGTAACCCTTTTATAAATTTTTTCTTTTAATGTTCGAATAAATCTTTCTTCCATAGAAGCTTTCTTTTCACTTCTAGTGGTGTAAAAGTGGATATTTTTAGATTTGAATAATGCACGCACTTGTTTATTAGTAAATTCCTTTCCTTGGTCACTATTAATATTAAATGGTACTTCTTCTTTAAAAATAGATTTGAAAGCTTTAACTACTTCTTGTGAATGTTTAGATTTTAATGGTCTTACCCAACCATATCGTGAAAAGCAATCAATACACACGAGAAGAAAATGAACCCCATTATTTGCTTTAGCAAGATTTGACATGTTGGCTAAATCACATTGAAATGTATGGTGAAGACCAGGAACTTTCATCTGGTTATGAGGAAAATTTCTTCGTTGCTGTCTGTGTCTCACATATGTGGGCTGTCCCGATAACCATTCTTTCACAGTATGTTTGGGTAATTTTGTATGTTTTTGTAAAGCATTAACACTAGCAAAGCTCCCCACCACAGTAGGATTATAATAATCTTCTAACATGTTCTCTTTATTGCAGGTAAAACAACACTAACTCTGGAACAGAAGATACTTACCTTTATAGTACTTTTCATACTTTTTGTAATGGGAGAATTGTGGACTGTCCTTGAAAAGAGAGCTGTGTCAAGATTTTATCAGAATAATGATTCCTTTGTAAATAATTTTGTTAACAGTGTTCAATAAAAGACTTCGTTCATTATAATTCTGTGTCTTCCTTAAAAGTTATATTTAAAATCACTTTCAACTGACAAAATACTACCATTGATTTGTTAATGAATACTTTAATTATGTTCAAATAATACCATTGATTTGCTCATGAATACTTTATATTCAAATAATACCTTTGATTTGCTCATGAATACTTTAAAAAATACCATTGATTTCCTCATGAATACTTTAATTATATTCAAATAATACCACTGATTTGCTCATGAATACTTTAAAAAATACCATTGATTTGTTCATGAATACTTTAATTATATTCAAATAATACCACTGATTTGCTCATGAATACTTAAAAAAATACCATTGATTTGTACATGAATACTTTAATTATATTCAAATAATACCATTGATTTGCTCATGAATACTTAAAAAAATACCATTGATTTGTACATTAATACTTTAATTTATTGCCTGTTGTTTAAAATAGTCTTCTCATTTAAAATTCTTTTAAAAATATACCAACCAGCAGCAAAATTTAAAAAAACACCTTCAAATTCATGGGGGAACAAAACCCTCTCTTTGAATTCCAAGAATTACCACAAAAGATTATGACGTCATAAGACATGTTACACTATGCGTGTTTTAACATTGTGCGACGGTACCGCCGCCTAGCGGCGGGGGTGAGAAGAGGGAGGGTGGAACACAACCCCCCGTCAGTATTATTGAAAGTATTTCATGGAAGCGCCACCTGGCGGCAAAGATGGGGGAAGGGGGAACACCACCCGCTGACAAAATCGGTTCAAAGTGTTTCGATGGCAGCGCCACCTAACGGCGGGGTGGGGAGGGAGGCAGACCGCTGCGCGGAGAGGGGAGGGTTGGTGGAGTGGGGAGGTGAGAGTTGACACACCACCCCCGTGGTCAGTTTGGTGTGCCCTCTAGCGGGCGGGGGTAGACCGCGCCCCCTGGTCAGTTCGATGCGCCCTCTAGCGGGCGGGGGGCAAACCGCCCCCCTGGTTAGTTCGATGCGCCCTCTAGCGGGCGGGGGGTAAACCGCGCCCCCTGGTCAGTTCGATGCGCCCCCTAGCGGGAGGGGGCAATGTTTCAACTGCAGCGCCACCTAGCGGCCGCCCTCTGGTCAGCTTGGTGCGCCCTCTAGTGGGCGGGGTCGAAGGGAAAGATCGACTGCAGCGCCACCTAGCGGCCGCCCCCCTGGTCAGTTTGGTTCAAAGTGACCCCACTCCTACTTACGTCGAAGCGATAACGGTGGTTCGTTTGCTTCGACGTATAAACTCTGGACAGGAGATGTTCTATATGCTCCAGTAGCGATACGAAGAGCCTGGTGATGGACAGGGTCCAGCCATCGAAGGGCACTGTCTCTGGCTGAAGAATATACCTGGGACCCATAATCAAGTTTCGATCGCACAAGTGCACAGTAAAGCCGAAGAAGGGTGCATCGGTCTGCTCCCCAAGATGTAGAGGAGAGCGAGAGGACAATATTAAGCCCGCGTGTGCACTTTGTGCGGAGTTAACGGATGTGATCCAGAAAGGTCAACTTTTCATCAAATACGAGTCCCAAGAATTTTGTGTCCGCTGCTACTGGAATAGCATTTTGTCCGAGCCTTAAGTCAGGTTCAGGATGAAGATTACGCTTACGACAAAAGTGTACGCAAACGGTCTTCTCCGGCGAGAACCTGAAGCCATTTGAAAGTGCCCAGGAGTTGAGGCGATCAATGGATTTTTGCAGTTGTCTCTTTCAATAACCCTCATGTTGCATGACTGACAAAATATGCTAAAGTCATCAACATAGAGGGCACTGTTTACGGTAGGAGGTAGTTGTTCTGTGATGGAATTTATTTTGATGGCGAAAAGCGTGACACTTAAAACTGATCCCTGTGGTACTCCCTCCTCTTGGCTAAAGGAACGAGAGAGTGAGGATCCCACACGAACTTGGAAAGATCGATTGGCTAAATATTTTTAATAAAAATGGGGGGTCGTCCCCTAAGACCTACGCTATGCAGATCTTTTAAGATGCCAAATCTCCAAGTTGCGTCATACGCTTTCTCCATGTCAAAGAACACTGACACCAAGTGTTCGCGTTTTAGGAAAGCATTCCGAATGGATGTTTCCAGTCTAATAAGATGGTCCAAAGTGGACCTCAGGTTTCAGTTGAAACAGTTTATTATGTGTTTGCTTTTTCCACAGAAGTGTCCATTGTTCCATACGTATTTTCTGTATTTTATGTTTATAATCAGGATAGGTTACAAGATCATTTGTTAAGGCTTCGTTGGAGGGATGCTTTGCAGCATCATCAGCGCGCTCATTTCCAGTAATACCACTGTAACCTGGGATCCAGGAGAAGACAACAGTGCGATGTTGCTCATGGAGATGTATCAGCTCATGTCTTATTAGCTTTACCAAAGGATTGCAAGGTGAGGTGTTTGTGAGAGCTGAGAGAGCACTCTTGGAATCTGGGTATACTATACTTTTATTAATTGACAGGAGTGAAATATTTTCCAGGACAAGTTTAATTGCATAGAGCTTAGCAGTATAGCTACTGCATTCAGTTGGAAGTGGAATAGAAACAGTTGTATTAGGGAAGACAGCAGCTGCACTCACTTTATTGCCCAACTTTAAACCGTCGGTGTAGATCTTAGAAAAGTGGGAATAATTTTCTTCATGGACAAGATGCAATTGTCTGATGTTAATATCTGCTCAGCACCTTTTCCCCATTTTTCAAAATAATCATCATATGAAGCAGTTAAGGTAATCCATGGGGGATCCGGATCTTTTAAATCTCTGATGATATTATGAAAGGTTTGTTTGTTTGTTTGTTTGGTTGGGGATTTTTTGGCGCATGGGCGTCTATGGCCATAGTGCGCCATACATAGGTTAGTATTTATGCATCGAGAGTCAGGAAACTGATTTTTGACTAGATGAGGTGGTATATATTGATCGCTTTGAGAAAGGTAAAAATCTTTGAGACATTGGTTTTATTGCCCAAAAGTGAAATAAGCGTTAGTGGGTCTTCAGTTGTGGCTGGAGTGAAGATATTCTGGCGTTCTATTGCAAATTTTGTGCATTCCACAAGGATATGTTTCACTGAAAGCACTGTTTTACAGTGATCACACTGAGGGTGATTCTCTCCTCTTAAAAGATAACCATGAGTAATATTAGTGTGACCTGTTCGGAGACGAGCTAGTATTACCTCCTGCTGTCGAATTACACTGAGGCTTGAAGGCCATTGCCCAAGATTTGGCTTGATACTTCGAAGCTTATTTTCAAGTTGGTTTTGCCATGTTGATTGCCACTGGTACATGCATTTTTCCTGTATTATTCGTCTATAATCTTGATATGGAACTCTCCACTGTACATCAGGTGGTATGTCGGCCGCTTTTGCGGCATTGTCCGCTAATTCATTTTCTGGAATTCCCATATGTCCTGGGACCCAACAGAAGTGTATGGTTTTTCCAAGCTCAGATAAGGTATATAAAGAGTTTGTTATTTCTTTAACGACTGGCTGGGTGATGTTCATGGTGTTTTCCACGGCTTGAAGTGCACTTAGAGAATCAGAGAATATTATACTGCTTTCAATATTGGAGGACTCGATATGCTTCAGTGCAACCTGAATTGCCATTAGTTCAGCAGAAAAGATACTGAACTCATGTGGCAGTTTGTAGGCTAATGTTATGTTCGGGAAAACTGCGGCGATTCCAACGTGGGCGTCATTCTTTGACCCATCTGTATGAACTTCAATGAAGTTTGGAAACTGCTCCACCACTGCAAGGTACAATTGCAAGAACTTTTCTTTATGTAGTGCAGATTTATCCCATTTATGAAGGTATTTATCACATAAAGGTGGAGTAATTCTCCACGGTGGAAGGAGTAGTCGAGGGGTATTTGCGATATCATCAAAACTCAGATTAAGTTCTTCTAGAAGTTGTCTTATTCTTATACCTAACGGTCTGTTAGCAGTAAGGCGGTTAAGGTATAACCTGCTGTATTGGGGAGTGAAACGTAATTCCCAATTTGGGTGTTCAGGCATAGATCTTATTTTATATGCATAGCGTAATATAAGTTGTTGCCTTCTGATAGAGAGAGGGGGTTCGTGAGCTTCGGCATATAGACTATGTATTGGAGACGTGCGATATGCTCCTAGAGCAATGCGTATTGCACTATGATGGAGAGGATCAAGCCAGCGAAGGACACTAGGCTTTGCTGAGCTATATGCTGGGGCCCCATAATCAAGTTTTGATCTTATTATAGATCTGTATAGCCGTAATAAGGTAAGGCGATCAGCTCCCCACTTTGTTGCTGAGAGAACCCGGATGATATTTAATTTTTGTTGGCAGGATGTTCTTAGTCTTTTAATATGTTCCAGGAAGGTAAGTTTATGATCTAAGGTGATTCCTAAGAATCGTATGCTGGGTTGAACTGCTATTGGTTTTCCGTTCAGTTGGAGTTCCGGGTGTAGGTGCAATTTACGTTGTCGACAAAAATGGATACACAACGTTTTTTGAGAACAAAGTTGAAAACCATTGGTTTGTGCCCATGTACTGATCTTATTTATTGCCCCTTGTAACCGTCTCTCTATCGTATTCATGTTTTTCGCATGGCAAGAAATACTAAGGTCATCTACGAACAGTGCCTTATCGATAGTGTTTGGAAGTTGTTCAGCAATGGTGTTTATTGCAATTATAAAGAGTGTAGCACTAAGTACAGAGCCCTGGGGAACTCCTTCTTCTTGAAAAAATAGTTCCGACAGTGAAGTTTTAAATCGAACCTGGAAAGTTCGCTTGTCTAGGAAGTTGCGTATGAAAATCGGGAAATGGCCCCGAAGTCCATGGCGGTGTAATTCGCGGAGTATTCCATACTTCCACGTGGAAGCATAGGCCTTGCTGATGTCAAAGCAAACCATTACATGGTGTTCCGATCTAAGGAATGCATTCCGAATGGAATTCTCTAGTTTTACTAGTATATCTAGTGTTGATCTGTTCTGTCGAATGCCGAATTGCGCAGAAGTAAGAGATTGAAATTTTCCAGGTACCATATCTGTCGACAGTTCACCATCTTTTCCAGAATTTTGCAAAGGCAACTGGTCAAGGCAATGGGTCTATAGCTAGTAGGGTTTGTCGGGTCTTTTCCTGGTTTAAGGAATGCAAGGACTGTAGCGTGGTGCCATTGTTCAGGGAATGTGTCTTCCCGGTAGAGCCTATTGAACAGATCAAGAAGTGACTGCAGTGATTCAGCACTTAGTTCCTGTATCATCGAATAATGGATATTACCTGGTCCTACAGCGCTACGCCTAGATGTTGACAAGGCTCTATGTAGTTCGTGGATAGTGAATGGTAAGTTATATTGTTCTTCTGCTTTTGAAGAAAAGTTTAACTTTTGTTTTTCTGAATTTGCTTTGAATCTTCTGAAGGCTGGTATGTAACTTTCTGTTGCTGATGTTTTGGCAAAAGTTTCTCCTAGTACATTGGCAATTTGGGTAGGGTCAGAAATGTTCTGCCCTCTCCATTCCATGATAGGCTGAGGTGTCTTTTGATATTTACCACTCATTTTCCTGATTGTTTTCCCAATTTTATGTGTGGGAGTTGCTTGATTGATGGTTGAAGTGAAGCGAATCCAAGCGGCCTTTTTATTACTGCGTCTAATGTACCTCGCTCTTGCTCTAACTCGTTTAAACTGAATGAGATTAGCGGTGGTTGGATAGCGTCTGAAAGTATTCCAAGCTTTGTTTTGGTCTCTTTTTGCTACACGGCATTCGTCACTCCAACATATTTTTGGGTGTTCAGGTAGTTTTGAGGAGGATTTTGGTATAGCTTTTCTTGCTGCATGTAATATAGTTTTTGTGACATACTCAATCACTTCTCCGGTTGGGGATTTTTGTATAATTTCAGGATCCAGTTTAGCTAATTTTTTATACATCTCCCAATCTGCTTTATCAATTAGCCACCGAGGAATTCTAGTAAGATGATAAGAGGGCTTATTCAGTAATTCAATCATAATGGGAAAATTATCACTATGCAGTGGATTATTTTTTGCCGTCCACTTTAGAGTAGGATACAAAGTTGCTGAACAGATAGACAAGTCTATTGCAGTATATGTTCCGGAAGGAAGGTTAACATAAGTAGGTGACCCGTCATTTAGAAGGAGAAGGTTGTTATCATCTAAAACGTTTTCAATTAGCTTTCCTCTTTGGTCAATATTGTTGTTACCCCATAGTGTGTGATGACCATTTAAGTCTCCCAGAATGAGAAAAGGTGTGGGGAGTTGAGCTATGAGGTTGTCTAGATCATTTTGTTGGATGGAAAGGTTTGGTGGAATATATAGGGAGCAGATTGTAATATGGATGTCAGCAGCTACACGGACCGCTATTGCCTCGAGGGGAGAGTTCAGTAAGACCTGTTTGACGGGAACATGTGGGTTCGTTATAACAGCTACGCCACCATGTGCAGTATTTTGAACGGTTCTATCTTTTCTAAAGATATTGTAATGAGACAGTTTTGGTGTGTCTTGAGGTTTGAAATATGTCTCTTGGAGGCAGAGACATATTGCTGTATATTTATAGGTAAGGTCGTACAGGTCATTAATATTGGCACGGAAACCACGACAATTCCACTGAATTATTGTGTTCATTGTTTATCTCTAGTTAGACTTTCCGAGCGTTTTCTTGGTGCTGAGGTTCTCTGTTTTTCACTCTTGTTTTTATCTTTCTTTCGAAAGTAGGACCTTTCTGTTTCCATTTGTTCTTCTACAAAAATGTGTAGGACGGGGTCATCTGTGGGTATTACTTTAGTATCCATTTCCTGTTGGTGAGCAGAAGTCACGATTTGTTTTTCTTTGTGCCCTTCATCCGGGGGGTGGGGATTTGCGATTGGTATAGAAACAGGCGTATTGACTGCCTGAGTTTGAGTTGCATTGAACAGTGTTTTTACATAGTCCGAGAAAGACTCTTTTGGGGGTACTGTTAGTTCAGTTTGCGATGCGGTTGATTGGAATTTTTTGGTGATTTGAGCATACGTAGGTCTATTTGCAAGGTTTGGCGGTGAGATATTTCGCTTAGCTTCTTGATAGGACACGTTATGATTGGTTTTATAAATCTGAATAAGTTTCTCAGTTTTCCAGCGTTCACATGTTCTAGCGTAAGCGGGATGATCTTTTTTGCAGTTTGGGCATATCGGTTGGGGTGCAGTACAGGCTTCGCAGTTGTGATCAACTGACCCGCACTTTGCACAAGCAGGAGTTCCCCGGCAAGCTGTCTGGGAATGTCCGTACTTCTGGCATCGGAAACACCGTAGGGGATTTGGAATATAAGGTCTGACATTACAGACCAGATATCCTGCCTTAATGGATGCTGGGCGATGTGGTGTATTAAAGGTCAAAATGAGATTACGTGTAGGAGTCAGAACTCCTTCTTTTCTGGTGGAAATTCTCTTGACCTGTACAACGCCTTCTTCTTTAAGTTCTTCAAGCATCTCCTCTTCGGATACATCTATTGAATCCCAATCAGAGATCACTCCTTTAGAGGTGTTCAGTGATCTGTGGGGTGTCACAGTAACTGGTATTCCAGCAAAGAGATTAATATTCAAAAGCCGCTCTGAGTGTTTACTATTAGAGGTCTCGATCAGAATATCTCCTGACCTAAGTCTTTTTACAGACTTAGGAGTTCCAGCTCTGCTTTCTAATTCCTTCTGTACCCTAAAAGGCGAGATTTTGCCAATTGCATTTCCACCAGTTGAGTGCATGATCAGGAAAGCTGGAGTAGGATAGATGTCAGAGTCAGTTTTCTGCCGTTTTGAAGTTCCTGCAATAGAACTATCTTTCTTTTTTGTTGACTGGGGTGCATCTGGCAGCCCAGATAAGTCAGAGTTTGATTTACTCATGACGTGCTCTTTTTGGCCCCGGGAGATTACCTTTTTCTCCCAGGTTACCAGCCCCGCCACGTGGAGGCAAGAGCGGTGCCTCCTAGTGACCCAAGCGAAGAGAAGGTTAGTATTAACTAAAAATAAAAAAAAGGGGGTTAAAGAAAGGTGCTTTCCTTTCTGGGTTATATAAATTGAAAGATCTATTTAATTACAATGCTCAAGAGTTAACGGACTTGCGAAACTCAGGAGAAACGTATTTACAGTAAAGCGTATCAGATAATCACTATGAAAAGGCGCTGTGGTCACTAATATCGCTTGGCACTCGGGGCCATTTTGAAAGGAAATATTCCAGCAATCTAATAGGTTCTTTAATCTGATACCGGCATGTCTGATTGTTCAGTTGTTGTTGTTGTTGGATTTTTTTGGCGCAAGAGCTACTTTGGCCATATTGCGCCTGCTCCTGTGGAGAGACCCAGTAAGAATTAATAAAAGGGTTTATATGAGCATAAATATATTAATCTGTTTTAGATAGTGGAAAAACTCAGGTAAATTGGAGTTGTCTCCAATCATATGTCTAATTTCAAGAGGTTCATTTAAATTAGATAGGGATCGGAATGTTGTTGTTGTTGTTATGGGAGTTTTAGTCGCAAGGGCTACTTTGGCCATATTGCGCCTAACAAAGGTAGTGAAGCTGTATGTGATGACTGCTCTGGGAGCAGTTAAAATTGATGTTGTTGTTGTTGTTGTTTAAGAGCTATTGGCGCAAGAGCAGCTTAGGCTATAATGCGCCTAATCTAGGTTAGAGTTTCATATTTCGACATTTTTTATTATGTTGTTCAGATGGGAAGCCAAGATTTTATTTTATAATTACGTAACTTTTTTGTAAATGTTACACTATTTATTTTTATATGTTTTGGTAGTATCCGATTAACTTAAGGAAAAAGAAAACGTCGGTAATATTTGGCCGGTTATCTAAAATTGTTTTGAGCGTTAGGTTGTTTTGTGCGTTCGTGGTTATTTGAAAGGCTTTTATACGTTCTGAAGTAAATCTTGGACAGTTCACCATGAAGTGATGTACAGTGAGTGGAACTTGACAGTTTTGGCACTGAGGAGGGTCTTCACCTCTGAGTATGTAAGAATGGGTCATATGGGTATGCCCAATTCGCAATCTAGCAAGGATCACTTCTTCGTGTCTGTTGGATCGGCAACTGGTAGTCCATGGTCGGAGTGTTTGTTTAATTACACGAAGTTTGTTGTTACTTTGATCTTTCCAATGTCGTTGCCATTGTTTTAAACTGCTTTGGTGGATTAACGACTTGTAATCGGTATATGGTATTGAGCGGGAGGCATAGTAAGAGGTAGCAGCTTCTCTTGCTGCTTTATCTGCTCTTTCATTCCCAGTTATTCCTGTGTGGCCTGGAATCCAACAGAAACTGATCTTGTGATTATTTTGCAATAGCTTAGATACTGAATATTGTACCTGTTGTAAAACTGGGTGTGCTTTAGTATTGGCATTCTGTAAAGCAATGACAGAGCTAAGCGAGTCAGTGAAAATTATGCTGTCTGCTATCTGTTCATGTTTAATTTTGTTTACGGCCATCAAAATGGCTTGTAATTCTGCTGTAAAGATGCTGCATTCTTTTGGAAGTTGTTGGATGAGAGTACAGTCTTCAGAGTGAATCGCAGCTCCTACACAAGTTTCTGCTTTTGAGCCATCTGTGTATATGAAAGTGTAATGTTCATATTTTTCTTTGTATGCTGCATGTAGTTGCTGGTAGTTTGTTCTCGGGAGATTTGTTTTCCCCAAAGATTGGAAATGCAGGTCACACACAGGTTGAATTATAATCCATGGTGGAATGATGTGTGTAGTCGTGGTAGCTATGTTATCATAATTAAGCTCTCGGCATAACAGTAAATCTTTTAGACGGATGTTGGAAGGGCGGTTTATTCGTGGATGGGCTTGGTATACGTTTTCAAAGTACGATGAAAACAGAACCTCTCTATTTGGATGATCGGTGATGGATTTTATCTTTACAGCATAGTGTAATAATAAGTTCTGTCGTCTAAGTTGTAGTGAAGGTTCATGGGCTTCTGCATATAGGCTTTGTACAGGTGAAGTGCAAAAAGCTCCAAGTGCTATACGGAGTGCACTGTGGTGTATGGGATCTAACCATTTCAGTGCACTTGGTCTTGCGGAGTCGTAAACTGGTGCTCCATAGTCCAGCTTGGAACGCACTATTGCTCGATAAAGTTTGAGTAGCGTATGTCGATCTGCACCCCAAGTTGTTGCGGAGAGAACTTTGAGTAGATTTAGCTTCTTGATGCAAGAATGTCTTAGTTGCTTAATATGTTCAAGGAATGTCAGTTTTTTATCTAAGAGAAGTCCTAAGAATCTTATGTTTGGTACAACTGGGATCACATATCCATCTAGTTTAAGTTCAGGATCAGGGTGTAGGTTTCGTTTCCTACAGAAGTGCATACATGCAGTTTTCTGTGTGGAAAACCGGAAGCCATTTGTTTGTGCCCATTCACTTATTTTATTTATTGCTCCCTGTAACTGCCGTTCTACTGTTCGCATATTCTGAGAGTGATAGGACATACTGAAATCATCAACGTATAAAGCGGTATCAACAGTTTTGGTATATGCTCAGTTATGGAGTTTATTTTGATAGCAAAGAGGGTTGTGCTAAGCACAGACCCCTGAGGTACACCCTCTTCTTGGGTGAAAACGTTTGAAAGAGTATTCTGCAATCTAACTTGAAATGACCTGTGGAGTAAGAAATTTTGAATATATTTAGGAAGATGTCCACGTAATCCAAAGTGGTATAGGTTTTGAATAATTCCATAACGCCACGCAGTATCGTAAGCTTTTTCTATGTCAAAACATATCATTACGTGGTGCTCTTTTCGGATAAAGGCATTCCGCACACTGTTTTCTAATTTGATCAGTAAATCTAGTGTTGAACGATTTTTTCTGAAACCATGCTGTGCTGGATTGAGAAGGTTATTTCTGTTCAAAAACCATGTTAGACGAGCATTGATAATTTTCTCCATAACTTTTCCCAGGCAACTGGTTAGAGCAATTGGACGGTAGTTGCGTGGGTCAGAGAGGTCTTTCCCCGATTTTGGGAAAGCAAGAATTATTGCATGACGCCAACTGTCTGGAAATTGGTTTTCTAGGAAGATTCTATTATATAGTTCTAGTAATGCCAATTGGGATTGATCATCAAGTTGTTTTAACATCATACAGTGGATTTGGTCTGGACCTACAGCACTTTGCTTTGTCTGGGATAGAGCGTGTTTCAATTCGTAGAATGTTAAGGGTAGGTTGTACTCTTCATTATTTCTTGTGGAAAAATTCAGTTTATGTCTTTCCATTCTTGCCTTGTATATTTGAAAACTATGAGTATATGAAGTGGTCGCTGATATTCTGGCGAAGGTTTCGCCCAGTGCATTGGCTATTTCTGACGGCTCTGCAGTGACTTGTCCATTCCAGTTTAGGATCGGAGTTGGAGTAATCGGGTATCTGCCACTCATTTTGTTAATTTTATTCCAGACAGTTTTAGATGGTGTAGAACTTGTTAATGTAGATGCAAATTTTATCCAGGATTCTTTCCTACTGGCCCGCCTAATATATCTGGCTCTTGCCCGTGCCTTCTTGAACAATATGAGGTTCTCTAAAGTTGGATATCTGCGAAAAGTATTCCAGGTTTTGTTTCGCTCTTTCTGAGTCTGCGCACATTCTGCATTCCACCATGATTTTGGATGTGTTGGAAAGTGAGACGATGTTTTTGGGATAGAGTGTTCAGCAGCTTGAATTATTTTATTTGTTATATATTGTACTGCTGCATCTAACGATTTTTGCTTGATAGTATCAACATTTAGTTTTGCTAATGATTTATAAGTTTCCCAGTCTGCTTCATTTATTTTCCATCTGGGAGTTTTGCGTGACTTGCATGTGGTTCCTAATGCCATGGTGATGATTATTGGATAGTGATCACTGCTGAGAGGATCACTGTGTGTGTGTGTGTGGTATGGGTGTTTAATGGCGCACAAGCTGCTGTGGCTATATTGCGCCTATTCATAGGTATGTTGAAAAGATAAAATAAATAATTAATGTGAAGACGGTTCAATCTCATTTCATTCCAGAAACTAATCACAGTCGCTTATACATTCCTATTTGTTTTAAATAACAGAAAAGTTCATTAATATTGGCATTTTCACCAATGATATCATTTAATGTTATTCGTTCACGGAAATTAGCCAGAGATTGAAATATTAAAGTTCGATGTTGTTGAAAATGTGGACAGTCAATCAAAATATGTTTGACTGTTAGATGCTCAGAGCACTGTGAACAAAGAGGAGGATCATCGCCTGTGAGTAGATGGAGGTGCGTTAGATGGGTATGACCTATTCTAATCCGCGCGAGTACCACTTCTTCTCGCCGAACTGTCTGAATGCATGAGTGCCAAAATTTTGGGTCCTGTTTTATCTGGAACAGTTTGTTATTTGTTTGTTTATGCCATAGCTCTGTCCATTGTGCATGAAAAGCTGTTTTAATTATAATATTATAATCAGAAACTGGAATAAAGGCAGAGGTTAAATCTGCTGTTGATGGATTTTTAGCCGAAATATCAGCCAACTCGTTCCCTTTGATGCCTGAATGTGCTGGGATCCAGCAGAAGTTCACTCGTTGCTGGCGATCTTCAATTTTCAATAGTAAATACTTGATTTGATTTAGTATAGGGTGATCCTTATAAGAGAAATTCTGCATTGCTCTAATTGAGCTGAGAGAGTCGGTGTAAATTAAATATTTTGCAGATGGGTGAAGACTCAAATTTTCTAGAGCTAATTGAATTGCATATAATTCCGCTGAAAAGCTGCTGTACTCAGGTGGAAGAGAGGCTGATATGATAGCAGAGGGAAACACTGCTGCTGCTCCAACAGTTGAATGAGATTTGGAACCATCAGTATATATCGGTAAGAAGTCAAAACAGTTTTGAATATGGCTAGCATGGAGTTGTTGCACATTCAGAGTTGGTAGACGATTCTTTCCCCATTGGAGAAAATAATTATCACAGGCTGGTTGAGGAAATGGGGTCCATGGTGGGCAAGAATCATTCTTTCTGTGCTGCCTACTCTGGAGAGGAACATTCCAATTTTGTGCTATTTCAAGGAGCCGTAGGCCTGCTGGGCGTATTTTATTTGGTTTATTTCTATAGAGATTGTGAAATGATGGATTAAAGAGATATGGTTGGATGGGGTGCGAAGAACAGTTTCGTATTCTGACTGCATATTTAAGTAGTAACATTTTTCTGCGGAGGTAAAGAGGGGGCTCATGGGCTTCAATATATAGACTATAGGTTGGTGATGTCCTATAAGCACCAAGAGCAATCCTCAGTGCATTGTGTTGTACAGGATCGAGCCAGCGTAATACACTCTTTCGAGCAGAATCATAAACTGGGGCACCGTAATCTAACCGCGATCTAATCAGTGCTCTATATAAGAGCAGCAAAGTTGTACGATCTGCTCCCCAAGACTGGGCAGATAGAGCTCTAAGCATGTTCAGCTTTTTCAAACAGGTAGTACGTATTACTTTAATGTGCTCAAGGAAATTTAACTTGCTGTCTAATATTAATCCCAAGAATCTAATATTGTTGGTAATCGGGATGCTGGAATTTGATATCCGGAGTTCGGGGTCTAAATGTAATTTGCGTTGGTTACAAAAGTGGATAGCAACTGTTTTCTGATGGGAAAGCCGATATCCATTGAACTCAGCCCATTTTTCAATTTTATTGAGGGACATTTGCAATTGCCGTTCAATAGATCTCATGTTCTGAGAGTGGCAAGAAATGGAGAGATCGTCAGCATAAAGATAGGCTTCTACAGTATTTGGAAGTTCTTTGGAAATGGAATCAATTCTAAGGGCAAATAGGGTTGCACTCAAAACCGACCCCTGTGGTACTCCTTCTTCCTGCGAGAAAGTAGAAGAAAGGGAGTTTTGGTATCGAACCTGGAAAGAGCGGATCTGGAGAAAGTTCCTAATGAATATAGGCAGGTTGCCTCGTAGACCAAGATTATGTAGGTCACTGAGAATGCCATACCGCCAGGTTGTATCGAATGCCTTTTCTATGTCAATGGAGACCATGACATGGTGTTCATTTTTCACAAAGGCATTGCGAATTTCAGATTCGGCCTTGATCATCAGATCTAGAGAGGACCTATTTTTGCGAAAGCCATGTTGACAATTACTCAATAGTTGTTCAGTTTCAATGATCCAGCTGAGTCGACTGTGGATCATTTTTTCCAGAATTTTACCAAGGCAACTTGACAGAGAGATTGGCCTGTAACTATTAGGACTGGAAGGATCTTTTCCAGGTTTCAAAAAGGGCAAAACTGTAGCATGGTGCCAAGATGTTGGATAAGTATTTTCCAGGAAGATCCGATTAAAGAAAACTAGCAGCATTTGTAAGTTTTGCTCATTGAGATGCTGCAGCATGACATAATATATGCCATCTGGCCCAGCTGCACTGTTTCTCGTTGTTTTTATGGCTTGTAGAAGTTCACAATATTCAAGGGGCTGATTATACGGAAGTGATAGCGAGGTTCTAAAGTTAATGGGCCTCTGTTCGGTGGAGGTCTTAATTTTTTGGAATTTCGGAGTGTAATTTGATACAGCAGAGACTTCGGCAAAGGTTTTACCCAAGGCATTCGCTATTTCTAGAGGACCAGAGAGTTCTTGTCCATTGTATGAAAGAATTGGGGAAGGGATGATTGGAAACTTCCCAGAAAGCTGTCTAATTTTCTTCCATATTATTCTGGAGTTGGTATTTCTGTTGATAGTACATGCAAACCGAGTCCAAGAATCTTTCTTGGCTTGCCTGTGAATGAACCGCGCTTTTGCCCTTAGCTTCTTGTAGCTAATTAAATTAGCTGTTGTCGGAAATCGACGGAATAAGTTGAATGCTTTATTTTTTTCCTTCTTTGCTTTTGTGCACTCTTCGTTCCACCAGTAGTTGAAGTGCCGTCGGGTTGGGGGGTTTGATAATGGAATTGAGTATTTTGCTGCAACTAAAAGACTGGATGTGATATAATCGGTTACTTTATCTATAGGTTGTAGCTGAATAGTTTCTTTGTCCAGAATGATTGCTGATTGAAATTTGGCCCATTTGGCTTTAGAAAATTTCCATTTTCTGCAGGGTTGGTCTAATGGTAGTTGTGCAGTGAGCAGGTTACAGACAATTGGAAAATGGTCACTTCCCATTGGATCATCCATTGCGGACCACTGAATGACTGGAAACAGTATCGGAGAACAAATTGAGAGGTCAATTGCAGAGGTCTGTCCAGTAGGTAACTGTATGTGGGTGTGTGTACCAGTATTAAGAATGGTAAGGTTTTGTTTATCTAGTATAGTTTCAATCAGTCGGCCCTGTCTCTCTAATTTAGAGGATCCCCATAAAGGGTGGTGGCCATTGAAATCCCCTAGCAAGCACACTGGTGACGGCAGCTGTACTAAAAGTTCTTCAATATCTTTGAAAGAGTAGGAATTGTTTGGTGGGAGATAGACTGAGACTAGCGTAAATGCAATCTCAGCAATCAGACGCACAGCAACGGCTTCAATTTTGGTTTGAAGAATGATTTGATTAGCAGGGATCTTTGAGTTAATCAAAATGGCTACACCACCACGAGCAGAGTCAGATGTATTCCGATCTCTTCGGTAGACTGAGTAGTTATTTATAGAAACAGAAATTTTAGCAGTTAAATAGGTTTCCTGCAGACAGAAACCCACTGGAGAGTAGCGTCTAATTAAGTACTGAATGTAATCAATGTTGCATCTAAAGCCTCTACAATTCCACTGTAAAATATAAGGCATTATTTGAGTTTAGAAGAAGCTGTACCTGACGTGGCTGTCTTGTGGCGTTCTGGCTTTGGTTTATTTCTTTTTGGAAAGGTGGGGCGACCTGTGTCCATATCTTCTTCTTCTTCTTCTGCAAATATTTCAAGAATTGGATCTTCCTGTTTAGAGGGGTACTCTTGATCGAGTGATGTTTCCTGAATACTCTGTTTTGAAGTTGAACTGGGATTATTTGGTGTGGTAGCAATCATTGGCGAAGGAGGAGATTTTGCTGGAATCGTAAGAGGCGTATTACTTGCTTGATCTGAGTGCTTCTGGATATTGGACTGTTGCTGAGAAAGAACAGCTCGGGCCCAGTCGGAGATTGATATGTTGGATGGAACAGTAACATCAGTTTGTGTGGCTATTGTTTGATATTTTTTTGCAATACTGGCATAGCTACGGTTAGATATACTGGGTGCAATTAATTTTCTTGCTTCCTGATAAGTAACTTTGTTTTCGACTTTATATTTTACAATTTTTTTCTCCATTTTCCACTTCTCACATGTTTTAGAGTAAGCAGGATGGTTACCCTTGCAATTAGGACAAGTCATTTCTTTTGCCGAACATTCGTTTTGACTGTGATCAGAAGATCCACAGTTGGGACAAGCTGGGTTCCCTCTGCATGCCGTCTGAGAATGGCCATACTTTTGGCATTTGTAGCATCTCAGCGGATTAGGAATATAAGGACGAATGCGACAGAGTAGATATCCTGCTTTTACTCTTGAGGGTAGATTTGGACTGTTAAAGGTGAGAATGATACTTCTGGTGGGTGTGAGTATATTGTCCCTTTTAGTCATGATTCTTTTGACAGCAATTACATTTTGTTCATTTAGCTCTTCTTTAATTTCTTCTTCTGTCACATTCAAAAGGTCCCAACTAGATATAACACCCTTAGATGTATTTAGGGTTGCATGGGCAGTTACCTTTACTGGAATTTTTGCGAAGTTTGTCACTTTCAGGAGTTTTTCAGAATGCCTACACTTGACAGTTTCTACTAGTAAGTCCCCCGATTGCAATCTCTTAACCATCTTGGGAGACCCTGCAATACTTTCCAAGTGTTTTTGGATAAGAAAGGGGGATAGCTTACTAAGAGGCTGTTCTGATAATGAATGCATTAATAAAAATGCAGGAAACTCGGTCGCAGAGGAAATGGTTTTTAACCTCTTTGCTTGCGAAGAGTCATGCTCATGCTCTGTGTTTAGCCGACTGCTTGTCGGTTCTAAACAAGGAAACATATTTTGTTCCATCTTGGCTCCTTTTAGCCCCTGGCAGATGAGCTTTTCTGCCAAGGTTACCGGCCCCGCCACGGGGAGGCAGGAGCAGTGCCTGGAGTGACCAAGCGAAATTAGTAGGAGTTAGTCTATTAGATATGAAAAATAAAGAAAGGTTACTTTCCTTCCTTGCTCTATACCAGTACTTTTGATACAAGAGCTACTAAATGAAAGGATTTCTCAAAGAGAGGAACGTAAAAGAGAACGCAGAATTCACCTATCAAAAAGTCGCAGTGAAAGCACAAATAGAAATCGCTCAGTCAATCGCTTGGCACCCGGGGCCGAGAGGATCACTGTGCACTGACCAATCAAGTATTGGAAATAGTATTGGAGAACATATAGACAGGTCTATAGCTGTAGTATTTCCTGATGGAAGATGTGTATAAGTATGTGTGCCGTCGTTCAACAAAGTTAAATCATTCTCGTCTATCCATTTTTCAATTTGTTTTCCTCTCCGATCTGTGGTTGTGTTACCCCACACAGGGCTATGCCCATTGAGGTCGCCTAGTATACAGAAGGGGGTTGGTACCTGCCTTACAATGTCTTCTAAGTCCTGTTGTAATAAATTTTGGTTTGGTGGAACATAAATTGTTATTACTATTATGAGGGATCTAGTGGCTATGCGTACTGCAATCGCTTCAAGGGTTGTGTTTAGCGGGACAATCTGGGACGGAATGAGAGAATTTATTAGTATTGCCACACCACCATGGGTTGTGCCACCTGTTACTCTGTCCTTTCGATATGCTGTATAGTTCTTTATTAAGGTAGAGTCTTGAGGTCTGAGGTAGGTTTCTTGTAAGCAAAGACATAATGGTGCATACTGTGTAATCAGATCATATATATCACCTATGTTAGTGCGGAGTCCTCTACAATTCCACTAGATTATGGTTTTCATTATTTTGTTTTGGAGAGGTTTTCGGTCTGTTTCCTAGATGCTGTTTTAAGTCTTTCACAAGTTGGTTTTTCCTTTTTCGGGAAATATGGTTTTCCGGTGTCCATATCGTCTTCCGCGAAAATCTCTAATACTGATTCATCTGCTTGGTTGGTTGCTTCTGTCTCCATTTGTTCGATTGCCTTCTGACTTATGACATTACGTTTTCCTTGAGGGGCTTTCGATTCTGAGTGTTTTTTATCGGGAGGCACGGAAAGTGGTGTGTTGGTGAGTTTCTCTTGAAAATTGTGAAACTGGGAAATTGTGAGTAGTGCTCGTGCCCAGTCTGAGATAGATTTCTTTGGAGGGATTGTAAAATCTGTTTGGGTTTCTATTGTACGATGATTCGTTATGACCTGCGCGAAGGAAGGTCTGTTTAAGATAGTCGGGTGTATAGTTCTCTTAGCTTCTTCGTATGTGACAGAATGTTCCACTTTATACCGCTGAATCTGCTTTTCTCTTTTCCAATATTCACAATTCTTGGAATAGGCAGAATGGTCTCCCTTGCAGTTTGGACATTTCGGTTTCTCGGATGAACAGTTCTGATTGCTGTGCTCCTGGGACCCGCAGTTGGAACAGATAGCTACACCACGGCATGCCATTTGTGAATGACCATACTTTTGGCATTTAAAGCAGCGGAGAGGATTTGGAATGTATGGTCTGATGTTACAATTTAGATATCCGGCCTTCGCAGATGTAGGTGGTTTAGGAGTGTTGAACGTCAGTATGATAGTTCTGGTTGGGATAAGTGTCCCATCTCTTGTAATTTTAATCCTTCTCACAGCTATAACGCCTCGATTTTCAAGTTCATTTTTAATTTCTTCTTCGGAGACGCTGATAAGGTCCCATTCGGAAATTACTCCTTTCGATGTATTTAGCGTATTATGGGGAGAGACCTTTACTGGGATCCCACCAAATGTTTTCATTTGAAGCAGTCTTTCTGCGTGTTTGGCATTTGCTGTCTCGACTAGAATGTCGCCTGATTTTAGTCGCTTAACATTTTTTGGTGTTCCAGCCACACTTTCTAAACATTTCTGGATGACGAATGGGGACAATTTTCCTAATGGCTGTTCTGTCGTAGAATTAAAGACAATAAAGGTAGGTGCATTAAGTGATGTTATTTCCTTTTTTTGCCTTTTGGTTGCAATAGTCACATTGTCCTCATTTTTCCGACTCAAAGGAGTCAGATCTTTGGGATTCGTGGTAATGTTTGAGTCATTCATGTTTGCTCCTTTTAGCCCTGGGAGTGAGAGCTTTTCCTCCCAGGTTTCCGGCCCCGCCACGGGGAGGCAGGAGCGGTGCCACCTAGTGACCAAGCGGAAGTAGATTAGTGGTTAGTAAGACTAGAATATAAATAAAAGAAAGGTGACTTTCCTTTCTTAGGAACCTTTGCACTGATACTTTTCAGTAACTATATATATTTACAGAAGAGAATTAACTTTAAACTCTTGATATATCTAACACTCTTTCACTTTAGGAATCGCTTTATAATTGCACAGAAATCGCCTGATCACTAGAAACGCTTGGCACTCGGGGCCAGTTAAAATTGATCATACATTTGAATTCGTTTTAGGTACAAAAAGAATTCGGAGAGTTTTGCATTATTACCTATGACGCGGCTGAGTGACAACGGTTCTTGTAATGACAACGAGCTGAAAATACACTGTCGGACATTGTTAAACAAGCTACATTCAATGAGTATATGCTTTACTGTCAGTGGTTTCAAGCAGTGCGTACACTGCGGAGGATCGTTTCCTGTGAGCAAAAAAAGATGAGTGAGGTGAGTATGGCCTATTCGGCTTCTGGCTAGAATTACTTCTTCTTTTCTATTTTTACGCAGGCTGGAATTCCATAATTGTGGTTCAGGTTTCAGCTGAAACAGCTTGTTCTGTGTTTGATTTCTCCACATAAGTGCCCCCTGCTCCATACATTTTTTTGTGATAATGCATCTACAATCAGTATACGGGACAAGGTCATTTGTTGAATTTATGCTGGAGGGATGTTTTGCAGCATTATCTGCGCATTCATTTCCTTTAATACCGCTGTGTCCTGGAATCCAAGAGAAGACAACAGTTTGCTGATGTTCGTGAAGACGTATTAGCGCATGTCTTAAGATTTTTAGCAAAGGATTGTGAGGTGTCGTGTTTTTGAGAGCTGAGAGAGCACTTTTGGAATCCGTATATATGATGCTTTTATTGATTGACAGGAGTGAAATATGTTCCAAGGCAAGCTTAATGGCATGAAGTTCAGCAGTATAACTGCTGCATTCTGCAGGAAGTGTAAGTGAAATAGTTCTGTTAGGGAAGACAGCAGCTGCACCCACTTTATTACCAGACTTAGAGCCATCAGTATAGATCTTAGTAAAGAGGGAATAATTCTGTGTATGGACAAGATGTAGCTGTTGGATGTTGATATCTGATATAGCACCTTTTCCCCACTGCTCAAAGTAATCATCACAAGAAGGCGTGAAGGTAATCCACGGAGGATCTGGATCTCTTAAGTCTCTGAGAACATTATGAAGTTGAATATTCCAGCATTCTGTTAGATTTTGGAATCTGATACAAGTAGGCCGAATTGTTCTTGGTTTGTTTGTATAGTGGATTATGTACTGAGGATCATGTAGTAGTGGCCAAATAGGATGTGTGGGGTGACTTTTAATTTTAACAGAGTATGTCATCAATAACATCTTTCTTCTGATATTCAGTGGAGGTTCGTGGGCCTCAACATACAAACTTTGAACTGGCAATGTTCTGTATGCACCTAGAGCAATCCTAAGAGCAGTGTGTTGGAGTTTGAGTTTGAGTTTGATTTGGGTTTTATTGGCGAATTAGCAACTTAGGCTATAATGCGCCAAGACCAGGTCATGTAAAAAAGAATAAACTTTCAGTGACCTAATTAGTTAGGTCACTATGTCAAAAAATTTAACAAATGTATAAAAGGTAAATCAACAGTAAATCACAATAAAATGTAAATTTTATATATAAGCAAAAACGTTTATTGATTTTAAAAAGCTAAAAACAGCAGACACGTGGTCATTGTCGGATAAAATCTGGCTGAGTGTATAAGGCTCAGCCAGATGACTGAAAGCGGTAAAAAAAAAATCACGTTCAGGGGTAAAACGTGGACACACGGTTAAAATGTGATAAATAGTTAAAATGGTGCCGCAGTACTCGCACATAGGACAGTCATCTGCCCTCAGCAGAAAAGCATGTGTAAGATCACTGTGTCCTATGCGGAGGCGAGCTAAAACAACTTCCTCTCTGCGATTCCTACGCAGACTAGACTGCCAATGTCCGATTACAGGCTTTATCTGATAGAGCTTGTTTGTGACTTGCTCATTCCAAGATTGTTGCCATTGGGAATGAATCTTTTGGTGTATTATTTGCCTGTAGTCTGTATAGGGGACTAACAAGCAATAAGTGTTTTGGGGTTCTGGTGATCTGGCAGCAGCATCAGCCAGTTCATTTCCCCCGATCCCAATGTGGCTTGGGATCCAGCAGAAACGGATATCGAATGAACACTCAAACAGAGAATGTAACGTCTGCTGAACCCTGGTCACTATCGGATGAGGATTATATCTCATCCCCGATAAAGCCTGCAGTGTACTTGAAGAGTCAGTGTACACCATACATCTTTGATGCTTCCGGGTTGTAATGTGGTCCAAGGCTAGTTCTATAGCATACAACTCAGCTGTATATATGCTGCATTCGAGGGGAATCTTCCCAGATATAGTACAATCTGGAAAGACAGCAGCAGATCCTACAGATAACTCTGACTTCGAGCCATCAGTGAACACAGGCAAGAAATCAGAGTAATCGGATCGATGGGCAGCATAGAGTTGTTGGTAGACAGAGGACGGAGTTATGGCTTTACCCCAACTTTTAATGAAGAAGTCACATGATGGTAAGCGAGCATGCCAGGGTGGAAGTAGATGCCTTGGTGACTTTGCAACATTGTCTACCGTAATGTTGAGCTCTCTGAGCAGATCTTGGACACGGATGCCAAAGGATCGGTTAGCAGTCTGATGGGTTTTATAAAGCGTTTCCCATCGTGGCTCAAAAATTTATCATTAAAATTTTTTCCTCATCAAAGTCGATTGATGATTGAAATTTTTCCCAGTCTGCTCGGACAAATTTCCACTTTCTGCAGGGTTGAATTGAAGGAGTCTTTGCTTTCAGAACGTTGCATACTATTGGGAAGTGGTCACTGCCCATGGGATCATTTATTACATACCACTCTATGGTTGAGACTAGTACTGGTGAACAAATCGAGAGATCTATTGCTGAAATGTGTCCTGCTGGGAGTTGTACGTGTGTCGGTGCACCAGTATTGAGTATACTGAAATTTAGTGCCTCTAAAAAACTTTCAATGAATCGGCCCCGTCTATCCAAATTAGGAGAACCCCATAATGGGTGGTGCCTTAAAGTCCCCTAATATACAGAGAGGTGGAGGTATCTGTATAAAGAGGTCTTCAAGATCTTTTAAAGAGAAAGTAGGGTTTGGTGGTAGGTAGATTGAGACAAGTGTTATTGCATTATGGAGAGTTATGCGAACAGCAACAGCTTCAATTTCAGTTTGGAGTGTGGTAAGCCTAGTTGGGATCTTCGAGTTTACTAGGATTGCTACACCACCATGGGCAGCATTAGCAGTATTTCGATCTCTTCGATAAAGACAATAGTTCTTTATCGAAGGAGAAATTTGTGAGGTCAGGTAAGTTTCCTGTAGACAGAAGGCAGCTGGAGAAAATCGGCTAATTAACTATTTAATATCGTCAGTGTTACAACGAAAACCTCTGCAATTGCATTGTAAGATACTGTGGTTCATTTAGGTTTAGTTGAGGATGATTCATCAGACTGTTTTTTGTTTGAGCACTTTTTCTGGTCTTTTTTTGGGAAGCTGGGGCGCCCAGTATCCATAGTGTCATTGGCATGGAGTTCTAGTATGGGTTCTTCAAGACCTGAGTGTACGTCTACTTCCATACTATTGGTGGATGATTCAGGTTTCTTGTTGTCTTTGGTAGTTTTTAATTTTTCTTTCTCATGCGAGAGTGTCCGAGTATCAGTTGGGATGCTGATTGGAGTGTTGGTCGATTCACTGGTTTTAGTTTGGTGTGTGTCTTTTCCTGAACTAGATAATGTATTTTTAACCCAATTAGCCATAGATGTGCTGGGGGGTATTGATATATCTGTTTGTACTGCTGTAGAAATAAAGCTTCTAGTGTGAGATGCATATGAACGACTGGGCATGGTCAACATAACCTGTCTGCGTGCCTCAGGGTATGTGACTTTGTGTTCAATTTTATATTTTTGAATTTTTTTCCCTGTTTTCCACATTTCACAGGATTTTGAAAATGCTGGGTGACTTTCTTTGCAGTTGGGGCAAATGGGACTTGATGCTGAACAGTCTGCTTGTATATGTTCCTTGGAACCACAAATAGGACAAATAGCTTCTCCTCTGCATGCTTGTTGGGAATGTCCATATTTTTGACATTTAAAACAACGAATGGGATTAGGAATATAAGCCCGAATTCGGCAGTTTAAATAGCCAGCTTTTACTGAGGATGGCAAATCTGGGGTCATCATCATCATCATCAGCCATTTTCAATCCACTGCAGGATGAAGGCCTCTCCAGCAACTTTCCAGTTCCTTCTGTTTTGAGCACTGGCCATCCATTTACTACTCGAAAACTCATGAATTTCATCTATCCATCTCCGCCTTTGTCTTCCAGGTTTTCTTCTAGCTCCTCTTGGATACCATTCCGTTATTTTCTTAGTCCATCTGTCATCATGTCTTCGAGCTATGTGTCCTGCCCAAGACCATTTTAGTTCTTTAGTTTTGATAAGAATGTCCTTTACTTGAGTTTGCTGCCTAATCCATGTGTTTCTCTTCTTATCTAACAGTCTGATTCCCAATATGATTCGTTCCATTCTTCGCTGTGTAGTTCTCAGCTTCTCTTCCATTCTTTTGGTGAGTGCCCAAGTTTCACTTCCATAAGTCATGGTGGAGAATATATATTGATTCATTATTTTACGTTTCAGACAAACTGGGATATTGCTCTTCAGTATGTGACTATATTTCCTGAATGCTATCCATCCAAAATTTATTCTTCTCTTGACTTCCAGCCATTTATCATTATTACAGCTAATAACTTGTTCCAGATAAGTATATGACTCCACCTTTTCAATTACTGCTCCTTCAATCATTATTTCCCTTTCCGTGGCATACTTGTTCATCATTACTTTTGTTTTAGCCATATTCATCTTTAGTCCAAAATCCTTACTAACTGTGCATAACTGATTAAGATTTTCCTCTAATTCGTTGGGATCGTGGCTTATGACCACAATGTCATCTGCAAATCGTAAATGGTTTAGGTACTCTCCGTTCACATTGACTCCTTTCTGCGACCAGTCTAATCTTCTGAAAGCTTCTTCAAGGGCAGCAGTAAACAGCTTCGGAGATATTGTGTCTCCTTGTCGAACTCCTTTCTCGATTTTAAATTTGCTACTGTCTTTGTCTAGTCTAATAAAGGATGTAGCACTCTCATATATTTTCTTCAAAATCATAATATATGGAGTATCTATGCCTTGTCTTTCCAGTGCCCGAAACATTGCCTTATGCTGTATGGAGTCAAATGCCTTTTCATAATCCACAAATGCCAGGCATAATGGTGTTTTATATTCATTTGCTTTCTCCATTAGCTGTGATATTACGTGAAGGTGATCCATAGTTGAGAATCCTGTCCTAAAGCCAGCTTGCTCTTTCGGTTGATTCTCATCAAGTATTCTTTCTAATCTGTTAGTAATGACCCTTGTGAACAACTTGTAGATATGGGATAACAAGCTAATTGGTCTATAATTTCCAATTTCTGATTTATTTCCTTTCTTATGCAGCAAAACTATGATTGCATTATTCCACTGCTTAGGCATCACACCTTTTCTAGTGCACTTTGTGTAGAGCCTTGCCAGTTTTTGTGTTATGTCTCTTCCTCCCAATTTTAACAACTCTACAGTAACTTCATCTTCCCCCGGGGCTTTCCGATTCTTCATTTTCTTCAATGCATGTTCTACCTCATCAGGAAGAATATCGGGTATGTCGTATGTGTTGCTACTTTGCAATCCATCTTCCCCACTGCTGGTATCATTCCCTCGCTCCTTGTATAATTCTCTATAGTAGTCTTCTGCTATTTGAATTATGCCTTCTCTGCTGTTTATAAGTACGCCATCGCTATTCTTCAGTTTCAGTATCATTTGTCTTTCTGTATTACTGCTCATGGCTGCTGATTTAAATCCTTTGTTTTCCCTTAATGCTTGTTCTACTTTTCTTGTGTTAAATCTTCTTATGTCCTCTCTGAGTCTCTTTCTAATGGCTTTGCATAACTCTGTATACTCAATTTTCTCCCTGTCAGTGTTTTTCTTGCTCTTCATTTGTCGTCTTTGGTTCATCATGACAAGTGTTTCTTGACTAGTTTAATCTGGGGTACTGAAGGTTAAAATGATTGACCTAGTTGGGACGAGATTTCCATCTTTTTTAGTCATTATGCGTTTGGCGTTGGTTACTTTTTGATTACTCAGTTCTTGAACTAATTCCTCTTCTGATATTGTAAGTAGGTCCCATTCGGTTATAACGCCTTTCGAGGAATTTAGGGTGTTGTGTGGAGTAATAGATACTGGCAGGCCACCGAATGTCGTTGTTTTGAGCAGCCACTCGGAATGTTTGGAGTTGGCTGTTTCAATCAATAGGTCTCCGGATTGCAGTCGTTTAACCATTTTTGGTGTTCCAGCAATCGATTCAAGAAATCTTTGGATGACGAATGGTAATAAGTTTCCGACAGGTTGTTTGGAGTGAGAGTGTATCACCAGAAAGTTTGGCATTTCATTGCACTGCACTTCTCTTCGGAGCCTTTTTGGTTGGTTCAGGTCTTCATCGTTTGGTTTGTCTAGCCTTGAGGTTGAAGGCTCTAGAGGTGGATATTCATTTTTATCCGTCGTTGCTCCTTTTAGCCCTGGGGGATAACTTTTCCCCCAGATTACCGGCCCCGCCACGGGGAGGCAGGAGCAGTGCCGCTCGGAGGCCAAGCGGATGAAGTGTTAGTTGATTAATAGAACAAGAAATATAGGAAAAGAAAAGGTGTGTTTCCTTTCTGTGTTCTAACTAGTGGTTTTCAAGTATAGAACTAGTTTTAAAGAAAAGCTGTTGATAGAAATGTAGGAACCTAAAAAGGAAATAACTTCAATCACTTTACAAGAGCTCTCTATATATCGCAAGAATATCGCTTGGCCTCGAAATACGCTTGGCACCCGGGGCCTTGCAGACCGGCTGGTTGGAGAGCGAATGTATTACAAGGTATTGGTATTGGCGTTTAAAGGCACAAGGGCAGCTAAGGCCAAAATGTGCCAGGTCCTACATTATTATTCTAAGGTAATGTAATATGTTCTATTTGGGCATCATAGGAATTCATATATATGTATTTGCTTCAGAAATGTATAGAGTGTAGCTAGGTCAGCACTATTGCCAATCATGTGGTTAAGCGATAACGGTTCTTGTAGTTGTGATTGAGAGTGGAAAATTCTTCTGAAAGGAGAAATGTGAGGACAGTCTAAAAGTATATGCTTGACTGTAAGCGGTTGTGAACAATGCGTGCATCGAGGTGGGTCATCCCCCATGAGTAGAAACATATGGGTTAGATGAGTATGTCCAATCCTTAGTCTTGCTAGAACAACTTCTTCCTGTCTATTTTGTCTAAAGCTAGAAATCCATAACGCAGGTTCTTTTTTGATTTGGAGCAACTTGTTATTACTTTGTGCCTTCCATATTTCTGACCACTGAAACATATAGACTTTTTTTATATGCTTCAAATAATCTCTATATGGTACTTTATAATTTGCTGGTGTTGTACTGTTTGGATTTTTGGCTGCCTGATCTGCTCTCTCATTGCCTAAGATACCAGAATGCCCTGGGATCCAGCAGAATTTCACTTTATGATTCCTACTTCGTAGGTGGTTTAAGTAGCAAATGATTTGTTTTTCGATTGGTTGTGATATTGAAAACTGATTACCCAAAGCAGACACTGCACTCAATGAATCAGTGTATATTATACGGCTAGTATTGTGGATAGTGTCAATATTCTGTAAGGCTAGTTTAATTGCATATAACTCAGCAGTATAACTGCTACATTCAACTGGTAGTGATATGGAGACTATAAAAGATGGAAAGACAGCTGCGGCGCCAACTGTAGAATCTGTTTTTGAGCCATCTGTATATATTTGGTAGCTTTGTATATTGTTGAGGGCATGTTCTTTATGTAGTTGTTTGATATTTTCATTTGCCAGGGAGTTTTTTCCCCATTGTTGAAAGTGCGTATCACAGTGAGGGAGATTTACAGACCAGGGTGGATCAGGAAAATCGCTTTCTTAAAGTATGTTATCAAAATCAATATTCCAGGTGTGAAGCAAATCTTTTAGTCTCATGTCAGTTGGTCTATTTTCATTCGGTTTACTATTATAGAATGTTGTCCACTCAGGGTTGGAAAGCAATGGTCGAATGGGATGATCTGGAAGGCTCTGAACTTTAGCTGCATAATTTAGAAGCAACATTTTCCTTCGAAGGTGAAGTGGAGGTTCGTATGCCTCTACATACAGACTCTGAACAGGGGATGTTCTAAATGCGCCCAGAGCAGTTCGAAGGGCACTGTGTTGGATGGTATTAAGTCTGATGAATGCGCTTTTCCTAGCTGAATCATATACAATAGCACCGTAGTCTAAACGAGAACTGATGATAGCACGATACAAATGTAATAGAGTGTATCTATCAGCTCCCCATGTCACAGCAGAAATGGACCTAAGTATATTAAGTTTCTTTAGACAGACAGTTCGGAGGTATGTGATATGTGAAACAAAGTTCAGTTTGGTGTCCAATATTTTGGTGCCTAAAAAACGGAGATTACTGGTGAGAGGGATCAAATGGTTTTTTAATCTGAGTTCTGGTTCTGGGTGTAGCTTACGTTTTTTGCAAAAGTGAACTGCAATTGTTTTTTGATCTGATAAACGATATCCATTCTGCATTGCCCATTCCTCCAACTTATTTATAGAGAGTTGCAGCTGTCTTTCAATGGTATGTATATTTTGGGAACGACAAGATATAGTTAGATCATCAGCATACATATATAGTTCTACAGTATTTGGGATGTTGTGTGTTATGGTGTTCAGTCTAAGTGAAAAAAGGGTAGAGCTCAGTACTGATCCTTGCGGGATACCTTCTTCTTGAGGGAAAGTACAGATTGATAGCGGACCTGAAAGGTTCTGTGTTGAAGAAAAGTTTTAATGAATTCTGGTAAGTGCCCTCGCAATCCTATGGAATGAAGCTCTCTCAATATGCCGTATCTCCAGGTAGTGTCGAAAGCCTTTTCTATATCGAGACTTACCATTACAAGATGTTCATTTTTGACGTAAGCATTGCGGATGTTAGTCTCGGCTTTCACCATTAGATCTAAAGTGGATCTGTTTTGTCGGAAACCAAACTGATTGTTGTTCATCAGTTCTTTAGTTTCAAGAGCCCAGGTGAGCCGTCTGTGTATCATTCTTTCTAGGATTTTACTTAGGCAGCTAGTTAGAGAAATAGGTCGGTAATTTTCTGGAAGTGTGTGATCTTTTCCTGGTTTAGGAAAGGCCAAAATGATGGAATGATGCCAGGAAGATGGATATGTACCCTCAAGAAAAATCCGATTATAGAATATTAATAGTAAATTCAAGGCTGTACTGTTTATGTGTTTCAGCATTACATAATATATACCATCAGGTCCAGCTGCGCTGTTAGGTGATCTCTTTAATGCTGTTTGCAGTTCAAATAGGTTAAACGGTTGATTATAGCCAATATATTGGGAAGTATGGAAATTTATTTTGTACCTTTCTGCTGAAGCTTTGATTTTAAGAAAAGAGTTGCTATATGCTGACGTGGCAGATGTTTGGTAAAAGTTCTCTGCAAGGACGTTAGCTATTTCTTGACAAGAAGAAATTTCCTGTCCATTTTTTATTAAGATGGGAGAAGGAAGAGGTGGATATTTTCCATTTAATTGCCGAATCTTTTTCCAAATGAGACGACTGCTAGTATCCTTTGTAATAGTGGAAGCAAACTGTATCCAAGATTCCTTTTTGGCTTTTTTTCTAATTTGTCTAGCTTTTGACTTTAGCCTTTTATACTGAATTAGATTGTTGGTAGTTGGGAACTTCCGGAACAGGTTCCAAGCTTTATTTTTTTCCTTTTTGGCATTGGTACAAGCTTCATTCCACCAGTGTTTAAGGTTTTTGTGTTTAAATGTGGAGGCTTGAGGTATTGCTTCAGAGGCAGTGGTCAGTATTTATCTGGTAATATGCTCTGTGGCATCATCAATGGATTGTAGTTTGATCAATTGGCTATCAAAAGAAAGACGAATTGAAAACTTTTTCCAGTGTGCTCTGGAGAATTTCCATTTTGTGCGATTATCAGGATATGATGTTTGAAGCGTTTGGATTCTGCATATGATTGGAAAGTGATCACTGTTGTGTGGGTCGTTTAATACTGTCCATTCTATACTGGGGTATAATATGGGGGAACAGAGTGTTAAACAATTGCTGACATAGATCCAGTGGGAAGGTGAGTATAAGTATTTTCACCAGTGTTCAGTAATGTTAGATTCAGTTGGTCTAGTATCGTCTCGATCAAGTGTCCTTCTACTGTCCATGTGGTCTGATCCCCACAATGGATGATGCGCGTTGAAATCACCAAAGATACAAAAAGGTGGTGGTATCTGTCTAATAAGGTCTTCTAGTTCTTTAAACGTGCACATCTTGTTAGGTGGAAGGTACAGAGATACTAGAGTTAGAATTTGCCCAACTGATACACGTACGGCAATGGCTTCTAAGTGGGTTTGAAGCGGAATGTTTCTAGATGGTATTTTACAGTCAACTAGAATCGCGACACCTCCACGTGCGGATAATGAGGAGTTTCTATCTTTTCTGTAAAATGTAAAATTTCTGATTGATGGAGTGACTTGTGGAGTTAGATTAGTCTCTTGTATGCAAACGGCTATAGGACCATATCGGGAGATTAAATCGTAGATGTCATCAGTATTGCTGCGTAAACCTCTACAATTCCATTGAACAATGTTCTGCATTATCGGGGTTTGAGGAGGGAAGGCGAGTCTGTCTGTTTCTTGTGAGTGGGTTGCTTTTGACGGTCGTATTTCATTTTATCTTTTCTAGGAAATTTGGGACATCCGGAATCTGTACCCTCTTCTACGTCATCAGTTTGACCTGATGAAAATCCAGTCTCCATATCATCTTCTGCATGAAGATCAAGTACTGTTTCATCGTGTGTAGTTATATTTTCAGAGTCCATTCTATTTGAGTTTGCCTTTTGTGATTCAGTGGCTTGTTGCCTTCCTGATTTATTTGACATTTTATCACATGATTTTATTTTGGGCGGAACTGTGATAGGGGTATTGCTTATTTCATCAACTACAACGGGTTTGTTGGTAGGTTGAGGTGTTGATAGCACAGATCGTGCCCATTCTGCAATGGATGTATTGGGCGGAATTGATACATCAGTTTGGGTTGAAACAGCTTGGCATTTTAGTGTAATGGCAGCGTACGTGGTTTTTGGGACAGCTGACTTTATTTGCTTTCTTGCTTCTTGATATGTGACCTTATTCTCAGTCTTGTACTTTTGTATTCTTTTTTCAATTTTCCAGAGTTCGCATGATTTTGAGTATGCTGGATGGTCATTCTTGCAATTTGGACATTCCGGAGCCTTTGCAGTGCACTCTGTTTGTGAATGGTTTTTTGACCCGCAGTTAGGACAAGTATTTTCGCCTCTACATGTTGTTTGGGAGTGACCAAACTTTTGGCACTTGAAACATCTTAAAGGGTTTGGAATGTATGGGCGGATACGGCAGTTTAGGTAGCCTGCTTTAACTGAGGTCGGCAAATTTGGTGTACTAAAGGTCAGTATAATATTACGTGTGGGAACAAGTTTGTCATCCTTCTTTATCATAATTCTTCTTGCTTGAGTTACTTTCTGTTCTGCTAATTCCCCGACTATCTCCTCTTCAGTTACGTTCAACAAATCCCACTCACTTATTACTCCTTTTGAGGAGTTCAAGGTGTTATGTGGTGAGACTTTGATTGGGATTCCGCTTATAGATGTCATTTTTAATAAAAATTCTGAATGCCTTGCTTGAGTGGTCTCAATTAAGAGATCTCCTGATTGGAGCCTTTTCACCATTTTCGGTGTACCTGCTGCATTCTCCAGACATCTCTGGATGACAAAGGGAGAGAGTCTGCTTAGCGGCTGAGTCGATAAAGAATGTACAATCAGAAAAGCTGGTGGTTCTGATTTGTTACAGTCTTTTTTCAATCTTTTTGCCAGATTAGGATCGTCTTCCATTCTTCGAGTCTCAACATGTTGAGAGCCTGTCGGCTCTAGTGGTGGACATGTATCACAGTCCATTGATGCTCCTTTTAGCCCTGGGAGTGAGCGCTTTTCCTCCCAGACTTCCAGCCCCGCCACGTGGAGGCAGGAGCGGTGCCACCTAGTGGCCAAGCGGTTGGAGAGGTTAGTTTGTTAGTGCAAAAAATTAATAAATATACTAGGAAAAGAAAGGTAATTTTCCTTTCTGGGTTCTTACTTAGGATCTGTTAAGTACAGAACCACTTACAAAGAAATGAGTATGAGAAAAGCACTGGAAAGAAAATATAACAAAATCACTGGGAAAGAGCACTATATATCGCTTTGGAAAATCGCTTGGACACTATCGCTTGGCACTCGGGGCCTGTATTACAAGGAAGTTTGGCATCTCATTGCTCTGCACTTCTCTTCGGAGCCTTTTTGGTTGGTTTAGGTCATCATCATTTGGTTTGTCTCGTCTTGAATTTGAAAGCTCTAGTGATGGATAGTCATTTATATCCATCGTTACTCCTCTTCGCCCTGGAGGATAACTTTTCCCCCAGGTTTCCGGCCCCGCCACGGGTAGGCAGGGGCAGTGCCGCTCGGAGGCCAAGCGGTTCAAGTGTTAATTAATTAGTAAAAATATAAATAGAGAAAAATGTAAAGAAAGGTGTATTTCCTTCCTGTTTCTACTTGTTACTTTTCAAGTATAGAACTGTTTTTAAAGTAAAACTGTTTAAAGAAATGTGAACGTAAAATATAATTTCAATCGCTTATCAAGAGCACTTATAAATCGCAAGAATATAGCTTGGCCTCGAAATACGCTTGGCACCCGGGGCCCCTTTTTATGTACCATTCCTTTAAATTAATTATTATTTTATTATTATTTGCATTATTTATGTATCAGTAGCATTAACGACAGAATAGAATGTACTCAAGACCATGTACCTTCCTGATGTTTATATGGTCTTAAGTATAAGAATATTATCGATTACAGTTTCGCTTTATATAGGGGAACCGCCACGAATACGGTACTGTATAACCGAAGGGAAAATAAAATTTCGTAGTAAGTTAATCGTAGGTTGTTCTGTGAGAATTACAGTGATCCATTACTAAGACGGCTAGTGTAAATTAACCCCATGCATTGCCGAGATTTCCCATGGGGTGGTTTTAACACCCCTAATTGACAGCCACTTGATTTGTCCCTGAGGAACACACATTTTAATTACCTCCGCATATTATTAGCTGCGAGTTGCGCTCCCGAAACTAATAAACATTTCCTTTCTACCAGAGTCCTTAGCAGGAAATGAAGTCTCGTCTAACATGACACGGTGCTCGGCCTTCTACGGAAATTTGGGGAAGGAATAAAGTTGCCTCGATAATTTCTGTTGGCGAAGGCTAATTTCATCGTGCTACAATGGTATTAGGGCTGTAAAGGAAAATGCACTTTCATATAAGATTTGCGTGGCATTGGCTGATTTCAAAATTGCCCCTAAAATGCGTTTTCCTCTTTCGAAGAGTAGGGGTTTTTATGTGGCGCAGACACCGCGTCATGTATAGCTAATAAAGATGTGAATTTAGGTAGGTCGCATCAAACTATTTTATCAACCATTCTAGGTAGTAACCTGTAGTAATGAAAGCAGCGTGAATTTCGCTATGACTTTGTATTTATTACGACAGTATACGAGGACGTTGGCTTTGCTCTTGACTTTACACTGTGTAGTGGTACTAAAATTTATGCGTACTGCTACCTCAAAATATGTTTATATTTGTTACTTCGAGTTTCCGATATTTCATTTTTCTCTGTAAGTCAACTGATTAACAAATCGACCATTAAGCAGAGATGATAAATACACTCTATCAGAGAAATACCGGCATACTGTACAACAGCAATTTGAGCCCAAACAGCCAGTGCTTATACATCCTCCATTTTTGTCGACGCATTATCGCGGGATGCATCATCGAGCCATATCTCACTCATGAAAGGAGAACCTTCTAAAATGTGCAAATGCGTAAGGCTTTAAATCAGGCGAACATGGTGGCGATTTGATACACCCAGACAAACCGTCCGTCTTCCAACGACTTTTCATTCAAAAGATTGCGCACGATTTTAGCGTAATGAGAGGAATCCAGTCCTTTATGAGAAATAATATTTTAGATTAATTTTTCGATGCAATAGCTAGGACCACATTATTTATTTATTATATATATTTTTTTTTTTTCATATGTATGGGTTAGGTTGGTAGGCCTCTACCTATGCTAGGGGAAAAAAGGTTAAACAACATATGACCAAAAATTTCTAGTATTTTTAATTATCTTGATATTGTTGTGTAGATTCTCTAAGACATAAATAACACAATTATATATATTCACTTGCCGTTTATTTTTAAATGTGGTCACATTAAACCAAAGAAACTTAGTTTATTAACAATTCTATGGGACTGTTCGTTGATTGTTTTTTTTTTTTTTTTTTTTTTTTTCAATGCTTTGCACTCTGCTGTCAGGGGTTTGATTGATTGATTGATTTAGATTTTATTGGCACATTAGCAGCTTTGACTATAATGCGCCAAGACCAGGTCATATATATGAAAAAAATTTAAATATTCATTGATCTAACTAGTCAGGTCACCATGCAAAACTATATAATAACAAATGTATAAAAGGTATAAAAGATATTTCAATAGAAAAGCACAATAAAATGTAAATTTTATATACCAGTAAAAATGTTTATTGATTTTAAAAAGCTAAAAACAGCAGACACATGGTCATTGTCAGATAAAATCAGACTCAGTGTATAAGGCTCAGCCGGATGACTAAAAACGGTAAAATGTAAATCACGTTCGTGTCTAAAACGTGGACACACGGTTAAAATGTGATGAATTGTTAAAATGGTGCCACAGTTCTCGCACATAGGACAGTCATCTGCCCTCAGCAGGTTGGTTGGTTGATAGGGTTTTATTGGCGCATCAGCAGCTAAGGCTATAATGCGCCAAAAACCTGTTATAAAAAGTAAAATTTCAGTGACCTAAAGAATTAGGTCGCTAAGTCCGGGTAAAGAAAAAAGTATAAATTGTAAAAGACAAATATCACTAAATAACAATAAGATTTTTTTTTTTAAATGTTAGTAAAAAGGTTTACTGATTTTAGAAAACTAAAAATAGCAGACACATGGTCATTGTCAGATAAAATCTGACTGAGTGTATACGGCTCAGTCAGATGATTAAAAGCGGTAAAACGAGCATTTCTAAAACTGGTACAATCACATAAAATATATTCAACGGATAAAATGGTGTCGCATTGCTCGCACATATTACTTGATTTGGATTTGATTTGATTTTTAATGGCGCATTGGCAGCTAAGGCCATAATGCGCCAAGTCAGATTTAAAACGCTACAATACATTTTGGTAGCTGCGGCTACCACGTCAAGCAAAAAAGGTACAAATTAATAGCATAAAAATTATAAAATTTACATCCTTGAATAAAAATTAATAGATTGTAAAACGTTAAAAACGTCGGACATATTGTCTCTGTCACCAATAATCTGACTGAGTGTAAATGGCTCAGTCAAATTATTAAAAGCGGTAAAACAGAAGCGTCGTGCTTCAATAAAAACAGGACATTCAATAAAAATATGACCGACGGTTAAAAGAACGTTACACCTCTCGCACATAGGTGGGTCATCTGCCCTCAGCAAATAGGAATGTGTTAGATGACTATGACCTATGCGGAGCCGAGCAAGAACAACTTCCTCTCTTCGGACCCTGCGTAGACTGGACTGCCATTGCGAAATTACAGGCTTAATGTGATGTAATTTATTTGTGGCCTGTCCGTGCCAAGAATCTTGCCATTGGGAATATAATTTACAGCGTATTATTTGCCTGTAGTCAGTATAGGGGACTGACCGGTTGTTGTTGTTGTTGTTGTTGTTGTTGTTGTGTTTAACGACACATAGGCTGCTAGGACCATATTGTGTCTTTCAAATGGTAAATATGAAATATTATCTTAATTGTGATAACTATATTTTATGATATATTCCTATACGATTTAGGAAAGCAAATAGTTCTTTTTGATTAAAATCATCTCCCAGAATCTGTAATAATTTTATTGAAGACTGCGTATTAGAAATTGACTTAAAGGTGTCTAAGCGGATGGTGTGAAAGTGGGGACAGTCCACTAACAAATGTCGAATGGTCAGTTGTACTTGACATGATGTACATTGGGGAGCGCTGTCATTAGTTAACAGATACAGGTGAGTGAGGTGAGTATGCCCGATTCTTAGCCTTCCTAAAATTATTTCATCTCGCCTGTTTTTTCTGAAGCTGGATTGCCACAGCTTTGGTTCCGGTTTTATTTGGTAGAGTTTATTTCCTGGATAACCTTTCCAGATTAATGACCAGCTGTTATGACATGCTTTACGGATAATGTGTTTGTAATCTGTATATGGAACTTGAAAAGACTGCGAAATAGTGGTTTCTGGTTGTTTGGCTGCATGATCTGCTCTTTCATTGCCAGCTATTCCAGAATGTCCTGGGATCCAGCAGAATGTCACAGTTTGGTTCAATTCCTTACAGGCAAGTAACTTAGAATGAATCTGTTTTATTACAGGATGAGAGGAGTTGGTATTAGTATTTATGGCAGAGACAGCACTGAGTGAGTCAGTGTATATTAAAGCAGACGGAATTAGATTTTCAATAATGTGATCCAGAGCTAAGTTTATAGCATAGAGCTCAGCAGTGAAGATACTGCATTCTATTGGCAATGAGACAGAAGTGCTAAATGATGGGAAGATTGCAGCAGCACCTACTTGGGTCTCGGTTTTTGATCCATCTGTATAGATTTCACATGCGTTTGAATTAGAAAGAGCGTAAGTTGCATGTAACTGTGCGATATTGGAGGGAGACAGCGTGTTCTTTCCCCACTGTTCAAAGTAGTCATCATATATTGCACAGATATTTTTCCAGGGTGGCTCTGGTGGTGTTTTGTCCTGAAATATATTGCTGATTTCTATGTTCCATGTTTGAGCCAGTTCCTTAAATCTAAGTGAAGCAGGTCGGTTTTCATTAGGTTTACTGATGTAAAATGACTCGCATTCAGTATTGAAGAGACATCTCCAACAAGGATGAGAGGGCAGACTACGGATTTTTGCGGCATACATCAGAAGTAATGATTTCCTGCGAAGATGTAAGGGAGGTTCATGAGCATCGATGTACAGGCTCTGAACTGGGGAGGTTCTGAATGCACCTAGAGCGACTCTCAAAGCACTGTGCTGGATGGTGTTTAGTCGTTCTAAAGTACTTTTCCTCGCTGAATCATATACTGGAGAGCCATAGTCCAAGCGAGACCTGATGAGAGCTCTATAAAGATGGATGAGGGTGTGACGATCAGCGCCCCATGACATGGATGACACACACCGGAGGATGTTTAATTTCTTCAAGCAGACAGTTCGAAGATAGGCCACATGTGCTTGAAAGTTCAGTTTCCTGTCTAGTATCAGACCAAGGAAACGGACATTGTGAGCAAGAGGAACTGGCACATTGTTTAACTTTAGCTCTGGATCAGGATGAAGTGACCGAAGTTTGCAGAAATGAGTGGTAGTGGTTTTCTGTTCAGCGAGATTATATCCATTTCGTAAGGTCCAGGATTTAATTCTCGTTAAAGCAATTTGTAGCTGCCTTTCGATAGTATTCATGGTTTGCGATTGGCAGCATATGGCGAGATCATCAGCATACATGTATACTTCAACCGTTTTTGGAAGTTCTTCCAAAATATTGTTGATCCTAATCGCAAATAGGGTTGGACTCAATATGGAACCCTGTGGGACACCCTCTTCTTGAATGTGAGATGTTGACAGCATGTTTTTATACCGGACCTGAAATGTACGCAATTTTAAAAAGTTCTGAATTATTAAAGGGAGATGTCCTCTCAGCCCCAACTGATGCATATCTTTAATTATACCATGACGCCATGTGGTGTCAAATGCTTTATGAATATCCAAGTTGACCATCACTAGATGCTGTTTTTTGACAAAGGCATTACGAATGTTGGATTCAATTTTTACAAGTACATCTAGGGTGGACCTGTTTTTACGGAAGCCATATTGGTGATCAGAAAGGAGATTTTCGGAGTCTAGAATCCAGGTGAGCCTCTTATGTACCATCCTTTCAAAGATTTTGCCCAGACAGCTTGTCAATGATATTGGTCTGTAATTCTCAACTAGAGAAGGATCTTTGCCTGGTTTTGGAATAGCACAAATATAGGAATGACGCCATGACAGAGGATACGTATTTTCAGAGAAGATCCGGTTATAAAAGAGTAATAGTGTGCCGAGATCGGCTTCACACAGATGCTTCAGCATATTGTAGTGAATGCCGTCTGGTCCTGCTGCGCTGTTCGGAGATTTGCTCAAAGATTCTCTCAGTTCAGATAGAGTAAACAGCTGGTTATATGGAAGTGAAAGTCTAGTTGTGAAATTAAACTTATGGCGTTCTGAATCAGTTTTACTGCGTTGAAAGGAGATCACATAAGAGGAACAGGCAGAAATGTTATAAAAAGATTCGGCTAAAGCATTTGCAATGTCAGTAGGAGAGGATAAGTCCTGCCCATTGCATTGTATTATTGGAGATTGCTGCGGTAGAAATTTCCCATTCAGAGCTTGAATTTTTCTCCAAATGACTCGAGTGTCAGTATTTTTATTAATATCTGAGGCGAATTTAATCCAGGAGTCACGTTTTGCTGTCTTCCTAATTTGTCTTGCTTTGGCTCTGAGTTTTTTGTACATAATTAGGTTGGCGGTAGTTGGAAATTTGCGAAACTGGTTCCAGGCATGATTTTTTTCTCGTTTCGCTTTGGAGCATTCTTCATTCCACCACTGATTTTGGTGTACCCGCTTGCACTGATTAGATTTTGGAATGGAAATTTCTGCTGCAGATAATATGTGGCTTGTAATGTGATCAGTTACGTCATCAATACGATTTTGTTGTACATATAGTTTGTCAAGTAGAACACAAGTTGAATAGTTTTTCCAGTCTGCTTTATGAAAGTTCCAAGAAGTGCGGCTTTTAGGACATGACACCGTCTGTGTTTGAATTGAACTGATGATAGGAAAATGGTCACTGTGCAATGGATCATTTAACACTAACCATTCCATGCTTGGATAAAGAGAGGCTGAACATATTGATAAGTCTATGGCTGATGTACTACCTGTAGGTAGTTGAATATGAGTTGGAGAGCCAGAATTTAACAGAGTCAGGTTATGGTTATCCAGGAATATTTCTATTAATTGGCCTCTCCTATCCATGATGGAAGATCCCCACAATGGATGGTGACCGTTGAAATCGCCGAGTAAACAGACTGGAGGTGGCAATTGTTTGATAAGATTGTCAAGTTCAGTCTGGGAGCAAGGATAATTCGGTGGGATATAAATGGATGCAAGGGTTAGTGATATTCCCATTGCTATCCGAACCGCTACAACTTCTAAAGAGGTTTGTAGTTGGAGATGTCTTGACGGTATGTTAGTTCTGATAAGAATAGCCACCCCACCACGAGCAGGAGTGTCAGAATCCCTATCTCGCCTAAACATAGAATAATTTTTAATTTTCAGAGAAACTTGTGGTGATAAAAAGGTTTCCTGTAAACATACACCTATTGCTTTAGTTTCGATTAGTAAATCATTCAAGTCATCTATATTACTGCGTAATCCTCTACAGTTCCATTGAAGGAATTTATTCATTTGTTGGATTTACTTGAGGAAGATTGATCTGACTGTTTTTTCTGGGAAGGTTTCTGTCTGCTTAGTTTTGATTTTTCATTTCTGGGAAACGTTGGGCGTCCTGTATCCATGGTATCACTAGCATGTAACTCTAGTACTGTCTCTTCATCCTCTGACTGAACCTCCATTTCCATGTTGCTAATGCGTGGTTTCACTTTCTTCTGGTTTTCAACAGTAGCTGATTTCGTTGTTTCGGGCAAGGTTGAGATAGCATCAGTTGGGATGCTGATTGGGGTGTTGCTGGTCTCACTGACTGTAGTTTTGTTATTGTAAGTTAGCACAGTTTTGGCCCAGGTGTCAAAGGAAATATTCGGTTCGATGGAGACATCTGTTTGGGTTGCAGCTGAGCGGCTATTTTTGGTGACCGATGCATATGATCGGCTAGGCATGGTTAGCATTATTTGCTTTCTTGCTTCAGGGTATGTGACTTTATGCTCCACTTTATACTTTTGGATTTTTTTCCCTGTTTTCCAAAGGTCACACGCTTTAGAAAATGCAGGATGGCTTCCTTTACAGTTTGGGCAAGTGGGAGTGGAAGCTGTACAGTCTCCTTGGGAATGTTCCTTGGAGCCGCAAATAGGGCACACAGCATCGCCTCGGCATGCCGTCTGAGAATGGCCGTACTTCTGACACTTAAAGCAGCGAATGGGATTCGGGAAGTAGGGTCGAATCTTGCAGTTTAAGTAACCTGCTTTTACAGAAGATGGGAGATTCGGAGTACTGAATGTCAAAATAATGGACCTGGTTGGTAATAGGTTGCCATCTTTTTTCGTCATAATTCTCCGTGCATGAGTCACTTTTTGTTCGCTAAGCTCTTGAATGATTTCTTCCTCAGACACATTTAGTAAGTCCCATTCGCTGATAACTCCTTTAGAGGTGTTCAGAGTGTTATGGGCTGTTACTGACACAGGAATATTGTTAAAAGTTGTTAATTTTAACAATTTTTCTGAGTGATTTGGCTTACAGGCTTCAATTAGAAGGTCTCCGGATTGGAGACGTTTAACCATTTTGGGAGATCCAACAACCGATTCTAAACATTTCTGTATTAAGAAAGGCGATAGCTTGCCAACAGGTTGCGTGGATAGGGAATGCATTATCAGAAATGCTGGCATGTCTGTTGTTTGTTTTTCTGTCCGTAGTCTCTTTGGACGATTCAAGTCATGCTCTGAATCAGAGTTGACGGGTCTGGAGCCCGTGGGCTCTAGCGATGGATATGCATCGCAATCCATCGCTGCTCCTTTTAGCCCCGGAAGAGGGAATTCCTTCTCCCAGGTTACCGACCCCGCCACGTGGAGGCAGGAGCGGTGCCAACCAGTGACCAAGCGATCAGCAGAAGAGGAGAGCAGTACGTTGCTAGCGATAGCAGTAACGTTGCAAGCGGGGTTAGCAGTGACGTTGCTAGCGTTGAAGCAGTGACGTTGCTCAGCGAGGGAAGCAGTGACGTTGCGAGCGGTCAACAGTAACGTTGCGAGCGGTGGAGGGATTATTTAAGCACTAGTACTCGCCCTAGAAAAATCGCTAGAAAATCGCACTAGAAAGATCGCTTGGGAACTATCGCTTGGCACTCGGGGCCGGCTGACCGGCAATGACTATCCAGGGAAAGGGCTGATTTGGCAGCAGCATCAGCTAATTCATTTCCACGGATCCCAATGTGGCTTGGGATCCAGCAAAAGCGAATATCAAATTCCAATTCTGCGAGAGAAAATAGAATGTGCCGGATCCTGGACAGCATCGGATGAGGGTTAAACCTCACCGATACTATAATATACTCACCGATACTGTAACATGCTCAAAGAATCACAATAAAACGTACACCACGCTCAAAGAATCACAATAAAACGTACACCACGCTCAAAGAATCACAATAAAACGTACACCTTTGGTAGTCGCTATTTTTAATGTGATATAGGGCTGTTTGTATTGCATGCAATTCTGCAGTATAAATGCTAGATTCTTGTTGGATCTTGTAGGATAATGTTTTGTGAGGGAATACAACAGCAGATCCCACATAACATTCTGACTTTGAGCCATCTGTATAGACTGGCATAAAGTCAGAATACTGCTGTCTATGTGATGCAAAGAGTTGCTGGTAGACAGATGGTGGTGTAGTAGCCTTCTCCCACATCTTAAGGGAGAATACACAAGTTGGAAAATAGGCATGCCAGGGTGGTTTGATTTGATTTGATTTGGTTTTTTATGGAGCATTGGCAGCTAAGGCCATGATGCGCCAAGTCAAATTTTAAAATGCTATTAAACATTTTGGTAGCCAAGGCCACCACGTCAAACAATTATTGTGTTAAAAAGGTATAATAGTAAAAGCATAAAACTTAGAGCTTTGTATAAAAATTAATAAATTGTAAAAAATTAAAGACGTAAGATTGGGTCTTCCTGTCTGGATGAGTCAATTGTATCCATGGATGTGTCTTGAATATTCATTTTGATGTTTGAACCTCGATTATTATTATTATTATTAAAATCCGTTTATTAAAAAATAGCAAGTGTTTGCTTTCACCCCTTATACACAGCCGACCGGCTAGAAGGGTGTACAAAATGCAAGAATTGCAATTATATACAATATTGTTGTTGTTGTTATTTGGTTTTTAGGAGCATTAGCAACTAAGGCCATATTGCTCCGGGATATGCGGTGGTCATTCCCTGAATGACCTTTCCGCATCCTCCGTATTTGGTGGTGACGGGCTCGAACCCCGGTCTAATCAAGAAGCGTGTGCTACGCACTGCTGCTCCTTCCCACCTGGCTACGGAGGCGCCTATATACAATATAAGAAGGGTGTACAAAAATCAAAAAATACAATTATTTACAGTATTTACTATATAAGAAGAGTGTACAAAAATGCACGAATACAATTATTTACAATATTTACACAAGTGCGTATATTTACAATATTGTTTACAAATTCACTCATTGTCAAGATTATAGTTGAAGTAAGCAGTGCGCTTCTGAGATGCTCTTCACTCTGTACTGCTTACTTTCGGAGTATTTCACAGGGTCTATTGTCAATGAGTTGAAAAGGTTCACTGCGTTGTTTGGGAAGAAGTTCTTCAGACAGCATAGGTTGGATAGTGTAGAATGCAGTGGTAGGTAGGGACTGTCATTACTGCGTCCAGCACGTGGAGTAGAGATGAGTCCTCGAAGACTGGGGGCGTCAATCACACCGGTAAGCATCTGAGAAAGAAGAAGAATATTCCTGGATGCAATGTGAACTCTCCAGGGAGTCATATTTAAGTTGGTATATAACACTGATGGAGCAGCAGCATTGGTTGGAGGAGTAGGAGAAGGAGATTTCGCTGGTACTCTAAGAGCAGTATTGCTTGCCTGGTTCAACTGTTTCCGGATATTGAACTGTTGCTGGGAGAGAACAGTTCGTGCCCAGTCAGAGATTGAGTTGTTGTTGTCGTTGCTCTGGAGGTTTAATGGCACATCAGCTGCTAAGGCTATAATGTGCCTATTCACTTATTATATTAAGACATGAGTTTTCTCTAAATCAAAAGAAAATCAGAAATAATTGAAAAGCCCAGTTTGCCTGAGAAAGTCAAAAAATTCAGAAATATTTGCCTTATCACCAATCAGGTTTTCAAGAGTAATTGGTTTATGTAGATTAACCAGTGAGATCAAGGATGAAGTTCTCGCTTGTTTATAATAGGGGCAGCCAATAAGAATATGTTTTACAGTCAAATTGTTAGAACAATGTGTACATTGTGGTGGATCATCTCCTCTCAGTAAATGAAGGTGGGTCAGATGTGTATGTCCTATTCTTGCCCTTGAGAGGACTACTTCTTCTCGTCTCGATGTACGGACACTGGAGCGCCAAATTTTCGGGTCTTGTTTAAACTGAAAGAGTTTATTATTAGTCTGGGAGTGCCACAGGGCTGTCCATTGTGATAGGCAAGCAGCATGAATGGTTAGTGCATAATCTGATGCTGGAACAGGGATGTTGGTTACATCTAAGGTAGTTGGATTTTTTGCAGCTTTATCGGCCAGTTCATTTCCTAAAATACCGGAATGTGCTGGAATCCAGCAAAAAGTGACCTGTTGATTGGGTTCTTTAATTTGCAGTAATAAGCTTCTGATTTCATCTAGAACAGGGTGAACTTTATCTGAGGAATTACATAACGACATGATTGAGCTGAGGGAATCAGTGTAAATGACAGATTTTAAGGAACAGTTAAAATGAAGATTTTCTAAAGCTAGTTTTATTGCGTATAATTCAGCAGAAAATATACTAAATTCTGACGGAAGGGAAGCTGATACAATTGTATTTGGAAACACTGCAGCTGCTCCAACATTTGAATTAGATTTAGAGCCATCTGTATAAATTGGAGAGAAATCAGAATATCTTTGAATGTGAACTGCGTGAATTTGGTTGATATTTGCTGCTTGCAAGGAATTCTTTCTCCATTGACAGAGGTACGTGTCACAGATTGGAAGAGGAGGAGGAGTCCATGGAGGTTGAGTATAAGTTGCTACCTGCTTTACGGAATGGATGGAAATATTCCAAACTTGCACAAGTTCAAGAAGGCGAAGACCAGCTGGTTTTACTATGCTAGGTTTGTTTCTGTATAGGGTTTCTAACGGTGGGTTAAAAAGGTATGACCGAATGGGATGAGAAGCACAGCTTTGTATCTTGACAGCATATTTGAGTAACAGTGTTTTCCTGCGTAAAGTTAGTGGGGGCTCATGAGCATCAATGTAGAGACTATGTGCTGGCGACGTTCTGAATGCACCAATTGCAATTCTCAAAGCACTGTGCTGAATGGGATCAAGCCAGCGTAATGCACTCTTTCTGGCAGAATCATAGATTGGAGCACCGTAATCGAGACGAGATCTGATTAATGCCCTGTATAACCGAAGAAGTGTGGTACGATCTGCACCCCATGTTTGGGCAGATAAAGCTCTGAGTATGTTTAACTTTTTTAGACATGAAGTCCGTACATTTTTAATATGATCTAGGAAATTTAACTTATTGTCAAGGGTTAATCCTAGAAATCGGATGTTGCTGGTGACCGGGACAAAGACGTTAGAAATTTGAAGTTCAGGATCTGGATGAAGTTTGCGTTGTCTACAGAAATGGATGGCAACTGTTTTCTGTTGTGAGAGCCGATAGCCGTTGAGGCTCGCCCATTGTTGAATTTTATTAAGTGATATCTGAAGCTGTCTTTCAATAGACCTCATGTTTTGAGAATGACAAGAGATGGAAAGGTCATCTGCATAAAGGTAAGTCTCAACTGTATTTGGAAGCTGCTTAGTAATAGAATCTATTCTCAGGGCAAAAAGTGTGGCACTCAGTACTGATCCCTGTGGAACACCTTCTTCCTGGATGAAAGTTGGGGAAAGGGCATGTTGATATCGAACTTGAAATGTTCTTGTATGTAGAAAGTTCTGAATGAATATAGGAAGATTGCCTCGTAGTCCGAGAAGGTAAAGATCACTAAGTATACCATACCGCCAGGTGGTATCAAAAGCCTTCTCTATGTCTATTGAAACCATTACTAGATGTTCATGTTTGACAAAAGCATTACGGATGGCAAATTCGGCCTTGACCATAAGATCTAAGCATGATCTGTTTTGGCGAAAGCCATATTGACAATGGCTCATTAGATGTTCCGACTCAATGATCCAGACGAGTCTTCTGTGGATACTTTTCTCAAGGATTTTACTGAGGCAGCTTGAGAGAGATATGGGTCTATAGCTATTTGGGTTGAATGGATCTTTTCCAGGCTTCAGGAATGCCAAAATTGTAGAGTAATGCCAAGATGCTGGATAAACATTTTCTAAAAATATGCGATTGTAAAAGACCAGGAGGCAGCGCAGAGCTTTGTCATCAAGATGTTGTAGCATGACATAATAAATTCCATCTGGTCCAGCAGCACCATTGCGAGCTGTTCTAATGACATGTAAAAGTTCAGAATATTGCAGAGGTTTATTATATGGGAGAAGAAGGGTAGTTTGAAAATGAATAGCATGCTTTTCTTTAGTGATTTTAATTCTTTGGAATGAGGTAGTATAGGCTGACGTTGCTGAGATTTCTGCAAAAGTATTGGCTAAAGCATTAGCTATATCTACAGGATTAGAGAGATCTTTTCCATTCCAGGAGAGGATTGGAGAAGGTATGGTAGGAAACTTACCAGACAGCTGTCTAATTTTTTTCCATATTATTTTGGGATCGGTATTTCTGTGAAAAGTGGATGCAAAACGGGTCCAGGATTCTTTCTTTGCTTGCTTTTGTATGAAGCGTGCTTTTGCCCTTAATTTCTTATAATTAATGAGATTGACTGTGCTCGGACATTTCCGAAACAAATTCCAGGCTTTATTTTTAGCTCTCTTTGCTGTGGTGCATTTATCATTCCACCAGTAATTATAATGCTTTCGGCCCGGCGGATTTGATATTGGTATTGTGTCTTTAGCCACATTAAAAGATGCGACGTGATGTAATCTGTCACATCATCAATGTGCTGGAGGCGGATTTTTTCCTCATCAAGGTCAATTGATGATTGAAATTTTGCCCAGTCTGCTCGGACAAATTTCCACTTTCTGCAGGGTTGAATTGAAGGAGTCTTTGCTTTCAGAAGGTTGCATACTATTGGGAAGTGGTCACTGCCCATGGGATCGTTTATTACATACCACTCTATGGCTGGGACTAGTACTGGTGAACAAATTGAGAGATCTATTGCTGAGGTGTGTCCTGTTGGAAGCTGTACGTGTGTCGGTGCACCTGTATTGAGTATAGTGAGATTAAGTGCATCCAAAAAACTTTCAATTAGTCGGCCTCGTCTATCCAATTTAGGAGAGCCCCATAATGGGTGGTGCCCATTAAAGTCCCCTAATATACAGAGAGGTGGAGGTATCTGTATAAAGAGGTCTTCAAGATCTTTTAAAGAGTTAGTACAGTTTGGCGGTAGGTATATTGAGACTAGTGTTATTGCACTATGGAGAATTATACGAACAGCAACAGCTTCTATATTAGTTTGGAGTGGGATATGTTTAGTTGGGATCTTTGAATTTACTAAGATTGCCACACCACCATGGGCAGCGCTAGCGGTATTTCGATCTCTTCGATAAATGCAATAGTTATTTATCGAAGGAGAAATTTGTGTGGTTAGGTAAGTTTCCTGTAAACAAAAGGCAACCGGAGAATATTGATTAATTAGGTATTGAATATCGTCTGTGTTTGAACGAAAGCCTCTGCAATTCCATTGTAAGATGCTGTGGTTCATTTTGTTTTAGTTGAGGACGATTCATCTGACTGTCTTTTGTTTGAGGAGGATTTTTTTCGGTCTCTTTTCGGGAAGGTAGGGCGACCGGTATCCATAGTATCGTTTGCGTGAAGTTCTAGTATTGGTTCTTCATGATCTGGGTTTACATCTACTTCCATACTACCAGTGGATGATTCAGGTTTATTGTTGTGTTTAGTAGTTTTCAGTTTTTCTTTGTCATGCGGGACTGTCCGAGTCTCAACTGGGATACTGATTGGAGTGTTGGTCGATTCACTGGTTTTAATTTGATGTGTGTCTTTGACAGGGTTTGATAATGTGTTTTTAACCCAGTTAGCTAGAGATGTGCGGGGAGGTATGGATACATCTGTTTGAGCTGCTGTTGAATTAAAGCTTCGAGTGTGAGCTGCATATGAACGACTGGGCATGGTCGACATAACCTGTCTGCGTGCCTCGGGGTACGTAACTTTGTGCTCTGTTTTATATTTTTGGATTTTCTTCCCCGTTTTCCACATTTCACAAGATTTGGAAAAGGCTGGGTGACTTTCTTTGCAGTTGGGACAGATGGGACTTGAGGCTGAACAGTCTGTTTGTGTATGCTCCTTGGAACCACAAATTGGACAAATGGCATCACCTCTACATGCTTGTTGCGAATGTCCATATTTTTGGCATTTAAAGCAACGTAGAGGATTAGGTATGTAAGGCCGTATTGGTATTGGTATTGGTATTGGTATGGTTATTTCTGGCGCAAGGGCTACTTAGGCCATATTGCGCCTATAAACGAGATGAGGATTTCACGGTGTCTGTAAAAACAGTTAGAAAGAATTATACAGATTTATGCATTTTAAGAAGCGGAAAAATTCCGGGAGATTTGCATTATTACCTATGAACTGTTGGAGTGTCAAAGGTTGTTGAAGATTACTGTATGAAGCTTTTCGGGCATCAGTGTATAAGGTACATTCAACGAGTATGTGCTTTATTGTGAGAACAGAGTTGCAGTGCATACACTGCGGAGGATCATTTCCTGTAAGAAGAAAAATATGGGTGAGCTGACTGTGCCCGATCCGGGCTCTAGCCAGGATGACTTCTTCCTTTCTGTTTACAGAAAAACTGGAAACCCATAACTGTGGTTCAGGTTTTATTTCACGCAGCTTGTTATTCAGTTGAGATTGCCATAGAAGTGTCCATTTTTCTTTACATGTATTTCTTATATGGGATCTGTAGTCCATATATGGAACATAGTAACCTGGCGATGCTATGTTGGATGAATGTTTGGCTGCATAGTCTGCTTTTTCATTCCCTGATATCCCAGTGTGACCTGGGATCCAGCAAAAGATGACAACTTGTTGGTGATCATGGATATGCATTAGTTGAGATTTTATAGATTTTATTAAGGGATGCGTTGTTGAGGAGGAATTTTGCAAGGCCAAGATTGAACTCTGTGAGTCACTATATATTACACTTTTTTGGATGGACAGTTGGAGAATGTTTTCTAAGGCAAGCTTGATAGCATATAATTCAGCTGTATAACTGCTGCATTCGGTGGGAAGTGAAACAGAGATAGTGTTAAAGGGAAAGACAGCTGCAGCACCGACTTTACTATCAGACTTTGATCCATCAGTGTATACATGCGTAAAATTTTGGTAATTTTGTGTGTGAGTGGCATGCAGTTGCTGTATATTGGTATTTGCAAGCGAATGTTTTCCCCAGTTTAAGAAATAGCTGTCACAGGATGCTTTAATAAAGGACCAGGGAGGATCTGAACTGTTCAGATCATGGAGGATTTTGTTCAGATGTATATTCCAATTTTGTGAATGTAAGGCCGTATTCGGCAGTTTAAATAGCCAGCTTTTACTGAGGATGGCAAATCTGGGGTGCTGAATGTTAAAATTATGGATCGGGTTGGAACAAGATTTCCATCTTTTTTGGTTTTTATACGTTTTGCACTAATTACTTTTTGATTGCCCAGTTCCTGTACTAATTCCTCTTCAGATACTGTAATCAGGTCCCACTCTGTGATGACACCTTTTGACGAGTTTAACGTATTGTGGGGAGTTACAGATACGGGTAGCCCAGCAAAGGTTGTTGTTTTAAGCAGCCATTCTGAATGTTTTGAGGAAGCTGTTTCAATTAGGAGGTCTCCGGACTGCAGATGTTTAACCATTTTCGGAGTACCAGCAATGGATTCCAAAAATCTTTGGATGACAAATGGTGACAATTTGCCGACAGGCTGGTTGGAGAGCGAATGTATTACAAGGAAGTTTGGCATCTCATTGCTCTGCACTTCTCTTCGGAGCCTTTTTGGTTGGTTTAGGTCATCATCATTTGGTATGTCTGGCCTTGAATTTGAAGGCTCTAGTGGTGGATAGTCATTTATATCCATCGTTACTCCTTTTCGCCCTGGAGGATAACTTTTCCCCCAGGTTACCGGCCCCGCCACGGGGAGGCAGGAGCAGTGCCGCTCGGAGGCCAAGCGGTTGAAGTGTTAGTTAATTAGTAAAAATATAAATTGAGAAAAATGTAAAGAAAGGTGTATTTCCTTCCTGTGTTCTACTTGTTACTTTTCAAGTATAGAACCGTTTTTAAAGTAAAACTGTTTATAGAAATGTGAACGTAAAATATAATTTCAATCACTTATCAAGAGCACTTTATAAATCGCAAGAATATAGCTTGGCCTCGAAATACGCTTGGCACCCGGGGCCGATTGAGTTGTTTGTGGGGACTGTAACATCAGTCTGGGTGGCCACTGATTGATATTTTTGTGCGACACTGGCATATGTACGTTTTGTAATACTGGGAGTAATTAATTTTCTCGCTTCTTGAAAGCTTACTTTATTTTCGATTTTATATTTCACAATTTTCTTTTCGGTTTTCCACCTGTCGCATGTCTTAGAATAGGCGGGATGGTTGCCCTTACAGTTAGGACAGCTCATTTCTGTTGCTGAACAGTCATTTTGAGTATGATCGGTGGACTCACATTTGGGACAGACTGGGTTTCCTCTACATGCCGTTTGAGAGTGGCCATACTTTTGGCACTTATAGCATCTCAATGGATTAGGGATGTAGGGTCTAATGCGGCAAAGAAGATAACCTGCTTTTATGGAAGAAGGTAGGTTTGGAGTATTAAAAGTGAGTATAATATTCCTAGTCGGTGCCAGTGTGTTGTCCTTTTTAATCGTGATTCTTTTTACATTTTGCTCCTGAAGTTCTTGACATATTTCCTCCTCCGACACATTCAGTACGTCCCAGCTGGATATAACACCCTTAGAAGTGTTTAGGGTACCGTGGGGAGACACGTTTACTGAAATTCCAGCAAAATTTGTGATTTTTGGTAGATGCTCCGAATGTTTCCTGCTGATTGTTTCTATTAGTAGGTCTCTTGATTGCAGTCGCTTGACTGTTTTAGGAGATCCTGCAAGACTTTCGAGATGTTTCTGAATAAGAAACGGAGACAATTTGGTGAGAGGCTGATCCGTAAGTGAATGCATTATGAGAAATGCAGGAAAATCTATGATAGAAGAGTTGGTCTTAAACCTCTTCGGTTGAGACATGTCATGTTCATTTTCTATGTCTGGCCGAGAACTTGTCGGCTCTAGTGGAGGAAACATATTGTGTTCCATAATTGCTCCTTTTGGCCCTTGGCAGATTAACTGTTCTGCCAAGATTTCCGGCCCCGCCACGGGGAGGCAGGAGCAGTGCCTGGTGTGACCAAGCGAGAAGTAGTAGGGGTTAGTAATAAATATATAAGAAGTAAAGAAAGGTGACTTTCCTTTCCGGCTCTGTAAAGTACTTTTTTAACAAGAGCTGCTACTGAAAAAATAAGTTATTTTAAGGACAGGAACGTAAAAGAACTATAATATCACTTTTGGAAAATCACTCTTTAAGCACAAAGAATTCGCTCAGTCACAATCGCTTGGCACCCGGGGCCTTCTGTGATGGAATTGACTTTGATGGTAAAAAGCGTGATACATAATACTGATCCTTGTGGTACTCCCTCCTCTTGGCTGAAGGAACGAGAGAGTGAGGATCCCACACGAACTTGGAAAGATCGATTGGCTAAAAAGTTTTTAATAAAAATGGGGAGTTGCCCCCTAAGGCCAAGGGTATGCAGAACTTTTAAGATGCCAAATCTCCAAGTTGTGTCATACGCTTTCTCCATGTCAAAGAACACCGACACCAAGTTTTCGCGTTTTGTTGTTGTTGTTGGTTTAGTTTTATTGGCGCATCAGCAACTAAGGCTATAATGCGCCAAAACCTTGTCATGAAAATGATAAAAATCTTTCAGTGACCTAACGAATTAGGTCACTAAGTCAGGGTATAAAAACCACGTATAAATTGTAACAGACGAATATCAGTAAACAAGGTAAAAATAATAAGATTTTTTAAATATGGTTAAAAAGGTTTACTGATTTCAGGAAACTAAAAATAGCAGACACGTGGTCATTGTCGGATAAAATCTGACTGAGTGTATAAGGCTCAGCCAGATGGTTAAAAGCGATAAAACGAGCATTACTAAAACTGGAACAGTCACATAAAATATGTTTAACGGATAAAATGGTGTCGCATTGCTCGCACATAGGAGGATCATCCGCCCTCAGCAGAAAAGAATGTGTCAGATGACTGTGTCCTATGCGGAGTCGGGCAAGAACAACTTCCTCGCTCCGATTCCTGCGCAGACTGGACTGCCATGTTTGTATTAGAGGCTTTATTTGGTATAATTTATTTGTTCTCTCTCTATGCCATAGTTCTTGCCATTGGGAATATATCTTTTGGTGTATTATTTGCCGTAGTCTGTATAGGGGACTGACAGGCAACGATTGTTAGTGGGAGCTGCTGATTTGGCTACAGTGTCAGCCAAATCATTTCCCTTTATCCCAATATGGCTAGGAATCCAGCAGAAGCGGATATCAAATTTATATTTATGAAGAGAATATATCTTCTGCTGAACCCGAGAGAGAAATGGATGACAGTTGTGTCTCATAGATAATAGAGCCTGTAATACACTCAAAGAATCCGAGTATATTATTGACCTTTGGCATTGAGAAGTTCTAATGTGATCCAAGGCTAACTCTATAGCATGCAGCTCTGCAGTGTATATGGTGGATTCAGGAAGAATCTGGTGAGATATTATAGTGACCCGAAAGACAACAGCAGATCCTACGCACGACTCAGACTTCGAGCCGTCTGTGAAGACGGGCAGGAAGTCGGAATACTCAGCTCGGTGTGCGGAAAAGAGCTGATGGTAGACAGATGACGAGGTCTCAGATTTTACCCATTTCTTAAGGGAGAAGTCGCACAATGGAGTATGAGCATGCCAGGGTGGAAGAGTCTCTTTTTGTGTTTGTGCAACCTTGTCTACCATGATGTTAAACTCTCTTAGTAGCACTTGGACACGAATACCAAAAGGTCGGTTGGAAGTCTGACGGGTATTGTACAAGTTTTCCCAACGTGGCTCAAAGACAGATGTCCACGTAGGATGGTCTGGCAGGGATTTCAACTTTAAAGCATAGCTTAAAGACAACTGCTTACGTCGAAGGGATAACGGTGGTTTGTTTGTTTCGACGTATAAGCTCTGGACAGGAGATGTTCGAAATGCTCCAGTAGCTATACGGATAGCCTGATGGTGGACGGGATCCAACCATCGAAGGACACTGTCTCTAGCTGAAGAGTATACCTGGGCCCCGTAGTCCAATTTGGATCGTACATGTGCAAGATAAATACGTAGTAGGGTGCACCTATCTGCTCCCCAACGCGTAGAGGAGAGAGAGCGAACAATATTTAGTCCCTTCGTGCACTTTGTACGAAGCTGACGAATATGTTCAAGAAATGTCAACTTTTTGTCAAACACAAGTCCCAAGAATTTTGTCCTTGACGCTATTGGAATAGCATTTTGTCCAAGCATTAATTCAGGTTCAGGATGAAGATTACGCTTGCGACAAAAGTGTACGCAAACGGTCTTCTCCGGCGAGAACCTGAAGCCATTAGCCAGTGCCCAGGAATTAAGGCGATCAATGGCTCTCTGCAGTTGTCTTTCAATAACCCTCATGTTGCATCACTGACAAAAAATGCTAAAGTCATCAACATAGAGGGCACTGTTTACAGTTGGAGGAAGTTGTTCTGTGATGGAATTTATTTTGATGGCGAAACGCGTAACACTTAATACTGATCCTTGTGGTACTCCCTCCTCTTGGCTGAAGGAACGAGAGAGTGAGGATCCCACACGAACTTGGAAAGACCGATTGGCTAAAAAGTTTTGAATAAACACGGGGAAATGCCCTCTAAGGCCTAGGCTGTGCAAATCTTTTAAGATGCCAAATCTCCAAGTTGTGTCATACGCTTTCTCCATGTCAAAAAACACCGACACCAAGTGTTCGCGTTTTAGGAAAGCATCCCGGATGGATGTTTCCAGTCTAATAAGATGGTCCAAAGTGGACCGGTTTCTTCGGAAGCCGCACTGGATGTTGGAGAGAAGGTCCTTTGATTCTAAATACCAGATTAAACGAGAATTAACCATTCTCTCCAGGATTTTGCACAGACAGCTAGTCAGAGCAATAGGACGATAATTGGTGGTGACGTTTGGATCCTTTCCTGGCTTAGGAAAGGCGAGCAGGATTGCCTTTAGCCAGGAGTCCGGAAACTGCCCTTCAGTAAAGATTCTGTTATACAGAAGGAGCAGACGATCCATAGATTTTGATGAAAGATGTTTAATCATTTCATGATGGATGCCATCTGGTCCAACGGCACTTGTTTTGGAAACAGCGGGGGCTCTTTTCAGTTCCAGAATAGTGAAATCCCCATTGTAGGGATAAATCGTCTTAGATTTAAAGTTAAGTGCCTGTTTTCTATTTTATGTTTCAGGACCAGGAAATCTGGGGAATACGAATATGTTGCAGAGGTGTTAGAGAATGTTTCCCCAAGAGCATTGGCTATTGCAGTTGGATCTGCAATAGCGCATCCATTATAATCTAGGATTGAAGAAGGGTGTGATATATATTTTCCTTTCATTTCCGGATTTTATCCCAGACTACCTTAGAGTTGGTAGACTGGTTAATAGATGATGTAAAACGGATCCACGATTCCTTTTGACTCTGACGGCGGATATATCGTGCTTTGGCTCTTGCACGTTTAAAGGCTATAAGGTTGGTCGTGGTAGGATATCGGCGGAATATCCCCCACGCTTTGTTTTGAGCCTTTTTTGCTGCTGTGCATTGTGAATTCCACCAAGGGTTAGGAAATGGTGGAAACCGGGCAGATGTTTTTGGAACAGCATTCGCAGCTGCTTGGACAATATTTTCTGTGATGTACTTAACTGCATCATTGATAGACTCTTGACTGACTGTGCTAAGATCAAAATTTGCCTGATGTTGGAAGGCAGTCCAGTCAGCCTGATCAATCTTCCACCGTGGTAACCTAAAAGGAACACATGGTCACCCGCTGTGTAACAAGGTTATCACGGGGAAGTGATCGCTTCCGTATGGATTCTCCTCCACTTCCCAAGTGAGTGACGGGAGTAGAGAAGGGGAGCAGATAGAGAGATCAATGGCAGAAAAAGTACGGGTAGGCATGTGGAATAAGGTGTTTGTTCCAGTATTTAGAAGGGAAAGGTCATTGTCATTGAGCATACGCTCTATGACACGTCCCCTTCCGTTGATGTTAGCACTACCCCACAGGGTGTTATTTCCGTTAAAATCCCCGAGAAGTAAGAAAGGGGGAGGCAGCTGCGTAAGAGTGTGTGTGTGTGTGGTATGGGTGTTTATTGGCGCATCAGCTGCTATGGCTATAGTGCGCCTATTCTTAGGAATATTAAAAAATAATCCAGTTTAAATTAGTTTCAGTTCTGTAGCCTATTTATAAAAGATGATACACTCCGATTTGTTTTAAAAAGCAGAAAAGTTTGTTAACCTTTGCATCCTCTCCAATGATATGATGTAATGTCAATGTTTCTGAATGATTATCCATATTTTGAAGTATTGCATCTCGATGTTGTTGATACTGCGGCCAGTCAATCAGAATGTGTTTGACTGTTTGATGTTCTAAGCAGTGTGGACACTGAGGAGGATCATCGCCCATTAGTAGATGGAGGTGAGTCAGATGGGTGTGTCCTATTCTCATTCGTGTGAGTACCACTTCTTCCCGCCGCACTGTCTGATTGCTGGAGCGCCAGAACTTTGGGTATTGTTTCAGCTGGAAAAGTTTGTTATTCCTTTGGTTATGCCATAATTCTGTCCACTGTGCAATGCATGCTGCTTGAATTAAGATATTATAATCGGGCGCTGGAATAGGGACAGAAGTTAGGTCTGAACTTGGACTTTTGGCAGATATAGTATTAGTATTAGTATTAGTAACGGCCGCATGGTGCAAGAAAGCCTATGGCTTATGCTGCACCAGCCAAAAAAAAAAAAAAAAAAAAAAAATCCGAACAAAACAATGATAAAAACAAAAAATAAATAAATAAATAAATAAATAACTAAATAATAATAATTAATAAATAAAAAAAATAATAATAAAATAAAAAATAAAAAAAAGGAAATTAAACCTATCATCCTATGCGCTTCCCTTACCCGAAAGTACTATCCAGATGACCTTTGAATTTCCCCAAACTGTCGGCCTCTACCACCCATGAAGGCAACTTATTCCAGTAATTTATAACTCGCTGGCTAAAATAGAACTTCCTGCGGTCCAATCTAAACATTTGCCCCCGTAACTTGAATTTATGTCCCCTAGTTCTAGCATCATTTATAATCTTGAAAATTTCGTCCTCATTCATTTTACTGATGCCTCTCAGAGCCTTAAACACCTCAATCAAATCTCCTCTAAGGTGTCTAGTTTCCAAACTCTGCAACCCACATATTCGAAGTCTTTCTTCATAAGGACGCCCTTTTGCCGATCTCACCAGGCGAGTTGCCCTTCTTTGCACCCTTTCAAGAAGCTCGATGTCTTTCTTCAGGTGCGGTCTCCATACTTGAACACAGTATTCCAAGTGTGGTCTAACATAAGCCTTATATAATGGGATTATCACGTCCCTATCTCTACTTGCAAAAGTTCGATAGATCATCGATAGGACACCATGGGCCTTCCTTGCAACCTGTTTACAATGCTCAGAGAATTTCATGTCTGACCGTATCGTAACACCCAAGTCCCTTTCCTCCAGTACTGGGTTTAGTTGAACTCCACCAAGTGAATAAGTTTTTTTGGGATTACTGTTTCCCAGGTGTAATACCTTACACTTTGTTGGATTAAAGCACAGCTGCCATTTTTCTGACCATTCCTGAAGTCTATCTAGGTCTCTCTGAAGAAGCTCAGCTTGACAGTGATCATTAACTACTCTTCCAATTTTAACATCATCTGCAAATTTAGACATCACGCCCTCTATCCCTTCATCAATGTCGTTTATGAAAATTAAAAACAACAGTGGTCCTAATACTGATCCTTGGGGAACCCCACTTCTTACCTCAACCCAATCTGAGGAATAGCCATTTATCACAACCCTCTGCCTCCTGCCCTGAAGCCATCCTTCTATCCATCTAAGGATTTTCCCAGTGATTCCAACCTGTTCCAGCTTATAAAGCAACCGCTCATGTGGGACTGAGTCAAAAGGTTTGCTGAAATCTAAATAAACAATGTCGAAATTATTCCCTAAATCCAGCTCGTGACCCTTTCGAAATAGCGAACCAGATTTGTTAAACATGATTTTCCCTTTACGAAACTATGCTGAGTATCCTTGAGAATTTCAATTCGATCCAAATGATCCTGAATTCCACCCTTGATCATTGCCTCCATGATTTTCCCTACTACTGAAGTCAGACTGACAGGTCGATAATTTCCAACTTCACTTTTTGAGCCACCCTTATGTATGGGAGATACATTTGCACTTTTCCAATCCAAGGGAATCTCCCCAGAGTCTAATGATGCTCGCATAATTAGCCTCAATGGTTCAATGCACTCGCTTGCCGCCTCTCTTAAGATTATAGGGTATATTCCATCAACTCCAGGAGCTTTACTAGTCTGTAGGCTCGAAAGTTTTTTCATTAAATAATCTTGCGAAATTTCAATGTCATTAATTACATATTTTTTAACTTCGCTCCCACAATTTCCCTTTGCCACAAAAGGCTTTTCATTTGTAAATATCGATGCAAAATAACTGTTGAGTTCATCTGCAACGGCAGCTGGTGTATTTCAGCCACTTCATTCCCTTTTATGCCTGAATGTGGTGGAATCCAGCAAAACTTCACTAGTTGTTGACGATCATTAATCTGCAATAACAAACTCCTGATTTTCATTACAATATGGTGATTCTTTTGAGATGTATTCTGCATTGCTTTAATTGAGCTGAGAGAGTCAGTATAAACTATATATTTTGCAGATGGATGTAGAGTCAAATTTTCTAGAGCTAACTGTATTGCATACAGTTCTGCTGAAAAGTTGCTATACTCTGGTGGAAGAGAAGCTGATATGATAGCAGAGGGAAACACTGCTGCTGCTCCAACTGTTGACAGAGATTTGGAACCATCGGTATATATCGGCAAGGAGTCAGCATAGGTTTGAATATGGCTAGTATGGAGTTGTTGCATAGTCACAGCCGGTTTGTTTGTTTGTATTGAGGTTTAATGGCGCATGGACTACGCAGGTCATAATGCGCCTGTTCATACGGTGTGATGTGTTTCAGGGGTGTTTACTTTTGATTTCAATTGTTCATTTTAACCTGATTCATACGTTCTTGTGTCATTCTGTTGCTTATATTCACTTCCTTACAGGAGGTGGTATAAATTGATAGCTTTAAAAAAGTTGAAAACATCTGCGCAGTCATGTTTATTTTTCAAGAGATCTGTTATTGAAATGGCGTCCTGTGTCTCATAAATATCTTTGAAAGCTTGTTTACGTTCATTTGTATATGTAGGACAGTCTATTAATATGTGTTGAATTGATTGAATGGTGTCACAAGTCTGGCATCGTGGTGGTTCCTCTGCTCGCAACAAAAATGAGTGTGTAAAATGGGTATGCCGATTCTTAGCCTGGTGAGTGCTGTTTCTTCTTTTCTCGACCTTCGACTGCTAGAAGTCCAGTTTTCAATATTCGGCTTTATTTGGTATAATTTGTTTGCGGTTTGCTGATTCCAAGTTCCTTGCCATTTCAACTGGCAAATACGCCATATCGCAGGCTTGTAATCGGAATACGGGACTGATATATCCTCTCCGATCTGTAGTACGGCTTATTTGGCTGACTTGTCTGCTGCTTCGTTTCCCGCAATCCCTGTATGTCCTGGGATCCAGCAGAATAAAGTGTCCTGTTCATTTCTGCCGCAGTCAGTTATTATTTGCCGAATGTGCCAAAGGATTGGGTGTTTGGATGTACCTATGTTTTGCATGGATTGTAAGGAACTCAAGGAGTCTGTATATATTATGCTTCTCTTATAATGTTTACTTGTACATGAGTTAAGGCTATTTTTATTGCGTG